>NW_008794443.1:3859136-3912307 GCF_000699145.1 Aptenodytes forsteri
TAGTGGTGGTATAAGGTCTATGCCTTCCGGAGAAAGCAGCCAGTAGAACAGCAACAGATCCCTGACAGGGAGGGCCATATCCGCTACAGCCTGTACACTCAAGAGGATGCAGCTGTATCCTCCCCACCAGGCTTGCACTTGCATTTTCCTTCACCAGAACTCAAGCAAGTGCTGCACCTCCTCTCCTTGCAGCCCCAACGATAACTGTCCTCCTAAGTGTGCCTGCCCCGCACAAAGTGCTCAGGTGGTGGGCGAAAGGGAATTAAACACATCCACCCTCACATAGCCACCGTATCTGCCAAAAGCCTGAGGTTGTCTGCAAGAGGAGGCAGCTGGTTTAGGAGAGGAGTTACTATAACCTGGCCTCTGCAACTAGAGTCCACCCTCACAGTCTTTCAACACCCATAGAGACACCAGCGGAGGAGTTGATATCAAGGAGACCTGATGGACACTGTATGCATCACTGCGCCAAGTGAGAGAAAAAATTATCTCAGGGAGGGAGAGTAGAAAGAAAACAAGGACCCCGAGCATCACATGCTTAGAGTATGAGAGGGGAAAGAGGTCAGTTCCTGACAAGCAGCTCAAAACAAACCCATTGTTCTGAGTGAGACTCTGTCGTCCCTCTTTCACCAGGTGTTACCTGGAAAATCCATCTGTCCATTCCCCCTCCCTTTGCCATTCCTCTGCCCTGGCTGCTAGCAAAACAGGGAAATTCATGAGACAACTGTAATGGCACCAGCTTCCTGGCTGGTCTCGCCTCACCTTCCTAGAGGAGAATCAGCAGATCTGATCTGATGCCTGGAGGAGGAAGCATGCCCTGGACTGAACTGGAGAACTCTGTGGGAGAACTGTGCACCAGGCAGCCCTGAGACAGACTGTCTTTTTGGCAGAAGCGCCACATCCCATGGTAGGACACTTATATTTTATTACTTCTATGTTTTTTCCTGGCCTATATATATCTGCTGTGGGTTCACCAGCCAGACACTGCCCTGTAGTAATACATACCAGGTTTAGAAACCATACCAGCCCACAGAAATGCTGCTGTCTTTCTGACCTCCATACTTTTTCCACTACCTGCTGTTACCTTCTGGAAAGGCTAAAAGGGACAGACAATTTCCTAGAAGAAAGAAAAAAACACCCAGGCCTTCCAGGCCTTTCCCTGTATGTGAGAAAAGAAGTCCAAATCTTTTCCCTGCCCCAACTCCAGCAACTCCAGTGAAAGAAGTCCCTTCTGGGTCTTCTCACATACATTCCAGGGCTTATCTGTAAGACATTTCAGTTCAGAACAAGGCTCTAGTCCTGGATTTTGCATCCTAATAAAGACTGTAGCCTAGCAAAATGATGCTAAAACACAGTTCTCTGTCACGTCCACCACTGCCCTTGCATCACAGCACCACTTCCCTGAGTGGTGCCAGAGCAGGCTCCATGGACTAGATAAGCCTTTTGCATAGAATGATTATTTTAAAAATTCCTTGAGATCATAGCGCCAAAGAAAGGACCTGGCAGAGGCCAGTGGTGCATATACAACGAAAACGTTATGCTCCCCAAAATGCTGTTGTGGGGAAGCAACACAGAGGAGAAGGGAACTTCTTGTCATGGTTGATTTATGGTTGCTTTGGCTCACAGCCAGCTTGGAATACCCCAAGCCTTTGGAGAACCTATGGAAATGAAACGCTGAGGAAGTTGTACATCCTCTCGAAGAGTCAACTAAAAACAAAGTGCAGGTTTTATAAACATGGTGTGCGTACACTATTAAAAGACATTCTTTCTGCTGGGTTTTGGCATTGTGTCTAATATTGCTGGCCAGGAAGGCTGGTTGGGAGCAGGAATTTGGGGATTTCTTAAAAATGACAGTATTGGAAAAATGTTGAAATGTTGATATTTCCCACAAAATGAGAGTTCCAAATTTCTTTTTGGTCAGGAACCATCAAACTGTATCATTTTGCTTCTTCTGAAATAATATCCATGTTCAATACAATTGTATGAGCATGATTCTTCCAATATTTAAAAGGGAACATGAAAATTTTAACCTTTTTTTGCTCTGTAGTACATAACTGCCCCTTTATTTGTCAAGAGAAAAGCAACCCACCAAAAGCTGTTTAAGCTTTGTGATTTTCTGTCTTTTTTTCTGCAATAATCTCCCTTCAGGGACACTAGCTTTGAACTGGTGGTAACAACAGACAAAGTTAACTCAAGTGTTCTTTACAGAGGTCACCTATGTGAGTGTTTAAATTGGAGCAGGTGTTAAAACCTGAACTTAGCATGTTCCTGAGCTGAGGCCAAAGGAAGGCAAACGGTGAGATCACTGAATCAAGCTTTGCCACTGACATCAATAGGATTTAGCATAAGCCCATTCCTAATTACAATTGTCATTAAAATTGTAAGGCAAGTCCTTGTTTTTCTGATATCTAGGCACTGTTGTATGCTATTCATCCCTTGTTGACGTGAGTGCGCTGGCCCTTCACTGTAGCCTTGCTCATCTGTTTTTTATAAAGTACAACTACTATTTCAGATCAGAAGAGAATGTGTTCTACACACAAGTATCTTGTCTGCTTAAGAGCACGGCAGTTTCCAAGCGGATGCCACTCTGGCTCCTAGCCCTGTCTTCCAGAGTCAAGCAATAAATTCCATTCCTTCTACACAGTGTAGCAAAGGCCATATGAGTCATCACAGGGTGTAAGGACAATGATAAATGTTCCTTTAAAATGGTTTCTGCTTGACTATTCCTTCTTTAAGAGGCCTTTTGGGAAGATCTAATCAGGTCCCTGGAAAGAAGTGCTGCCTGGGGCCCTGACAGGCTGTATAATGCTTTCTGCTGTGAAAATCTGAAGAGACCCTTCTCCAGGTAATTAAAGATATTGTCCGGCTCCCCAGGGATATTTGCAGCTAGGCTATTCATTTCATGGGCTGGTTATGGCTTGGCTGTGATGGTAACTGCGTGGATCCAGTTGGCTATCTGGCTGCTTCCGCCCTAGTCAATAAGACTCGGGTGCAAACAGGAGGATAATTCCCAGTGGACGTAGCCATCACTGTCTCAAAAAGGCTTGTTCTTTCAGTTAATGCTAAAGATTTCCATGAAACTTTCGGGTAGAAGGAGATGCTACTGACAGGCAGGAAGGGATTTCTGTGTTTGTATTAGAATAGAAAATTCAGAGGCTTTGGGGTTGCAAGTGAGCAATTATTTTCAATGTGTATATAATACCTACTTGACCAGTGCATTTATCTGGAAGATGAAAGATTACTTTAAACACCTATGGCTCATAAGTCTGTTGACAATGATGAGAAAGGTGTAGAACTATTAAAAATTCACAGCTAACCATACTTTTTTATGGCAATTTCATTTTCCTTCCCTTCCATCTATATGCCCTTCACATGAAGTAAAGGTAATTGCTTAGTGCACAGAGCCTGCACAGGGAGGTGCCACAGATGGTACTGAAACATGAAAAAGAAACATGCGACTGCAGTTGCGTTTTTCATTCCCAGAAATTCCCAGAAGCAAAGTTCTCCTGTTTGGGCAGATGGAAAGGGAATCAGTACTGTGTGCCTCCCTTACTGCAGCCTCAGGATCCTGGCAGGGGATTAGATGCATCTCTGCAGCTGAGCCAATAAGCATGTATTGCAGCTGCTGTAAGGAGACCTTCCTGATGCATAAGCAGGGGTCCAAGATTGTAGATGAGAAATATAAGCAGGTGGGCAGAATCCTTTCAGCTCCAAGAGAGTGGTTCTGAGTGACATTAGAGCTGAGATCTTCATCTGTGAGGAACCTTGGGTGGTCACTACTAAGCCACGTGTGTAATTTCTAGAAAGTAGAGCCAAATAAAAAGATTGTAAGGACCTTAAATGAAGTGACTTAAACATCACTTCTCACCCATAGCCTCATGCGTATCTCCCCCATTTGAAACAAAGGACATAAATCAGCTCTGTTGCCAAGCAGCTAGAGAATATAATTTTTTAATGTTGAACAGCTGAGAATGAACATGTACATGTGTTTGTAAAAGATACATCACATACATATAGGTTTTCTTGCCAGGAATCTGGGTTTGCTATATGAAACTTAGAGTATTGCACCTTGAATTTCCCATAATCAGGACAGTTTCTTTTTCCTTGTTCTTTTTAAGTACTGTCATTCTTCAACGTGCAGGCAGCACTTCAGTGGGAGCTGTTACTGTAAATAACTGTTCTGTGATATTTATGTAGCATGTTATACAGGCTTAGCTCTCGTCAGCTCTGCATCTTTGTTCCAGGCAGCCCTCCTGTCGACCGTTAGCGCTAAACTCTCACATTAGATGTCCTGAGAACACTTTTTTTAGGAAGCTGGCTGTGATCTGTTCCTAGCAGTGCAAGACTCATTGTTGTACCAAAGCCCTGCCTGATCCCCCTGGGAGACATTTACCACGGTGTTGTCTTAGCAGGCCTACAAAAAGTGGGACACATGGGGACAGCTCCAAGTGTTTGTCTTTTCCTAAACATAGAAAACGTACAATTAAGAGAAAAAAAACCCCAGCATTTACTTCTGCAACAAGATACTGACAACACTGTCAGGTGGCAGCAAGTGCAGTACAGGCCAACAGACTATTCTGCTAGTGCATGTCCATTCTTAAAGTCCTCTCCTTTCACTCCTCTTTTCCTTGCTTATGGATTTTGGCAATAAAAAGGTAGGTCAAGCACCTAAAAGTCAGCTGGGAATGTGCATATCCCCATCCATCTGTGACAGGTACGTGTGGCCTGTAGAGAAGCCATAGGCAGGCATCCTAGGAGCGTGCGAAAGAATGTTATTGACAGCTGCAGCAGTGCTGCAGGAAGAAGTGATCTATTTCTTCAGCCTGTGATGCACTTTGGCATCAGCTCCGCCATTAGAAAAAGATCAGTACATACTTTAAGTGAGTATCAATGCTTCCTTAAATAGCATCAGAAAAGGAAATTTAGCAAGACAAGTCTTGATATCAGAGAGATCATCTCTGCAAAGGGAGAACAGTCCAGGATTCTTTGGTCCTACTCGCCTCTCCATCACAGGCTCTGAGGGTTTAGATTTAGTCATTTAATTTGTTCTCTTCCACAGTTTTCCTGCTCCATAAAAGACAGATCTTAGTATCAACCTTGTGTGACTCGACAGTACATCTGGGGAATAATTCTTTACTGAATGCAACTTGCTTTGAAAAACCCCAGTGGAAGAAGCTGCTGGCAATTAACACTGCTCAGTAGGATGAATAAAGGGAGCAACATACAAGCCAGGTGCATGGAAAAGGCTGACAAAAAGGCAGAAATGCAGCACTTCCCTTGGTGATCTGAGCTACATGTCCACATTTTATAAAGGCTGTTGATTCCTACAATTAATAAATGCATGTCTTAGCACACTGTTCTCTCTTGCACGCTCCCAACGCTTGGGGGTGGCAGGTTCTGTAGAGAGCTGCACAGTGGCTCTGCACAACAGAAGCTGCAAGAAACTTTCCCCTTCCTGCAGGAAAAGCCAGCTGAAGATCTGTAGAGTGAAAGCCATGGGAGACATAAAAACATTTCCAGTGCTCCTCTGTGAATCTTAGATGTGCTATGTAATTGTCAGCTCCATCCCCTGGTTCCTTATCTGGAAACTTTACATTTCTGAGACACCAAGCATCCCCTGGCATGGCCCCAGCCAGCTCCAGTCCCCTCCAAGAGATGGCAAAGGAGGTGAGAACTGTGCTGTGCCTGCCTTCACACGGTCAGCCTCTCCTGCCAGTCTCTGTCTGCAAGCTAGTTTGACAAGAGAAGGAAGGGAAAAAAAACAACCCAAAGCCCCAAGACTATTTTTATTTATGATCATGTCCATGGGCCACTCTTTGTCTAGACAGCTGGTATTAGTATCTGAAGCTGTCCTGGAATCTGAAATACCATTTATTTACAGGGGAAATAAAAGCCCTGGATTAAACAGTTCATAAAAATAATCTGGGAACTGACACGGGGCCCAAGGAGACCAAAGGTAACAAGATCTAGAGCAGGCATCTTTGTTTGTCTTAGCTGTAGGGATGTTTTCTCAGAAAACAAAACAAAACAACACAACTTCCCCCTCCCAGCCACACCCCCAAAACAATTTGGCTTCAGGAGAGCGTCTCCTTTTGCTTCCTCTCCTCCCACCTTTGTTTGGCTGCTTTAAACATATCCCTGTCCATCTCCCCAACAAGGAAGTCTGCAAACAAACTGGTCACCCAACTGAAAAGCCGGACTGGAGAGGGGCAGCTGTTGCCCTTCCAAGAAAATCCGTGGAACTGGGAGCTGCTATATTTTCATGCAGAGAGACTCCGAATGTCACAGATGCAGCAAAATGTCATGTTGACACTGACATCTGACAATCTTTTTGTTTCTGCCTGCAGCAAAAAATAAAAGCAGGGAGGTAGATAGCAGGAACCCCGGTCTGCCCTTTTGCTGCCACAGAGGCTCTGCCAGGCAGTGATCGGTGCCTACTGCGCTTGGAATGGCTGTGTTGCAGACCACCTGTTTGGCCTTCACACTGCACTCATTTTTCACTGCCAGTTGACAGACTTTAGGAGGTTTCCAGACATGGAGCTAAGCAGGAAAAGAGCAAAACAAACTTCTGGGCTCCATCTGCTCTCTTCCCTTTAATGAGCAGTGCACCATCACCCAGGGCAGTGTATAAAAAGAGTTTGACGGAGTCACCCTATAATTTTACACAGCAGCTGCCAAATTTTAAAGACAAGCTACACTAAGGTATGAGACCTTCCCCTTTTAGAAGGAGCCACTGGCTCCTTGTTGAAGCAGAAAGTTTGTGTTAAGTGAAGCATTAGACCTAATGCATAGCCGCTTGGCTAGTGAAGTGCTGCAGTGCTCAAACCACACAGGGACAGTTCAATGAATAAGGCAGCAGCTGGAGGAGAACACAGCAGTATCAGGCTGGCCATGGACTGTCTTTGTACAGCGTTGGCAGGGGCAAGAGTTGGGTAAGGATGATGGGCAGAAGTTCTGAGCAGTTTGAAAGTATTTTGACTCGGAGGTCTATGAGGGGAAAAGCAACCCTGGGTTCTGTGATCCCCAAGAGTGCCAAGACCTTCTATTTTACTTTGCTAGTGTCTAATGTGGGTTTTTCCTCATGCAGCCGTTGTGGCAGCCTCCAAACATGAATGCAGAGCATGGGCCATATTTAATGAATGCCAATTACAGTTGGTAGTCTCATCTTAAAATACAATCCAAGGAAGTCTGCCATTTTAATCCAATGCAGGCAGTAAAGAGGGAAACAAAAGCCTTGTGCAAATCACCTCTGTTGCCTCTGTTCTAAAATTCATCTATTAAACATGTTAGTTATGAAACTATTCCCTCTTTGTCTACTTTGTTTAGAGGCAGATGCTGTCTTCTATAGTGCAAAGAACAACTAGCACAAAAGACTGTGTATATTACAAAATAATGATTTGCTCCCTTTCTTCTTGCATGCTCTCTGCAATCTTTGAAGCATCTGCCACATTACCAAGAGGGCGACTTTCTGTGGAGAACAGCTGAGTTTTGGCTACTGTTGCAAGACTCAATTTACTGGACCACGGTCCTGACCCAAGATGGCCAAACTTGTCATAGTACAGAGACACTGCTAATGAGTTCAGAGTCTGAAAAGACAAATTCCAAAGCACAAAGAGAAAAGGATGTTTTCTTTTCCGCTGGACAAAACACAACTTTTCTGGCAGGCACAAGTAGGACAGTCTGTCCACTTTGGCAATACCATGCACGCCTGGACGTACACAAGTGTGTTTTTACATGCAACCCGGTTTGATTACACAATCTCCCTCCAAGAGAATTTGGCAAGAAAGATATCTGAGAGACTTTAGAAACTGAGAGCAGTCTGCAGCATACTGCTTCTCTCACACTATTTCTAGCACCATTTGGAGCAGCTGACCACTGGGAAACCAACCAAAGAAAACCACCCTAACTGTTGATCAGATACCCAGCCTGCCATTTTGGCGATATGGCAAGGTTGCAGGTTCAGCCTCAGCTGTCAGCTTGTACCTACCAGCCCTTATCAAACAGCTGAACAGCAGGGTCCACGATCAGAACACTGAACCAGCCCCTAGGCTAAATCTTCTCCTCTTTGTTTTCCCAAGAATGATTCTGAACCTTTGCCAAATGCATCTGGTAAGAGATTAATATGTCAAAGGCTTTTCCTGACCAACAATCTTTTTGCACCTTGGCTTCTTCCAAAGTTGGATCTGCTCTTTCAGTGTTCGTCCCTTCCTGAAAACACGGTTTAACACCCATCTGGGGAGATAGTATTTAATGCTGGTGCCCGATTCTCCTAGACTCCCAGTTAAACTTTCTGGGAAACGCATCACAGCTTATCTTGGGATTCTCATGCTTGTTTAGGTTGCAGGTATCCTACCTGTATGACCATAATATTATTTTATTTGCATTTGCTGTTTGTAGAGAAACATACATGCCTTGTGCTTACTGAAATGTACTTGAGATTAGTGCTAGTGCCAGGCAACCTTGAAGAGGAAAACAAGTTTATTCTAGTGAAGGTCACAGTTAGTCTTGATTATGAAGTTTGAAACACAGTTAGCGAACACAAACATAAACACAAGAAAATGCAGACCTGAAGCACGTGTGCCACAAGTCTCTTACTCTAAATGTTAGGTATCCTCCAAGGCATTGCTTTCCTGTGGATCTGCAAGCCCACCTCAAGAGTGTCTGAACTCCAGGATGCAGGTTCTCAGAGCGGGTTCCTGTCCAGAAATGTCTGTCGCCCTTTTAAACTCCAGGTTTATTTGCATTTTTCTGACTATTTTTTAAATGCAAATAAAAATGTCAGATTGCATATGAAGAATCACCTTCTTTCCTTTCTAATAATGAAGATCTTATCACACAGCACTTCACTTTGGAATAGATAGTTGGCATCTGTGAGAACTTTAATTGAAAACGTCTGTATTTATCCAAGCAGGATGCATCATAAGGACTCTGAGTGCTCATTCTTCTAGGTTTTCCTTTACAAAAATCAATTAAAAACTTCATTTCTGGCATTCTATAAGCCTAATTTTCATTGCTGTAATTTCCTATTGTGCAGTTTTCATTTAACAGCATTTCAGAGACCACATGTGATACAGCAATATAGCTTACTGTTTTAAGGGTTTACTGTGTCAGCATTGTTACCAAACACCACAGCCAATAACTTCTGAAATCTCAAAATTTGTGCACTGTCTATACCAGGTCAGAATGAAAAATGTCAAAACGTCAGCCTTAGTGATCAAATTTCCCCACTTGTCTGCTTCATTCACTGTCTTCCCCTGGGTTTTCATATAGCTCATTAAACAAAACAAACCAAAACCAGGCCTTTATAGAAAGAAATTTTGACATGATTAACTAGCTTTGTTGGTAATGTGTGCAACCCACCCAGGTGTCTAGACAGTTTGAAAAATACAGGTCATATTTAGGAGTAACAGCTGTTACTCCTCAAGTCTTTGTTGGACCTCAAATTAAGTAGGAACAGACCCTATCGATATTAGGTGGTCCTCTTCCAAAGGAAACATCCAGTGTGTTGCAGGAAATTAAGTTACTGATTCAGTAGGTGGCACTTTACCTTTCAGAGCAATGTACCACTTGCGCAGCCTGCGAGAAAGTTCTGCACTCCCAAAGGTACCCGCTTTGGGAAAAGTTAGAGAACAAAGAGTTCAGAGCCTCAGTTGTGGGAAACCCTCAGTATTTTTTCATAAAAGGAAAAGAAAAAAAAAAGATCAACACCTGTGTCCTGGCCAGATGCCAGTTTAGGCAGGTGTTTCTTGTCTGCCCATGTACACTTTATAATAACAACTTGGAGAGCATGTTTGCTTATGCAGGTTTTAGACAGTAAAATTTTGCTAGGCCCTCCTAAATAATAGTTAATGACTTAACAAGAGGTTATGAGAGGGAACAATGACAGGCTCTGGTAGGAACATAAACTGGAACTCCTCCAGACAAAAAATCTGGAAGGTTATCCAGAAGTAGTATCTATTTCTTGCTCTGTGTCCCCCACAATACCATTGCACAGCAAAGCTTCCCTGGGCCATAAGCTGCTGACTGCAGAACAGTCATACATGATGCTAGAGGAAAATGCAATGCCACATGCCTAAGAAGTGTCAACCCAAGCCTTCTGATTACTAAAAGATGCAAGTCTGAGCAAAGTGAAAAACTGCAGGTTAAACCCATTTAACAAGGACTCTGCCTCAAGATGCTGTATTTGCATAGATGCTTAGAAATTTTACACAAATAGCGTAACTGGCTGGGATGCTGCTGGAGCTGGGCAGACACAAAGGAAATCTTGAGGTATCCCTGTTCAGCAGGTGTATCTTTTGATTGAGTCAAATTTGTCACAGTTCTGAAAAAACACGAAGGTCTTTGCCCTGCTTCATTGTATTTGAGAATTTATTGCCTATCTTACTCATAGGGGGGAAAAAAAGATTTACAACTCAGCTAAGCTACAGCTAGTCAAAGAGGCTGCCCAAGCCATGAACTGTGGGTGTTCAGTATAAGGTTATTTAGCAAGGCCTAAATTCAGGCCATAAGTGCTTTTATAAGAGACTGTAAATCACCTTAACTTTTATACACTGTGGCAACATGTGAGCAGAGGAATGTGGCTGGGTCTGTGCTAGTCCCAGAAAAGGTCCCAGATGAGGCCAACAGATTTGGCGGCAGACGTGTGATACCAAGCCTTTGAGTAAAATATGCAGGCTTGTATCTCCCCTGTGCTACGTGCGTATGTGACTAGGGTGAAGGGGCAGGAAACCAGCACAGAGGTGCCACAGGAACAAAATGCACAAGGACAGCTTGAACACCCGATGGGAAGAGCATTGCTAAGCAGTAAGCAAATTGTAAAACACAAGTCAGACAAAACATCTGGCAGCTGCTTCAAATAGTTTTCTGTCTGAAGGGCAGACAAGCCTGCAATAGTTTCGAATCAAAACATGTGCAAGGACAGGATCAGTGCTCCAATGTGTTTTGTGCAAGCATTGAATGAGTTTTGTTCCCTTCAGCACTGTTTTGTATGCCAAAAAAGGTTGTGCTTTGGGTTAGGTTTTTAATTTTAATAAACTTCACTGAATAAATCACTATGTATTTCCTTCTCCAGTCATATGCAACTTAGTTTTTGGCATAAGATCAACAGCATTAGCTCTGCATAGGAAGCATATGGGAGAGAAGAGGGGGAGCATGCGAGGAAATGTTTTTCGTAATTGTCCTACCTTATGCAGGAGAGAAGGTGTGACTGCCAAAATAAGTTCTTAAAAGTATGATGCATATCCTTTTAAGTTTGCACATCTCAGGCACAGGGAAAGGGAAATTTGCCTTTTGCTGGTACTGGCTAAGGACTTGACAGGTACAGACTGATGTCTAGGCTCCAACAGGGAAGTTGTTTGAGCTCAGAGAAACAAATTCTCAGTTCTGCAGATAACGGAGAATTGGCAACTGTCCTACCCCCCCACCCCCCAAGTTTTTCTGTCTTGACATAGTCATAGCTTTGACCAAGATCCACAGTAGGGATGTTTGCTGGCACAGGTATGCTGCGCAGGAATGTAACCTGCACCCCAGACAGGCTTTCCTTTCAAAAGGAATTGTGACAAGACTGCTGAAGTAGCATGACATACTTCCTTATCAGCTACTAAACTCCTCCACTGAAAACTTCCCCTCTTGCACACTTTCCTAGACTCAAATTACTTTCACCAAAGCCTCAACTTCCAAGAGGAAACAAAAGCTACCCCACTGCTTGTCTAGAGCATCAGGATGCCAGATTCTCTGCAGAGTTGCCACAGCACTTTTGTATCACCAGCAAGGCAACAGCAAGCAAACTATCAAAGCCAGAAGCCTCCTATAAAATGTAGGAACAGTTCCATGTGCATAAACATTAGTCAGCAACAGCAGGAAGATGAGAGATGCTGGCCAGGGTAACAGGATTGGTTTTCAAGGAGGCCCTGATACAAGTAGGACTTGCAATTTTTAATGCTACTCAAAAAGGAGTGGGTCTGCCTGCCACATGCCAGTGCTTGAACACAGGCAATAGCAGGGGAAGCAGAGAGCCACTGATTCATTAGGACTTGCTAATCTGTGATATCATTTGTTGATTCCACCAGGTCCAATCCCCATCTCATGACTTCCTCCACTGTTGCCATGGCACTGTACATAAACACTGCAAACTCCCAGCCCTGAGCAGGTCATTTGTTTCAAATATTCCATGCAGCTGGAACACAAGCCTGTTTGGGTGTCTGGAGCTGAGCATGAACTAATTTCTCAGTCTTCTGCACCCGCCCCACCTTATGCACCCTCCCCAGCCTGCTGCTCTCCCAGAACCCCTCCAGCCACACTTCCAGCAAAGCAGAGGCAGCTTTCCGCTAAAAGGTAAGGGGAAGCTGGCCTTGTTCACATACAAGCAGAAAGTAAGTGTTTCACTGAAGCCCTCCACTGCCTGCAGCAAAAGTGACAATTATTGAATATGCTGGATATTTAGGCCTAGGATCTATAACCAGTTGTCTTCTACATGCGGAAAAAACAAACAAGATCAAGACATCTAAAATTCAGAAAGATTCTTGCACTGACTGGAGACAGAGACAAAAACCCCACTTTTTTTTCTAAGCACTCCTCACCCAGTACCCTTATAAGGCAGTTCACAAGCATACCTCTGAGCTTTAGTTGAGCCTCACATCATGTAGGGTGTTTGTGCAAGCTGATTAAGGTATTTGGTTTCCACACACAAGTTGGTAGCTGCAGGGAAGACAGAAAAGCGTGTGGACAGGAGGGGGAATTAAAGCCTTTGTTATAACTGAAAAATACCAAGTCATCTCACTTCCAGTCAGTTTGGAGAGGCTTAACATAACTGCTGATACAATTCCAGAGCATCTCTGTATTGCACAGGTTCGAAGTGGAGGAGACTGAAGGAACTACCAGCAAGCAACAAACAGTTCGTACTCCACAAACAATATAATCCGTATCTCCTCACAGCCCAGGAATGAAGCCTCTTGTGCAAATAGATCTCAAAATAGATGAAAACACAGCAACTTATAGTAGCGGGTAGGGAGTGACTGAAAACTAGTACCAAGTGACTTGAGCTAAATCAAGTTCATGACCTGAAGAAGTTACCCAGAACACACTGAAATTAATCGGCCATTTTTCAAGCACACATAATCCAGGGATGACTCTCCCAATACTCAGCTTAACCTGCCACAGCACCTTCTATAATTAACTGTGCTGTTCTACTGGCTAGGGATCCCTTTAGCCCTCACCACTTTATTTTGCTTTCTTCTATCCACCATCTCCCATCCTAAGGAAAAGGACATCAGGTATCAACATAAAATAGTAGGTTAGTGACTTGTTTTCATATGAGCTGCTTTTCTGGAAGAAAAAGAAAAGTTGTTTGCTGTAATCTAGGAGTGAAATTTGCAAGCCTGCACAACGCATCAAGTTTGGCAAGATAACCAGAGCCCTGATCTACTCAATCTACTTGAAACTATTTGAAGAAAAAGGAGTATGGTGTAATAAGTCAGTTGTAAACCAAGTTAAATTAGGAAACAGAGGCTGCTGCCTCACCACAGATTTTATTCAACTCCATCTGGAGTAGCCATTTTTAGGCACTAGTGGCAGACAAAAATCTCAGGTTACCACACCCTGCTGCCCTGTACCAATAGCTGCAGCTTGCCCTCCGCCCATGCACACCTTTTAGATGCCAGCTTTAAATTGTTATTTTTCTAAGCAGAGACAAGGCCACAACAGCCCTTGCTTTACCTGTTTGGGCTGGCTTCTTGGGAATAAGCTCACCATTCACGTAGAAGCTAGACAGAAAGAACTCTGATCATTTCATGCAAATAAAAACCAGCATCAAGTAATATTTAATAAAGTTTATTAGGTTACTGAGTATTATCTACAGTCATAAAATAGTCAGAATTTAAAACTGTACAAAGCAACATACTGGTGAAGTGAGAAGAGATGGAAACAAGGGAGCACAAAGAGCATTAGAAGTAGGGAGAACACAGCCGCTTCCCTGGAGTTCTGGAAGACACTGGTTCAAGTTGAAGGCAACCAAGTAGGGCTCCATACACACTGAATTTTTCTTGTGTCCCACCCTGTAACAGAAACTAGTACAAACTCCTACATTAAAAAAATCATATAATATTAGATTAAAAAAGGGGCACATCACACCCCACCCAGTCTTGGCACCAATTCTGTGCTTTAAAAAATATACTATGCAAGTAGTTTATTTTAAAAAAGGTACCCTACAGCAGCTGTTTAAAACATGTTCTTATACATACACCACAAATATATATATATTAACATTTTCAACAACTAAACTCATTTGTACCTACACAGAACTGAAGGGATAACTCAAGAGCAAAAAAACCAACCACACAAACATTTTTCAAGACAAAGAAATGTGCAAAATAACCCCAGAAAGGCAGCATAGTAACCTGTGGATAGGTCAAGAGAGCAGCTCCTGCTAGTAAAGGAGTGTCATCCTCTTTACTTGGCTACTGAGGTGATAATCTATTTGGGATGTGCTGATTTTGCCTGAATTGCTTGTCCTGTTATTGCAGTTCTCTCCTGCCCCACCCCACCCCCAGCTCTGGAGAGGTTCAGTTTCTTCTTGCTGTACCTGAAGATCACTCCACTGGCCTCTGTTAAAGTCTCACAAGTTACATTCCGCAGCAATCACCTTCTGGATTTCTCATCTGCTGATGGTACTTCTGCAGCCACACTGCCACCACTTTCTCTGGGACAACTTCCCACCCCCAAGCAAGAAAGAGGGAATGCTGCATAGTTAAGTGGAGATTATGCTGACGGTCTATGACAGAACAAAGCCTGGTTTGGATGACTTTAAGCAGCTTATCTAAGAAGAGAATTCCCTGGCAGAGCCTTTAGAGAAACACATTAGTATGTTTCTCTAAAGCCTTAACATGAAACAGGCTATACAGAAAGCAGACCTAAGATGACAGGACCTATAGCTGTGTAACAAGTCTCAGCTCATACAGCCTGTATCACCTTATTGCAGGAGAAGTTTGTCCCTTCCCTGTCCCCGCATCAGCAAGGAACCCCTGATCCCAGACTAAAACTTGCAGTTTTAAGTCAAGAAGAGGGCAGGTGAAGGCATGCTATGACTGCTCAATCAACTGAGTCAAACCCACTAAGAAGAGGCAGAACAGAGAATGGAGCAGGACAACTGAGAAAGCAATGGTGATAAACAAGAAAGCAAGATTCACTGTCTATGAAATAACATTAGAACATGGTGAGAAGTCCTGGCAGAGATACAGACATCAGCGACATAACCACCTTCTCCAAATTAAGAAGTGTCCTGGTGGAAGGATTCTTGGTTTTGGTGTTTCAGGGTTTGGGGGTGGGGTTTTTTTTGGTTTTTAAAAAAAACTCAGCAATTAATTCTTCTTGGTATTCCAGACTCTTCCCAACTCTGCTGGCCACCCTGTGCCTTTCCATTCTTAGGACCTGGTCTTAGTATTTCTACTCCTAATGCCTTCCCTTCCCCAGATTATGTTCTTGCCTTTAGCTGGTACAGAAAAATCACTCCCTCCTAGGTTCTACAACCCAGAGGATGCAGTACAGCCTTTTCTCAGGAGAAGCAGGGAAGCACAGAGCTTCTGAAAGTGTTCGTTTTGTAAGTGTGCTGGGGAAGTGACTTCCAAAGAACAAAACAGTTGTGAAACAAGGATTACTTGAGAGTTTGCCAATAAGGGCACCTGGAGGCTTAAGCAGTGGCAGGGATACTTTGGCTGAGGAGTTCCAACAGTAGCGATGACATGAGGGTGGAGAACCCATTGCCCAGTGGGTCAGCTCCAATATTTTGCCTTGGTTCCAACTCTCTATCCTTGAACATGAAGGTCATTGGTAGAGCAGGTAACTCTTGAGGGAAGCTGGCAGTGGCAGTGTAGGGATCTCATTCAGTCTTTCCTTGCCCAGAGCAAGCCTCACAGCTCGCCGACACAAGTCCATCAAAGGCAGTGGTTCAGCTGGGAAAAGAGACCCAAGATATTAACATCCCACAAGTTACACATTCATTTTGCTAGTTCTAAAAATCCCCCAGAAAAGACTGAGCAAGAAGAGTGAATGCCTGGCATGTCTGCAGGACCCAAGCCATTCAGCATTCACGTATCAGCAACTTCAGCTCCTCAAATACACAGGCAGAGCATGATGTTTCTGTAGGGGTTAAGCCACATGTGTGCGAACCAAAAAAAAAAAATTAGAATCCCCTAATGGAAGTTCCCCCTCTGCAATACCATTCATTCAATTTAGAACACATCTTCTAGCTTGTGCCTCTTACTGCAGTATCCAAAAACCTTTGTAAGAGATTCACTGAAGTAAAAGACTGCAGCAGTTTGATAGCATCGTGTGGTATGGGTACCCAGAAAGTACCATGATTTGTTTCTTATATAGTAGAATAACAGCTGTCAACTCATTCATTTGTATTACATACTTTCCATGAAAAACAAAGCCATTTGTCAAAGCTTCATGTCACTACTTGTATTGTGACATTTTCCATTAGAGGATTCCCTCCTGTATCATAAACCTGGGAAAGATACAAGCCTTTGGCTATCATTTTTGCATCCTGTACTTACAAACACTGAACAAGATAATACTAGTTTTTCAGAAATGGCATATGGGGCCCTTTGATGCTGAAGAGTCATTCACAACATACAGGGGACTAAGGTCAAAGCCAGAGTTAACACATCACAGCTGCACAGGAGGAAGATACAGACTAGTTTCTCACAGCTTCTGTTGCTAAGTCTGTCAAAGCTCACCTTTACACAGTTTGCTGCTCAAGCCTAAGGAGTTCCTCCTCCCCCAAGAGAGGGCTAACGCAAAGATAGCCCAAATTAAGCAGATAACTGGACATCCTTCTAGTAGCCTGAGGGCTCAGCATGCACCAATAGAAAGCTTCCTTTACAGACATCTTGGGCTGAACACAAACACCTAAAAACATCCACAGGAATGGAAAAGTTTGGCTGAGAAGCTGCAGTTTTCAGGAACCTTTATAGATGCCAAAGTTCTAGCTTCCACTACTACAAGCCAAATTAATCTGACTGTTCATACAGCCGTTTTAAACAGCTGAGAGACAGGGGAAGCTTAGTTTTTCTGAGCATGGTCATGTTACTGCATTTTTTACCAGAATTCATTCCATCAATAAGGTGGATACAAATCCCTTCCTTCCAGGTTCAAAGATAACAGCTAACATTAAAAGCTCTAACACAAGAGTGTTGTCAGTAGCCTCTTATCAGGCCACTCCTGATTCTACTTTGGAAAAAAGTAAACAGTCATACTGCTCCATGTAGAAAACACTTCCAATGAAAAGTGGAAAAAATTAATTTTTATCTAGTTTTTGGCAAAAAGTCTGTGAGAAGGAGAAGTTGTTAGCTGAGGAGAAACTTGGTAAGAAAATCAGGAAATGCACGCTTGAATTGGTCTGCCTCCTCAAGTTCACAGCCAGAGCTAACTAATGCCCTATTTCCCCCCTCTCCTTCCCTACTATGGATCACAAGCTATTACCTGCTCCAGGGGAAGCTGCAGTGGAATGTTTTTTCTAGCAGTTCTCCAAAAGTTCTCCCAGTGCTTCAAGCATTAATTATTCCTGAGGAATCATACCTCTATATGCACACCTCTTTGCTCTCCACCCAGCTATCATTGCAGAACAGATCTGTCAGGGCAGTGCTGTTGCTTCCAAAGCCCCACCATTTGTCATACATGTTATGCGCCACAAGTGAAAACATGGCTGCACTCAGCCCAAGGTACTGCTGGTCTTGCCTGCTCATGGCCTACTCTAGGATCCATGCCGCCTCTTCCGCAGGGACAGGTCTCTACAGCTGGACTGCACATCTCGGCTCTGGCTGTGATACTGCCAGAGAAGCCTATTACTGGCGGCACTCCTTTGGCACTTCCCAATGAGGTTATGCTTAAACCACTGGGGTACAAATATGCTGTATTCAGAGTCTGTCCCAATTCCTCCTGCTCCATACGGAGATGTCTAGGACAGAGGCATTGTCTAGGACAGAGGCATTGTCTAGGACAGAGGCATTGTCTAGGACAGAGGCATTGTCTAGGACAGAGGCATTGTCTAGGACAGAGGCATTGTCTAGGACAGAGGCATTGTCTAGGACAGAGGCATTGTCTAGGACAGAGGCATTGTCTAGCCAGCTTAGCAGAGGACAAGGGGCCTGACCTTCAAAGCCTATAGACATTAACATAACAAATACATTCCAATTTAATGGCCTTAAAAGGAGAGGATCTTCTTCCCACAGAGACTAAGAACAAGAACTTTGTCCTCCTCTAGTCTGCACTGATAACCAGTCTGACAGGAGATCTTGAGACCAAAAGAGAAAGCACACACATATCTGACCTCCTTCCATTCACAAGCACCACAATCACTGGACAGTGTTGCTATTGAATGCTCAGAAGTTGTTAGAGCCAGACACCTTCCTTCTGTCTGTGCCAAAATACTGTCTCGTCATTCCTGGCCTTATGCCCACAATTCACTCCTATGCTGAGAGCACGTTACAACCAAATCCAATACTGGAGGTGGCCGTTTCCTTGCTAAGTGCAGTTCTGTGCCAACAACTCCACAGACTTGCTGGCTTTGAGGGGAGCTGCAGATTTTGGCTTTGACCCTTCAGAAAAACCTGGTTACTGGAGCCACTGCCATTCTGTAAGCTGTTGTGGCAGAATGAGCTAGGTTTCTTTCTTTTGGTGAGAAAGTGCTCTGCCAAGAGCTCTCTATTTGGTCTTGCTGAGTTGAAGCGTATTTCTCAAAACACTTGTGGATTTTGCTCCTATCCCTTTGCAAGGCTTTCCTGGTTATTCTGACAGCTCAGTTTTTCTGGTACCCAGCATCAGCTTTGTTGTACCTCATGTCACCCAGTGCCAGGGGTTTGCCATTGCTGGCCCAGCATTAGAACACGTTTTAAGCACAAATAAAAGAGCCCAGTATGCTACAGCCTTTGGGCAGACACTGTTCTGGAACGCAGGGGAAACACTACTCTTTTCATATCAATACTGCCAAATTTATTTCACTAGCAACATAAATCCAGATTTTAATCCACTTCCTTCACCTCTCTCCTCCACCCTACCCAGAGGACTGAGTCACAGTCTGGCCCAATGGGAACTTCTGACTATGAGAGATAACAGACTTTAGCACGTTTGAACAGCCAAATTTATTACTAAGCTTAGCTAGAGATTGATGTGCCTATTAGTAAAAGGCCTGGCATGCAAGTTGGGCTGGCTACAATATCCAGCCCCATGCTAGGAATGAGCATACCCTGCCCTGAAAGAAGTAGAGAAGTGAGCTACTTTTTTGAAAGATGAGACATTCCCATTTCCTTAGACAGGGACAGATCTTCCCACCCTTGCCTGCAAGGGATTTTAAAAGTCCCTTCATTAGACATTCAAGGAAGGTAATTGTCCCTCAGAGATTGTTTCTTGTAAAGAGACACCAGGATTACATTGCCAATAATGCAGCTGTCAGAAGGACATTCCTGCTGATACTTTGGTAGCAATATAGGAAGGTTTGTCATCTCTAGATAGGCAACTGGCATCACCTTCTCCCACCACACTACCTCCCCAAACCCTGCTTGCTCCCTGCAGTGCCTTGGTAACAGTACATGTATACAGCCAGACAAGCTTTTTGAATTAGCCATTAAGGATTCAGAGCTGTATCCAGCGATCCTACTGCTGACGTGAAATCCTCACCTCTCTATCAAAATGACACACACACACCCAGGATGGTCTAGTAAGCCTGCACTTAAGTAGCACACAGATCTGTGCTGCTAGAATAAATACAGGGAGTTATACTCACGGTCAAGTCCATTCAAGTAGCGCATCCGAATTTCACAGTGTCCCCACACTGCGCTTACCACTGGATATAGCTTTTTCCCTTTGAGTCCCCGAAATGCAACACCCATGTATTGCCCATCTACAATGAAGCTCAGTGTCCCATCATCCATGTCCAGAACCACCAGGAAGGAGTCCGGCACAATGAAAGTTTCGTCTGGTTCTAAGAAGGCAGGATAGGTTTTACTTGGCTGGTTCTTGCCATCATGGTACAGTCTGTTGCGCCCAAGGTCCCACCCCCAAGATTCATGGTTGTTTCCTACAAGCGTTGTGTACCCTACTGAATGCAAAGGAGCATCTGCTGTTGCCACCCCTACCACAGCATGCGTGCCTCGCTGCCTCATTGCCCATGTGATCTGCCACACATGCAGTCCTCGTGTATATCCCACTTTGCCTCTGATGGCATCTGTACTCTGAGCCACCGGATGCCGGTGAAATATGAGTTTGTCATCCTCTTTAACAAACACATTCAGCGAGCGATCATCATTGTTCCATGAATGCAATAACTGGACTTCATACGATACCGGAGGCATGTCCAGTAGCAAGTCCAGACGTGTGGGTTTGCTGTAGTCGAGTCCTTGGAGTTCCTGTTTCAATGGCCTGTATACAGGGTCCCTCATATCCACAGTCTTTATCCCACCTGTGACCTTCTGACCCATTGTGTGTTCTGATTTTGCCTATTTATAGGCTCCCAAGGCAAGCTCATCGATTTACCCGGCCGCTCCTGCTGTCATTCAGCTCTATAGAAAAGGTTGCTAGGAGACCTTGTCAAGATGTGCACCAGTCAGTATTGCCTAATGGATGGAAAGAAAAACAAGACACGAGTTAAACATTAGCACATACAGCCTTATACGCAACACTTACAGAGCACAGTTTTAAACTGTTTGTCCTGACAACTTGTCCTTCCTTTCCACCAGCAAGGAAGGGTAATGTGTGCTACTTATGCAGAGATAGCATATAGATTAAATAGATAGGTACTAAGTTTCTAATGCCCCCTTCAGAAAGGCACTTGAATTTCTGCTTTTTTGTCTAAGGCAGGCACAGATTCAGCCACCAGAGCTCATCTTCTCTTCACAGTGAATGCGCTGCTCCTTATTACTGCATCACTAAACCTTAAGGGAGCACATCTGTATTTAGGTTGCCTCCAGCAAACCTTGCTTTTACATCATGATCACCTATATGTTGTCCAGGCTAGAAAATTCGAGAAGAGTTTATTCAATGCAGAAGACTCAGAACCCGGTACACAGTAATGCCTGAGACTTAATTTTTCCTGATTGTCTTCAGTTGGTAGGAGGACTGAAAACAGTGTCTTGTATAAGCATAATTTTGCCTGGTCTCCCAGCCCTAGTTCATACCACAAGGTCAGGCTGAGCAAGACATCCCAGTGAAGGCCCAGGCTGCCCACTGGTGTTCACTGCTCCAGCTCTTTCCAACCACCATGGAGAATTTCTGCCAAAGCCATCTCTATAGCTATCCACAATGGAGCCAAAACACATAAGGCATTTAATGCTCAGAAAAAGAGTCCAAACAGCTTCAGTCAATTTCTCAAAGACAGACCTGAGTTTACAATTGCATTGTCTTTGGACCCTGTAGTAACATCCTACAACTAACTAGTAGTGAGGGATTGGTTTATATGGATAACTGCTCTGCAAAGCTTTAGTCTGAGCTGTCCATAGCAGGAAAGAGTGGCGTTACTGAATGAACTTCTCCCTCTACTGCTCTAGAGAGGTTGGAACTAGCCTTCAGAATGCAAAACATTCATAAGTATAGCTTCCACTATAGGGAAAGGAAAGCAGGCTGCATTTCAGGAGGGATGTATTTGTGTTCTAGCTGAAGTTAGACCGGCAAGTAGAACAGGCACTACAAACAGGTCTAGTACCCGCGGTGTCCAAAACAGCTTATTCATGTAACACACTAGATTAGCACTTTGTGTTCTCTTAACCGGTACCCCAGTGCTTCCTTTGCAGATCTGCTCCCAGATCTGACAGACATTAGATGAAGACAACTAAATTCCAGCCTTCCTTTTTTGGCTGACGGTTGTAAATGAAAGTTCTTGGGGAACCTCTAGGATGTAAGCATCCCCTAAAGTAAAGGCTACATAATGCAAAGACACACACAAGTACGGCCTGTTGTCATCCAGCCATAAAAAATTTTCTTCCCTCAGCACAAACAGTGCCGAAAGAGAAATAAAGCATTGAACACAAACCATCTCCTCATAGCAGTGATCAAACAAGGTAGGAGCCAGGCAGTAAAAATGAAAGCTTCTCCATCTGGAGAGTTACAAACCTTCCACAGATCAGCTGGCAAAGCAGCTAGCAGCCCTTGATACAGGTTTGAGGAGATAATTCTCATCAACCCCACTAAAGCTTTGCTAAGTACTTTGGAGGCCTGACTGCAAGTCCAAAACAGCAGACAAAACCTGCTGGGTCCAGCCTCGGGGGACACCCATTCCAGCAGCTGTGGGTATTGGCCCCACTGAATTACTATAGTCAAGAGAGCAGATAAACCTGCTGTATGGTTTGTTTCAAATGAGCAGCTTCAGTTGGGGCAGCTTCTCTTCTCCAAGAGGAAAAAAATCCCCAGCTTCAGATGCAGAGTCCAGGGGGAGGAGCAAGATTCTTCTCACAGTTTAGCAGTTTTCCTTCCAAATTTCAGAGAAACCTCTAAAAAGTTTAAGCCAGCTTGGCTAGAGATACTAGCTCACTTTGCGTACCTCTCCTCCAGCACTGCATCCACCAAAGTGTCTCTGCTCTCACTCAGCAACACAAACAACCCTCTGTAAGACAGCTGCCAAACTGGGGGCAGCTATTAGGAGAATTAGAAGTGGGAGGGGAGCAAACTAGCTTTCTAAGAAAAAAAAGTGTTATTTTAACATTTCCTGAAGTGAGGCAATCATGCAGGGCTCCTGCCAGCTACAGTCACAACACTTACTCACAACCAAGGACCTCATCTGGCATTGAAAATAGAGCATGAATCAGATCTGGTTTAAAAATAAGGTTACTGGACATAAGCAGCAAGGCTTCAGCTAGAAGGTGACAGGGAAGGCTCATGTATGATCTGAGTTAGGGATCAATTCACCAGCCTCCCTACAGGTTTTTACTATAGTCCAGGGTATGCCACTAGAACTGTGACCTCAAATCTTGTAGTTCTTAAGTGAAAAGAGACAAGACTACTTTTCCTTTCCTTCCCTCCTTTTTTCAAGTATGGAGAGGAGAATGTCTGAGGTTCTTTACAAGTCACATCCCAATGCACATTACTAGGCAGTGGTATAGCTATTTCAAACTATCCAGGGACCTCAGATGTATGGCACTGACAGACAGAGATGGTTTGTTAAACAACTGCCATTTAAATAAGGTCCAATCATGTTATCAGCTGATAACTGAGACATCCTGCAAGTTAAGTACCATCTACAACATCAAAACTGAATTATGTAAGCCAGCTGGTCAACAGCTGAAAATAAGCAAGTAACAGCAAAACCAACTGAGGGATGGCACAGTCACTGGATGCCCATGCATCACCCTCCCCCAACACATTATTTAGTTGTTCTGCCCCACAGCTCAGGTGCTTGGGCCAAAGTGTTTCCGTGACACACAGGCACTCCCAGCCTCTAAGGGCACAGGCTCCCTTGCTCTGTAAGCCTAAGGAACAGCAATATCCCAAACCAAAGGATCCCAAGAACAAGCTGATACAGACATGAGCTGAGCTGCTGGTGTACAAGTTCAAGTACACTGTCTTCCAGAGACTTTGTCACAACATCGCAACGAGTCCTACAAACCCACCTAGTAAGTTGCTTGACCTACTTTTTCAACTCAGCACATGTATTGCATGCAGTTATTCAAGAGTTTAACAGCAGCTCCTCCCATTCACCACACTGTCCCATCTTGAAGCCCTCATGCCTGCGTGTACTCAAGTTCTCAGTTTTATACCTCAAAGCTAACACCAACTCTGTTATGAAGAGATTTGTGAAGTCACTCTAATAGGTGTCTTCCCTTCCCTGGGAAAGGCACATTAATGCTGACCAGAAGCAATAATTTTTAAATAGTTTCAGTGTAAGCCATTTGCTCAGGCTGGGATAAAGACCATCAGGCTGCTGAGACAGAACTGAATCATGTGGTACAGAAAGTACCAGATGAACTACCTGGCATTCCCAAGGCCTATGGCATATGGACAAAGGCTGTCAACAAGGCACTGGCTAAAGCACACTTGGAAGTCTACCGGCAAATTCAGCTGTTGGAACTTTGATTAGGATAAAGGAACAAAACATTGGCAGAAGGAGGAGCGGCAGAGATTTCCTGAGAGCTGTACAGTACATGAGAAGACTGCATAGGAAGCGAGAACCAAAACAAAGCAGACTGCCAGACTGCAGGAATATTGGTGCAGACTGCTTTGAAGCACAAAATGCTCAAGAGAAGACAATACAATTCTGTGCTCTTCATTAGCAAAACAATGCCTTGTTCATTATGACTTTTTGCCAACATAAGCTTCATTATATTTCTCTCAAGACCGCTGCACCAGAAAGGGAATCACCACAGTGAAAGACAACAGGGACTTCTGAAGCACATGGGATAGGATACCATCTCACTGCCTGCTCCAAAGAGAAAGCAGCCTTTCCTGAACACAAGCACCATTCATCACTTGCATTAGTTATAACTCTTTTCCCAGGCAGACTATTAACGCTAGATGAAGGGCAATGGCCAGAATAAAGAAGAGAAAGGGGGAAAGACAGACAAAAGATTGGAACAAAGGGGTCTATTACAGTGAGAGCAGGTCAGATACTGAGCACCGTATGCCAAGATTTAAGTGCAACATGGCTCCTTACTAGGGCAAGGCAACAATTTCTGCTCAGAGCTGGCTCCACTCTTCCTAGCACTAGCCTGGTCTAGAACTGCAGAGTGGCACCTTGCCCTACAGTCAGGAAGCACAATTATGCCCTCATTTTTTGAAAGAAAAAGCCTCTTCGTGCACAAGACAATACAGGCACTTTCCCTCAGCAGGACAGATACAGAAAAGCTTACCCTCTTAAATTACTGGATTAATGCCCTGGGCAGCTTGATATGAGACACAGCCAGCCGTAAGTGAAGAGATATGCTAGGGAATTAGCTACTTCAGAACCTTTGAACTGTTACAGGTTTAAGTACAGATGTAAGCACTGAAAGTGCTTTTATCTATCATATCAACAGCTCAGGCTTGCTGCAATTCTGCTCTGCTTTATAAACATAAGCTCATCCCCATGATGCTCTGTTCTGCTCCCATGCTATTTTCAGTTTTATTGTTAACCCTCTAGGCTTAAAAGCTTTGGAATGAAATCATAAGAGTATCTCAGAGAAAAATGTTCACTGCTATTTTCAGTGAGAATTAGATCTCCCCTCAGTTTAGCTGTTCAGAGCAAGTAGGTAATTTGCCATACTAGAAAGATACGCCAGGTTTCAAAACAACTGCTTGCTGCAAATAGATCAAGGCAGGAGACAGCAAAGACATTTCAATGGAAGGTGTCAAAGTCCCTGCTGCCGAATGGGGAGAAGACAGCTCTGCGAAGAAAAGAATGTATATGGCAGAGCAGAGTTGGTGTCCAACTTCTGTTTAGGCATTGACATGAACCAGGCAAAATAACTGCCTACCAGACATCTCCAGCTGAGGCAGTCATCTTGATTTAGTTCACCAAAGTGCCATGTACAACAAAGTAGAGCCACACTGTGCCCACGGCCACATTTACCCCTTTCAGCTGGCAGTGAACCTCAAAATGCAGCCAAGAACCCAGCTAGGCAGATGCCATGCAGGTAGCAGTCTCAGCTATCCACAGCAGAATGTTTTGTGCCCCAGTATGAATCAAACAACTAAATCTTGATTTCAATTACTTCCCTGGTATCCCCCAAAACCTAGAGGAACATCTTGCAAACATGAGGCTAAACAGTGCCCCTTAAAAAATTCACACAGCTAGATTAAAGAGTCATCCCACATTCAAAACAAGGCTCCTTACTGCTCCCAGACAATTCCCCTAATTCCTACCTATGCTGGCATTCGAACCCATTCACCTCATCTGAACACACACTAGAAATGCAATCCAAGCTATCAATACAGTGAACTTAAGCCAAATACTACTCACCCAAGTTGCCCTCATTGTTTTATCTGAAGCCAAAAGGCTGTTCCCATGCAAGTTTTATCACACAGTAGGAGATTATTTCAGGTAGCTACATCTCAAAGTGACATAGGAATTTTAACAGGCTGCTGTGTGGATATTCAGCTCCATTTGGAAGCAACTTGCACAGCAGCAAGAGCCCTCAAAGTCCCAGTCCAACATCTGCACACAAGGCAAAGTATTAGTACTAGCCATTCAGGAGTCACTGTCACTGCGGGTTCCATTAACCAACCCAACTCCTGAGCTGCCAAAGTGCTGCCAGAGTCTTAGTATAGCATCGATGGTTCACAACTGAAAAATCCAGAGCATAAGGAGTTCTAGAAGCATCCTCTCCAAAACAAGGGGAAGCAAAAAACAACCAACTTACTGGAAGATGCCTGCAGTTGTTTAAGCACCTGTGAGGCACTCAGCCACTGAAAACATCTGTTTTCTTGAGGTTGAATACTGACAAACCATTCTCCTTCAGTTAAACTTCACCAGAAAGGAAGGTGGGAAACACTTCAGACAGTTACAAAAAGTTTGATAACTTTAGTTCAGAAAACCCATGGCTCCTCATAGGTCCTCCCTTGCTCTGCAGCTCAACACCTAGAGGACACCTGTCTAGAACAGCAATTACAAGATACATGAAGGCTCTGAAATTCCTTGATTCCTGATCCAGTTTTACTTTAAGTCTATTTCTTCAAGTCAGTTTACTGTAGCTCTACTCCCCCCCCCCCAATATTTATTGAGTGTGCTTCTACAGATAAGAGGCCAGACCTTTAAACACCTAGCATACTCTGGGTGCTGTACAGACAATGAATCAGAGCCCTAGCCTAAAGATTTCCAGCCTGGAAACACCTCAGGAGAATGAAAGAAAGTATGTATTCTGCACATGGTTTCCAAGTTCAGCTTTGGAAAGCTGAACTAAAGGATCCCAGACAGTACTGGGATAAATGAGACTAAAAAAACCCACTGTAGTTTCGCTCAGGTTTTCATGATTTTACTAGAAAAACATTAAGTAGACTTGGTCCATTTTCTTGGGCTGAATGTTCATCTCACAAGCCAATAGACAAAGGAGCTACACTACTACTAGTTTGCTGACTAACCTGCTGGCAGCAGCTTACTGGGAGTCACCTTTCACATCCTTCAGATATGTGCACAACTAGTATGTCAGAAACTCCCCAAAAATACCTTTCACAGTGCTAGCCCTTCTTTAATGTGATCTCTAGAAGCTGCTTCAACACCAGAGGTTTCCCCCTTCCTCCCTTGGTGGTGCTGAGAAGAACAGATCCCTTGATCACATAGACCTTCTGTAAAACCAAGCTAAAAGCCAAAATGGATCAGCAATGCTACAAAACATCCTAACTGAGGTGGAGAGAGAACTCCTCGCACGCCTTAAATAGCATTCAAACTTCAGCCCTAAAGAACCAGGACACTCAATTTTCCCTGGCGTTAATTCTTAGCATCAAAAATATACCACCTTACTTGCACTGTGTATTTCCACCTACTGCAGAAACTGGTCACAGGAAGGCTGTGACACCCCGTCGAGCACTGATGCAATCACTTCACCAGCATTCTGGCTTTAGCACCCTTCCCATCCCATTAAATATTGAGCAAGTCTTGGGAAAAAAGTAAGCTCACCTATGCTGTTGAAGTTTTACAGTGCTGTGTTAGCAGAGACCAAGCAGCTACAGAACCCATGACAGAACAACTGCAGTAACAACATGGTTAGAGCTGGTTTCGGAATGTTGCAATTTTGCTTATATCAGGGCTGGGCAGGCAACCCTCATTGCATAGCACTGGTTTTGGCAGCACTGTCAGCCTCACTGCTATCTTGCTCTACACAGACGAGGTTGCCACAGGGGCAACTTCCTCAGCCCCACCTACTGAAGAGCAGAAGCAGTTTGGCTCAGCAGGTTTAGCTGTTGGCAGGGCTAAACCATTGAATTGTGTGGCCTCCACAGAAAGTGAAACTGCAGTCACTGAGATCATGGGAGGTTGGGCAAGAAAGAATTAAGAAAGATGGCATGTGTCCCAGCAAAAAGGAAAATCCTCCAGAAGAGTAAAAGGCCCCTGATAAGTAACTGTGCTCAAGATACGCCAGGGATGGGGAGAACAAGACACTTAGTATTTGGCAATGCTTGATTTACCTAAAGCTAACAAGCCGCCTTGCTAAGCAAACAGCCTCATTCATCTACTGAGCAGACACCGAGAGCTCTGCTCTGAGGCAGCTAGCATAAGCATGCCCACCCTGAGACATACCAGAAAAGGCTTCTGTCCAAGGATGCCAAAAGCATGTCATCGTGCAACACTGCTAGGACGTGTAACCACTAAGAATCAGCTCATCTGTATGAACACAGCACTCCAACATTCCTCTCCTTGGGATGATTCAGACAGTTTCTGCAGAAGTTTTCTAGCTATTTTTGCAATGTTGAAAGGCAGTGTGATGAAAGCAGCATGCCCTCTTACACCATGTATGGAGTGTCTGGTTCTCCAAAGCAAAGCACTGAAGTTACTCAGAGCAGCACGTCTGAGTAAACTAAAACCTGCAGTAACAACAACAACCACCACCCATCCTCAACTAAGCCACTTACTAGAAACCAACGTAAGCAAGTTTCCCCACTGTCCACCTACCCAGCCAGTTCTTGTTAACTGCAGTGCTGCATAATCTAGCAGAAGATACTAAGCAGCAGAAGAAAGGTTACTTTACAAAGTATTTGTAATGATGGAAGCAACTCGGACAAAAGGAGTTCCGCTGGTTCCTGCTAGAGATCATCTCTCCTATTCAAGGCTAGTTACAAATGGCAATTTTGGTTGCAGAGAAATGAATATATTTCTTTAAATGAAAAAAGTGAACTGAGGCTGGTTTTCCTTACAGAGGAGTTTAGTAGATGTTTCAGAAAGGTCATTAGACTCTTTAGAGCTCTGTATAAGGTAACTCCAATGCCAACTGCATGTTAAAGACCAGGCACAATGTCTCCTCAAGGCTTTTTAAAATAGCTTCTCAAGAGGCAGATTCCAGCCATTCGCCTGCTCTGGCAGTGCCATCTTTGGTGGACATCAAGTCTTAAAATGGTCAAATATTTGGAGTTAAGTTCTCCTTTTCACTCAAACCCTGTACTTAAAGTGACAGACTCTCTTCCCTAATAAGCCCTCGGAACCGCAGTGGAACATGTATTCTTCCACAGCTTCTCCCACTTATGACTAACATGTACTCACAGGCACAGCACTAAGATCAGCATGCCATACTGACATAATGGCTCTGTCCACCGGCACAATCCATGACCTCTCATACATCCCACATGCCTGAGCATACTTTGTAGTGTATTGCAGAAAGGATTGTTTCATAACAGATGTTGAGCTGGAGACTTTCCTTCCTTAAAGACAAATGGTAGTAAAGTATCTCATCAGGACCTCTGCTTCCTTGCCTCCCTCGAGAGGCAGAGGAAGCCAGCCTGAGTGCTAGTAATCCGCATCCATAAAGAAGCTGGGGTCAGCTTTTTAGAAGACTCAGTCACTGCAAGCCATTATGTTCTTGGCATGAGGCACTGTTAGTCCATCTTCCTATGGTCAGTCTACTTAGGCCAGTATTCTAAAGCAATTCTTTTGTACCTTTTCCAAAACTACCTCGAGGACACTTTGTCCTCGGTATTCTGAGGACAGCAGCATTAGAAAGCTATGTAGGTTAAACAATTACTGCTGGCTTCAGACCTCTGCATTACCAACAGCACAGTTTCTCCTTATCCTCTTGTCTGACATGTCCATTTCCCTTCCACCCTTACTCATGGTCTGTGGCATTTACAGAGCAAAAATTGTGTTCAAATTGGGACAATAAGACTCTGGCTAGAAATAGTTCATGTATTGGTAGTGTAACATACAGATGTTAAAAGGAGTTAAGCAATTTGGTCTGGTTTCCCAGCATGCTAGTTGTACAACAGAAGTTTACTCTGAACACTTATCCCTAACATGGCAGAACACTGCTACACAGGCATGCAAGTGCCTGCACTGCAGAGTAAGCAGCATTATATGGCATAAGAAGGGTTGCTAAGTTGACCATGAGGCCTGAGAGAAGCCATGGTAAAGTATGCACAGTGAGTAGGAGCTGACTGAACAGGCCAGAAAGCCAGCAACTAAAGCTCTTCCCCCATAAGGCAGGATAGAGCCCTGAGCTTACCATCCCACACTGAACTGACAGCTCTGCATCTTAGCTAAGCACTGAGAAATTTAGCCAGAGTCCCTTCCCATGTCCCACATCTGCAGCTGCAGCACTGACCTTCCTTACACCTCTCCCCTTTGCTCCTCTCTAACTTCCTGCTGGTCTAGAATATTTGTTTGTAGCCAACTGGTAAAGCGCTATTTTCCAGAAGCAACTTTAAACTCTCTATTCTAGCAAGTATTTACAGGCAGCTGTTACAAACCTAGAAGACTGACTTGATGAACTTGGGTTCCAGGTAGAATTCAGCATCTGAATCATGCTTGGTGCCACAAAACAGATTGTCACATGCTCAGATGACAGTCAGCTCACCTAGCAGCCTAACCATTTGCCTGTGGCTCTCAAGTTAGCAATACATACAAATGGATTGCAGACATTACTTGTTTTTAATGCGGAAGTTGTGGACAGGCTGTAGTGGGGACATACTGGTGCTGAAGATCAGCTGTGTCAAGTTCAGCTTTAAGCCATAGAGCTGCACTCCAGATAGATTCTTTTGGAGGAAATAGCAAAACAACTGTGACTTGGCAGTTAGGTCTGAGCTGAGACAGCACCTGTACGCGGTGTTACAGGAGCAGGAAGATCCACACGGTTCCCTTCTTCCTGTAAGAAAGTATAGGGAGATGTGACAGCAGGGGCACAAAGCAATGCAGCCACTGCAGACGGACAGCCTGGAGAAAAACTAGTAAGTTGTTGCAATTCCTATGCCCTTATGTACAGCCCTATTCCCACTCAGAGTGCTTTGCACAGTCATCAGCACAGCCATTCTGGAGTGCAAGCTGTTTACAGCAGATGCACTAGTTTCAGCAGCTTATGGGAAGCTATAGCACTCCAGCTACAGCATGTTCCACCAGCATAGCAAGTTCTCTGCGCGCTTCAGCAGGGGGATAGCCATTTAGAGAACACAGCAGCACCAGATCAAGTGTCTTCCAGACCAGGCAAGACATACTTCCCACACACCAGGTTCTCATCTCACTGGTCACATTTGGCAAAGTCTATTTTTTTAGCCCCTGGTACCATTTCCAGGCTAGATCCATGAGACAAGTGATGCTTTTCCTCATTGCTCATGTCAGGAATCCATTTTCTGGGGATGGAGTTTGCTTGTATGAAGTTAAGGCTGTTTGATACAACTATGGAAGGATGCTCCCAGGTTGCTTCAGTGCAGTCTACCTTACGAAAAAGGCACTAGTGTCTCAGGAAAGCTTATTCCAAGGAGAAAAAATAGGCTAGCATAGGTACACCAACTGCAGAAGTCACCTGCAAAAGGCAGAGTCTTTTCACAGTTCTGATTTCTTTACACACTTAAGAGATGGCTCTATGATCTGCTTGCGGACTAAGTACTATGGGAAATAAGTCATAGGTAGCAGGAAGAAAGGTCACACGCATCCGTTTTTCACCTCATCCAGAGCTTCACCTTTCTTGCATCTTTGTACATTTTTCACCTCAGAGCTTCACCTTTCTTGCATCTTTGTACCTCTCCAACCACCTTCAACTTATTTTTCCTTAAGTTATTGAGACTTTGCATGTAAACAAGCACTGCTTCCAGAGGAAGCCTCACATCCCTGTAAGGTTGAAATCTATGGTTGGCACATTGCAAACGCAAAACCCCCCAGTTCTATAAACAAGCTGCACTTGAAAGACTAGTTTGTGGGACTGAACTACTAAGTACGCTAACAGTACTTGTCTTATAACTTCCTTGTCCTTTAGTGGCCAACTCCATGCTGCTTTTCTACTGCCACACATTCTTAAAATTAAACAACAGCCCAGGTTTTAAAAATTCTTCTATAACCAAGGATTATACTGAGGCTTCTGTTCAGATACCATATAGTATTGCCCTTAGAGAAAAACTCTTTCAAAGAAAGAGGCTGTAATTTTATCTATACAAGGAATTTAGCAACTCCAAGACAGCCAAGTGCTAATGCAGCCAGCATGGAAGTGTCTCAAATGAGCTTATCTTCAGGACCTGTAGGTTAGATAGCTATTCAGAAGTCCCAGGGTCTTCCAGGGCTCTACTTAGTCCATCCTCACAAAAAGTCATGAGAAGAGCAAGCATTCAGAAAGTCTACCTTTGAACCATGCCATAAAACCTAAATTGCAGAGTTATCAACAAAGGATGGTCCAAGTAGTATCAGGAAAATGAAAAGGAATGGCAAAGGGCTGAAGAGGTACTTGCCCTGACAAAGTTTAACTACAACACTGGTCTGCTTTAGCTTCCCATTCAAATGTATTTCAAACACAGTGACTAGGTTGGTCAGCTACTCGGAAGCTTTTGCTGAAAACTGATCTGGAAGTGGGGAGGAGCAGGGGAAGCAGGACAGTCCACCCTTTCACTGTAGTTATTGGCTGGACCAGAGGATGATCATCAGGTCAGGCCTCGTTCCAGTGCAATGAAAACCACAGTCCAACCATCTATTAGTTACTGTTTTCTCTTCCTCCAGCCCTTCCCATCCCACTCCCTCACACTGCTGTACCAATGCAAGCATTAGTGCAATCACACTGAAGATTGAATTGGGGCACCAATTCAGGATGATATTGTTCCCCAAGCTGTTTCACTGCCCTGTGCTACAGACATTTGCCCCAGCTCACAAGAGGAGCAGAAGCAAACAGCAATTATTTTGACAGCCACTACCCTCCAGAAGCCATTCAATAGGTGGAGTAGTAAACTGTTCAGCATTGGTGTTTGAAAAATAAAGTCAGCACCTGGCCAAGTTGCCATGCCTGCCTAATGTTTCTCCCTCCTTCCCTCTAGCACTGGAGCCATGACATCCCAAGATAGGCTGCATTTAGAAAGGCACTTCCTCCACAATTAAGCCACCATAAGTTTTAAATAGATGTTTGTGTTCAGAGCTATTTGCATTAAAGAAGCCCACATAATCCATAATAAGCCACCCTCTTGCACAAGAACTCCCTGCTTTTAGTTGTTTCCCCACTTACTAATTTGCAGCTTACACAGACCACTGTCCATCCCTCATGTCCATTTAAGTATCTTGATTCATTAGTTTTGTTTGATAATCAGTAGATGGGGAGGGGAGCAGTGGGTGGAAAGAATGAAGCTGGATGTTTCTACCTCTGTCCAGATTTTCCATTCCTGTATCAAAAGCACTTTTTTGCTATGACTGTGAGGTTGGCCAACAAAACAAGCCATCAGGACAAAGGTTTTGGTAACAAAGCACTGCTTTCCCCTTGAAACAGTTAACAATGAGTCACTGTGGTTTAACACTAGCAGGAGCTCCATTAAAAGAAGTCCATGTTAAAGTTCTCAGCTGTCACCTACCAAAACTCCCCTTCTGTCTCCTTCCTAGGTGACAGCAGGGCAGAGCAAGGACACTTGTACAGCTGCATCTTGTGCTATCCTCTCCCAGTTCATGGGAGGTCAGCCTCCTATTTTAGCTATCCTTTGCCTAGAAGCAAGTTTTTAGAAAGTCTCTCATATACTATGTGTTTGAAGGAATAGGGGAAGCAACATGGTTGGGCTTGTCAGGCTTAAGAGTAAAACTATGGTATCCCAATTGATGGAATTGCTAGTTCAGAAGTCCTAGTTTTTTCCAGGATAGCTGCTGTGCTGCTTTCAGTGGGCAGAATAAGGCAATGCACAACACCTCCATAAACACAGAGAGCCTATCAAGAGTTCAGTGAATTCTACAACAAATACTAGTACCTGCATGATAACAGGAACTGAGCCCTTACTGTATTAGAGTCACAAAGATTTGGGTATTATAGACCTGAAATGCAGCATTTTCTCAAATAGATGGCTTGAAAATGTAAGGTACACAGCAGATTGTGAGGATTGCAATCCCAGCTCCTAAAAGCAATACAGTATACTCTGTCAGGAAACATGTAGAATCCAGCAGAATTCCTTCTCCCAGGAAAACCATTTGCAGTTTGAGCTATTTTAATATTAAAGTTGCCCAGCTACTGCCTCCTCCTTCCTCTTTTCATTTAAAGATGTCACAAGCACTGCTAACAGTCAAGCAAAAATCCCCACAACAGAGCAGCTGCCAAGCACCAGATTACTCAGCCTGTTGCCCTCTTTGGTTTATTGTGTCTGAAGCTTCAGTGCATATATCTACATCAAATACATCTATGCCAGAGGGGAAGTTGTACAAGTGTCTGGTACCACTCATCAGCACTACGGAAAAAGCATAATTGAAATCTGGGCCACGTACTAGAAAAATAATTCTTGGTCCATTACAATAGTGTCTCTCTGCTCCCTTCAAGCAGAACATTAGATTCTTACAGCACCACAAACAGAATACTGTTCTCTGCAAGAGGGCAGAGCAGCACATTCAGTCACAGCAAAGTCAGGGCCCTACGGTGCAGAACTGAAGTTATGTTCCATCTCTGCTTCGTTGCCACTCGGCTTGGGAAGCTTCAGCACATCACTTCCTTGGATCTGCGTTTCCCCTATTTATATGGGCAGCAATACCACTACCAACCTACCATGTAGGGTAGGAGAAAACACTTTTTGTATGAGTAGAAGGTCAGTGAACGTGTTCATACTTCTCATCGCTGCATCACAGGGAGAGAATTGGGGCAAAAGGTGAAGGTGAACAACAGGACCACAGAGGATGCCCCACAAGCTGCCTGCTACTGAGGAGGAAATTTCAAGGCCCAGCACACTTGATACCCAGCAGGACAGTATTCAGTTCCTCCTCACAAAAAGCTGCTTTGTCCCTGACATTTAAGGAAGCAAAAAGTTAGCTTTTCTTTCTCCTCCAGTTTTACAATTTATTTGCATCCTCAGCAACTCAGTTGGCATCCTTTTCATCACATTCAACAATCATCCTCCACTTCCAAGTTCATCCCTTTCATACTCCCTTTTACAGTCTGCGTTTAGTCACTGTGTTGACCTCTACTGTCACAGCAATCCCACCACAGTCAGGAAGATGGATGTAGAAAGACTCCCATCCAACTATGCATGTTTGCTGCTATTTTTCAGGAAGGAAATAAGCAAGCCCCTCAGTCAGGAGCTAATGAGTTTCCTGACTCAGTATCTGATCAGGTGGAAAAGACTATGACAATCAAATCATGAGACATAAGAAAATTCATTCTATAACCCTGGAGCTTGATGCAGTTAAGGACCTCTGCATAGCTACTGTGACTTTCTACACATGACTAGTGCTATAGCATAACCCAATCTATGCAGAGCTTTAAGTAGAAAAAAGGGCAGAGGAGGATGCAGTATAACAAGCACAACTTCCCCCCAAGCTCTTTCCTTCCACCAGCTCAAAAACTGCTGCTAGCAGTACCTTTAGTTGAAGACATCCCTGCCCACAGCAGGGTGGTTGGACTAGATGACCTTTAGAGGTACCTTCTAACCCAAACTATTCTATGATTGTCACCAGCAGCCTGCCTCAGCCTGTACAGTAGGTTTCCCTCCACCCTTTCACCACCAGGTCAAGAGATTGAGTGTACCCCTTTGACCTATCATGATAGTCATGCCCCTCTTTAGAGAGGGGCTGACATCAAACAGTCAAACTAAGTGCCAAGCCTAGAACACTGCAGTTCAGTAACTGTTGTTTTATATCTTGTCTTATTGATCATCATGTAATGAGCCTGGAAGGTAAACAGCATGGCTGCTAAGGCCTTGAGCAGGATTGCTTGGAAAGAAAAATATCTTCCAAAGCTACATTTGACTGATCTTAGTTATACCTTGCAAGTCAGATCTGTCATCCTGTGGCTTTAAGGGATATGAACTTTTTCCCTACAAAACTGAGCAGAAAAATAGTTTGCCTTGTTTATCATTCCACCACATCCCAAACACCTTTTAAGGACACAATCCAGGATGCTGCTCCTTCCTATAAATCCAGAAAGCAATGGGAAGCTGCTTGGTCCGTGTACTGCCTATCTGCTTTCTTAAAACTTAGTCCTTCACCACTCCCTGAGAAAGGATCCCTCAGTTTTGTCCCTCCTACCACATTCTTCCAGCATCCCAGAAGGGACAAACAACTAGCAAGAGCGAGCTCCATTGTCCAGCCCACAGCACTGCAACAAGCTTTCAAAGGATTCAGAGGCATAGCATTGTACCAAGTACTGTCAATTGCTATGACAAAATAAACCCCCATATGATGACTGTAGAAAAACTCCTGACATATGGATGGATGGGCTTAGAGGAAGAAGATAAAGCAAGCTTATATGGCTGCTTTGAGTGCCTAGAAACACTGGTGTCCTTCCAAGGACAGCCTGCTCTAAAGGGAACAATACTATTGTCAAAGCAAAAGGACTTGCCACTACTAAGTACTCAGCAATACTGCAGGATAGGGGGTAGTTGTGAAGTTAAATCAGAGTCAAATTGTTTTGTAGCTCACCTTTGACATTGAGACAAGACTGGAAGAAAGCTTTTTTTTTATACAAATGTTTAATTAAAATAAAGACGTTTTAGTAGTGATGCTGAGACTTGAAACAAGTAATTCATCTCCTCTGTGTTTCAGGGTAATTTGTAGGACAGAAACTGGTTATGAGAGTTTCTTAGACAAGCTGGGAAACAAATGACCCCAAACCCCAGATTCTAGCCTGGCTATGCAGGAGATAGGTCTTGTTGTCTATCAACTAAAGCAGCCTACCCACTTCCAGAATTTAACTCTTCTGATAATATCGCAGCAAGATGCCTATACAAGCTTATTTCATAAAATCATAGACTAATTTCAGGCTGGAAAGGACCTCAGGAGGTCTCTAGTCCAATCTCCTCCTCAAAGCAGGGTCAGACTAGGTTACTCAGCTTTATCCAGTTTACTCTTGTAAACCTTCAAAAATAGAGACTGTACAACCTCTGGGCAACCTGTTCCAATGCTTGACAAGCCTCATGGTGACAAAACTTCTCCTTATACTTAGGGTTATGCATCTTCCTCCCTGTTCAAGTCATTCCAGTTCTTTAATCAGCCAGTTTCAGGTTGAATTCAGTGTTAATCCTCAGGTCAAATAAATTCTAAAGAACTGAATGTAGTTCATCCTCTTGTACTAGCTGTTAGTGCCTTCTTAATGGACAGTGAATTACTCTAAGCAATATAAACATAGATTTAGTTCACAGGTCTTTTTGTCTTACCTTGCCGCATGGAAAAACTCAGCATTCCTCTACAATGTTTACCCAGATCTCTTCATCCTGGGCTTGTTATGTGTTGAAAAAGACGACTGAAGTTACATCCTTGTGTATAAAGGCCCAGTTGATCTTTCAGAGCTTAAACTATAGATTCAGGTCTTTCCTGTCCTGAGGTCTGTGGAGACTGAGGGTGTCAGAGGTCTTACCTTGCCGCATGGAAAAACTCAGCATTCCTCTACAATGTTTACCCAGATCTCTTCATCCTGGGCTTGTTATGTGTTGAAAAAGACGACTGAAGTTACATCCTTGTGTATAAAGGCCCAGTTGATCTTTCAGAGCTTAAACTATAGATTCAGGTCTTTCCTGTCCTGAGGTCTGTGGAGACTGAGGGTGTCAGCACTGAAGACAAAAACCTCACAAGAGGAGACAGTTGAGTCATTGAGGAAGTGATTTTTTTCATACTGTTTAGGAAACCATTCTGTTCACTTAGCAAAAGGATGTTTTCAGAAGTCAACAGCCCCGCACATGCATCCAAAGCAGGAGCTCATCACACAATCATGACAGGTTCTTTACATCAAGTTTAGGCTTCCTAACCTGAAAGTCTGTCAGATTCTTCAATGCCTCCAGCACCTGCCTATAAGAAAAAAAGCCTTCTGTGGCCTCCCTCAGTAAGTCTGGTAGTTTCAGTAGGACCAGGTAGACATGAAAATAAACATTGGCACTTTAAAATAAAAAAGCCCTTTGCAATTCATCTCCAAAAGCATCTGGCTTCTACCATTTTCTAGGAGGTATCTCCCCTAGCCCCTACTCTCAAATGAGATCTTGGACCCATAACCTGTACATCAGATGTGCCTCTGCTGCATCAAATAGTTCTTGTAACATGCTAAATGATGACAGCAACATCTTTTCTTCCATGTCCTGACCACTAGCCAAGCCAGCCATGGCCTAAGTTTAGGAATTCTTCATTCCCCAAAGTCACCTGCTAGATGAGCAATGCTGTGGCTTAGCCTTATCCGCCAGTTGCCCTGCCTATGAAGACAGGCATGCTTCAGCATCCCCCTTGGAAACAATCCTCCCAATGCATGCAGCTTAGCCACATCCCCCTTTAGGAAGTATTGCACCTGACAGGAACAGGGCTTATCTTTTTAAGTGGAAAAGATGAAAGCCAGAAGCTGGATGTTCATACAAACCTCATGCTCGGTACAAGTCTTTGAAGGCAGGAATGCTAGGGAGGGCAGGGTGGACTGGGAAAGGCAACACTGACTAGAGGTTACAGATTGCTTCACTACTACAATGAAGTGTCTGAAGACTTGTGTTCTCCTCAGCTCCTTCCCCCTGCTGTGCTCCACCTTGAGCTATGTGGTTGGCAGTCTTGTGATAGCATTAGCCACGCACTGCAGCTTATAATCAGCTGGAAGGAAAACAATCTGCAGGAACACTGTGCATCAACATCAATGTCTGCCACCCTCTTTCCCATGTACAGCCTCACCTTGAGCAGCTCAGCTTCATCTATACCTCCTACCCAAAAATGTTCCCAGGCAAGGAGGGATCTGCATGTTAACTTAGAGTAAGCAGGGTTCAAGAGCTTCCAACCCTCAGATTTGTTTCAAAGGAACACAGAATTACCTTCAAGATAAAAACAACAGTTTTATTATCGAAGTTAACTAGGTACTTTGCTTTGAAATACAATTTCTTCCCCTGCATCAAAGGGCTGTTAATTATAGTCTTGTAGCAAAAAAGTAGAAGAAATGAAAGCAGCATCTGCTTGGAAGAGATGAATGCAAGCAAGATAAAAGGTGTCTGTGACAGAAAACTGGCAACAGCCTTATATTTTCTATTCAAGTTTGATCTGGGAACAACAACCCTTAAAACATAACAAAAGCTGTGGAAAAACCCTTTCCAAATCCAACATAGCCGGAAGATGCGATTTCTCTTCTCCAATTGCTGCAATAGCCAGTTGAGGTAAAGAGTCCAGACAAATCCAAACTTGCTATCCCAGTGTAATCAAGCACCTTGGCTTGCTCAAGTCCATGATACCCCCCCTTCAGCTTCCAATTCCCTCTTCCACTCCAAGTCTCCAGAGGGAAAGCAGTTTCCTAGGGATCTCCCTTAGCAAAGAGGAAGCAGAGTCACACCATGGCAGAACACTTCCAGAATGTTTGGGCATAAATGGCTTGCAATCCAGCCAGTAGAGAAAGGAAAAAAGCATTGACATTTCTTGTCTGCCTAGTACAGTCTGCTCTTTGCAGAGAGTCAAGTCAGGATCATCATGAGTTTGTAACATGACAAATTTTTAAACATGCTCAAGTCCAGTCCTGTAACAGTAACAGGCACTGAAGTTTGTCACAGAAGCGTACCAAGGGTAGGTCAACTGTGCTCTGTTTTAAGTGGATTTACTAGCACTTCACACATTAGGGCAAGAGATGGTAGCTTTTACAGCACTGAAAACACTAGGAAGAGCAGCCATGCTGTGGTGTACAATGGGCTTCCACCAGAAACAAACCAAACAGAAAATTATGTTCTGCAATGCCACTCGCACCATCTAACCAGGGAGGAGAATATATAAGCACCTCGCCCTTGTCTGCCCCCCACCCCAGTACCGCTGAGAAGTCCCTCTAAATATCTTTCCTATGCAGACTCATTAGCTTTACTGAGGGTCACCTTGGTCTGCCATCCTGAGGTTTTGGGTGGGGAAGGACTGTTTTCTGCCCTTTCCCCATGCTTTTTAGCAGCATCAAGCTTCATCTGATAGAGCTTGGGGCAAGCATCCAGAAAGGACCAGATAGCTAGCACAGAAGTACAAGGTACAAGCAGCTCACATGAAAACTAGCTATGAAACATGGATCCAATACAAGATTCACAGAATCTAAATGCTATGTTGATTACCATGCACACATTTATTGTTTTGCTTCAGCCCAGGATTTCTGCAGTGGAAGCACAGATCCCCATCCTTCCACTGATTAGCAGTTAATATGGAAAGCTACTTCTAACCAACCTTTAAACTATCAAGCAAAGAGAAGCCAACATAATGCACTCTGCCTGACCCAACCCATTGCCAGTCTCTAGAAAGATGTGTTCACCTCTCATTTCTGAGGCTGCTGCCAGAAGCTATGTAACTCAAACATTGGTTATATGAGCAAAAACCCAAAGAAAGAGCCAGATAAACATGCAACAGACTAGTGCTGAGACATTTGTCAACATTCAGCAAACCACTCCATCAGTATGCTTAGTAAGGTAAGCCCTCCACATCCAGGAATAGACACAAGCAACGAGCCATCCCACAGCAGCTCTCAATAAAGTGCTGAACTAAGAGGATATTCCTGGCAGACAGATTACACAAGAGACAACTCACACTGCCAGCTTTACTGGAACATACACAGCAACTCCCCAAAGCAGAGCATTCTGGGATGATACCTCACTAGATTTCTGTCTTGTCATTAGCCAAAAAAGTTTAATGACACGGTTGGACTCTATGTTTAAATATAATTGACCTGGGACATACCATAATTAGGAAGAGAGACATTGTACATCTCAATGAAACCTACAGCTGGGCACAGTCCCAGCATGATGCAATGTTTTGCTTTCACCATTACCTGAAAGGGTCCTTGGACATTGCTAGGGTTGTTTGAGATAGGCAGGGTGACCAAAAGCTTCAGCTGGGTTCTTACATCATCCAGCAAAAGGCTTCACATAACACAACACAATTTTAGAAAGCCTTTCTAGCCTGACTGCTTGAAGTTTTATTCCTATAAAAGCGCAACTAGACAGATCAGATTTGAAAGTGCAGCGCGTGCCAAAATGAGATGGATTAAAGCACATTATACGAACTGTGGCTGCAGGAATACACATGCTGCCTTCAGAGGACATCTGCACTGTAAGGTGGCCAGATATCCAAGAGCAACTTTTTCCTGGAAATAACAGTTGTGGTAATACAGAACAAATGTTTTTGCCGAAAAGCACGACCAAGACATGCACCTACATCACTGCTCACAGTTGCTTCACTACTGGTTAGTGTCCAGAGTGGCTGGTTCAAGTGGCAAGGAGTGGACTTTGTCCCTTAGTCTTGCTGGGACACACTCAGAAATGCATTCCTAAGCAACAGTTTCACTAGCTTAAGCTCTGTAAATCAAGTGATATTTTAAGTGGCTTCCTCATCACCTCCTGTGTGCCAACATTAAGCTGTACCTCAATCATTTAGTTTGAGCAACGAAGCAAATCTGTATGATTAGGTGCAACACTGCTAATTTACATAGTGGTAGTACCTCTCCATTGGAAAAAAGAGAGTATGAAGTAACAGCTCACATCAGTTGCTTTAGCACATGTAACTAGAACAACTGGTTAAGAGAGTCATGCTCTGAACCATGCAGAGGGGATATATTGCTGAAGAGAGATTTGTACAGGCTTTTTGATGGTAAACAGCTTTAAGTGTCACTTTTTCAGATAGCATCTGAAAGCACAAAAATTTTTACTCTGGGCCATGTTAGCATAATCATCCAGACTCATAAGATTAAGTCTTGCGTGGAGCAGTCCATCTTTATGCCCAGCCACAAGAATATTTCTCCCAAATCATCCACTTCCAAAAAGCCTCCCAGCTCAGCATCATCACAATTACATCAACAGGCATGATGCTAGAACATGGAAAGACTGCAATTAGAAGTATCCATGACAACTTCAACATCAGTTTGAGGAAGAATACTGGAAGGAAATTTTGTGTAAAGGAAATGGAATCTCCTCCTTTAGGTATCAAGCATCTACCCCATTTTCAAGTCAGAGCACCATACCAGAAATCTCAGTTTAAGTTTGTGTAGGGACACTTTTGGCTTTCTAGGCAGTTTAGTCTGACAGCAGTCCAATATTGCAACTTTTGGAAAGAGCAGTGGAAAAGTGTTTAAACATTATTTGCCTGAAAAGATTCTGCCCACCAATAAGCTTAATTTCAGATATCAAAGTCATACTAAAGCCTTGCTCTTCTTGTAATTTAGGTTCAAACAATAAGTTTTCAAAGGTGTTTTGCCCTCTCAAAAGTGAAGTAACTGAACACAGTTTGCAGCTCTACACAAGACTTCCCTCTGCTCCCCATAACGATGAAACAGATTGGTCTTGCATACACAGAGAGTACACAGCCACACGTGATAATGGAATTTAGTGCAGAAGTCCAGTAAGTCTTGCAAAGCTGACTGATGCAAAGGTTTTGATAAGCTACCAGCGAAGACAGTCTACTGCAAAGATGGTAGCTACTAGCACATGATGTTCATAAGGAAGGTTCCATAACACCCCAAGCAGCTTTGAAAAGATCTTTCCTTTAAATTGGGAAGAAGCACAATCTCCTGCAGGGAAGGAAAGAGATGGCCACTGCTCAATGTCTGAGGTCTATTTGAGGGTGAGAGGGGATGCTAAGATAGTTTATCCCTTCTGCTTTCACCTTCCAAATGCCCTGACACAACCACAGAAGCCTGAGTAAGCAGAATTTGAAGAACATGCACGTTCATCATCTCTTCCTTCCCTCCCTAGGGCTTCTCAGCAGACTAAACTGTGGTTTCCTCTCTAAAACAGCAGAATTCCAGTACCTGTAATTAAGCTAACAGGTTTCTGCTGTGACTATGCCAGACATTGCCATCCAAGTCCTTTCCATTAAGGTTACCCATTCAAAAAACATCTCCAATGTAAGAGACAAGAAACAGCACAATAGTCAGTGATAGGACAAGTTCATTAGATGTAAGCAAGCCTGAGTTGTCTTATCTAGGCATTAAACAGCTGCCAGTACTTCTACAGTTCAAAGGCAAGACAAAAGCTGTACAGTCAACCTATCCTCCCAACATACCACAGTCATCACAGGTCCTCATAAGTCAACATGCCTTCTAAATAAGTGTTTAATATAAACATTTGTACAGTCACTTAATTCCTGGTGAACCAAGCTATTTGATGTGGGCCACAGAAAGCTCCCATGACATCAATGGAAAGTTTCCAATTAGGAAACCAAGTTTGAAACACATTAATAGAACTTAAGAAGTAGAGAGAGGAAGAAACCTTGTAGAAACAGTCAAAAGATCTGTTCTTAAGAAAGATGCACTCAATATACTTAGGAACAAGCAGAAGAGATAAGCTGCCTTGCTTTTTCAGAGTTTAGTGAGTAAGAATTGTAGAGATATAAGCACAGTTACGTTAGCTGCTCCCTTCGGCTGCTGCTGAAGTCCTTACTGCTCCTTTTGAGGAGGCTGGATGGCTTTGCCAAGATTTGCTGTGTACAAACATCAATTTGAAAGTAATGAGAAAGCCACTGCCACCCACCATTCAGTGCACCACAACCTCCTAAACATGGAATAGATGTAAACTGTCTAGAATATCTAATGCCTGGAATATCAAACAAAGCCACCACATCCAACAGTATTCTCCTCCCTTAAAAACCTCACACCAGAAAAAAAAAACTTATCTTGCAGTTTTATTTCTACAGTCAATTCATTACTACTTCTAATGCTCAATGAAAGTACCCTACACATAATCCTGATGCTTTGGTGATACCATACTAGCACTTGAAAAAGCTGGCTACAGAGATATTCACCCTGGATAAATGCATCTAGGCACGTATTAATTGGACTGCCCAGCTTTTCTATCAGACTTGCAAGCAAAAAAGGGTTACGTTCAGCAACCTGCAAAGTCATCTCTTTCACTGCTGCCATCCTGCCACCTGCTGGGCCATCTGCTTTGTCCACTCAGGCCTAAGGACAGGACTTCCATTTGATACCTGTTCAGCACCATAACCCTGGGTCAGAGTGATTTCCATGACAAGCTTGTTTTGTGGGTGTCTTAGACATGCCAACACAAGATTTAAGAGTATATTGAACACTGCATTAGTGCAAAAGCCATCTCAACAGTAAATCACTGATGAGCCTTCTACCATACTGTTTTGCACCTTGAAATGGAGATTCCCATGAGGCCAAGTGTTCTTTCGAGAACAGTCTAGACTGGGGATTGGCTGGCATTTTTTGGAAGGTTTGAAGACAGCCTAATCGAAGTAACAGAAGAGCACATGCCTCTGAACAAGTACTGGTTATAATACCCTATCCTTCCTCTTCACCTTAATGACCATAAGCTTGAAAACCATCCTTCTGTCTCAAACACACAGGGGGATTTGTCATCAGTCTTAATATATGGTCTACAGCACACTGCTCCCCAGCGCCCATTAAGGTCTTACCTGCATCAAGAAATCTCTTCCCACTTAAAGCTCTAAGAGCCATTCAATTCTTGTTTCTTACCAGAAATAGCGAAACCAGTAACAGCCATCCTTCTCCATTTTCACAGAAAAGTGTTGCTACACTTATTGCATAAAACACAGTCCAGCTGAGGATAAGCCATATATCTTATCTTGCTCTTGTATGTTCCTAGATGCATACCAAAAGTCATACCACCCCTCTGGCCTAAAGCCCAAACCTGCTTCAGCCTACTAAACTTAGTCAGGGGACACCGCACATGTCCCATCAGCAATGTGCAGTCAATGGAAATTCTATTTACCCCCACCACTAATGTGCTGCCACATGGTTGTGCCCACAGCAGCAAGCTAAGCTGTTCTACCTAGAGGGATCTGGCTGAGAAGGGAACACCAGCATGCACTTACAACCATATCCATACATCAAGGGACAAAGAGTGAAGGCACCTCATGAGTCACAGCCAAATTCCTTTTTGGAGAAAACATGTACAGCAGAAAGTCCTTATAGAAAAAATACCATCAAGTGTGTATGCAAGTATACCTAGCAGCAAAGATTCTCCTTGTTGCGAAACTAATAAGCTCAGTAAAGCAGCAAATTCACTGGAGTTCCTTGTGGGCAAACATCTGGACATATCTGCCATCCTGGAGTGACACAGCATACTTGGGAAGTTTCCCCTAGTAAAACAGTGCAATGCTCTGGCTATGGAGCAAGCAGGAGGGTAGTTGCACAATCACAGCCTGCCTGCAGATGTGGGTTATTGCTCCTTCCAGGCTCTCTCATCAGGTGTCCCCTCCCACTTAAGTGTTGACACACAAAGCTGTGCCTCTTGCAAATCCAGTTCAGTGTCCACACACCAGGCTTTATCTGATTACTCAGATAAAGCCTCAGGATTTAATGTTATTCATGCCAAAAGTGCAGATTTGGGCCTGTGTGGGCACATATGACCTGCCCCTTCAACAATCTCACTGGAAGGCAACATCTTACAGCCACTTGGCATGCCTCATACCCAGAGGATCAGAAGCACACGAGGAACACCAATACCTCAATAAAACAGGAAAGATTCAGCTGGGGATCGCTTAGAGTGAACCTTCCAGGAAAGCTCTCAGTTCCTTCAAAAGCTGCTTCTTGCAAACACCAAGTTAAGAAAGTTAAACTATTTAGCAGCTTGTTGGTCCTTGAGTAGATCCTCAGCCACTGAAATGGACCCATATTAATAAACATAAGATATGCACTTTGCCCTTTCTTCATCTCCCCATCCCAACATACAGCAAGTCAAACCCACAACTTGGAAAACCAGTAGCATATTACCATGCTAGCCTGCCTTCACTCCCTGGATTTTCACCATTACCCAAGCTCACAGCCGCTTCACAGCAGATTAGCTGCCCCTTTTTAACTTCTACACAGCAGCTGCACATTGGCAAGACAGTGTGCCACATACCTAACCTTACAGCAATATCCTGCTGGAATCAGTGCCATGTGTGCAGCCCTTCTGCCCTTTTCCTCTTCGGCTGCAAACTAAGCTATGCTAGCAAGATCTATGAGATGCATGTGCCTGAATCAATACCAGAGCCAAGTCTGAGGCTGAAGCCACTTATAACTGCCTGTCTAATCCTTGTTGCAAGAGGGACACTGAACACTCCAAAAAAGCCGTGAGGTAATAGGGAAGAAAGCAATGCCCTGGCTCACAAAAAAAATGAAACACATTCATTAGATTGATTCACTCCCACCCCCAGCTCCATTTTGTTCCAGCTGGAAGTGCGCAACATGCCACATGGAAAACCCCTGAACATTAGTAGTGAAACTGTGTGGGACATCAGGCAAGGAAGCCAAGTGTTCAAGCCAGTAGTGCAGAACCTTGACAGCAAGCTGTAGGGTAACACCACAGCACAGCCTGTAGCAGCTCATGCCTGTCATATAACCCCAGAATAGAAAGTCCAAGCAACTACATTTCTTGCCCATAGGACTCAGGCCAGGTACTTTCTGGAATTACACAGGCCCCAAACCTCTTTTCAGCAGAAGCATCAACAGGTCTCTTCTGCAGCTGTTCAACAGTTCATAGGAACTAGGACATAAACACTCATTCTCCCAGTTCAGCTTACCCCTTACCAGCTGGTCCACAAAGTTTTAGGTATTTCTTTACGTGGGCACCACTAGAAACTTCAAGTCCCAGATGTACTAGTGCCCTGGGATTAGTATGGAACAAAGCAATCCCTCCCTCATTGTCCAAGTTCAATAACATGACCGGTTTAGCCTTTAAATAGCATGGGGAGATTGTCTATCAAAGAGATAGGCCCCATGTAGAACTGCTGACAACACAGCACGAACCCCATCCATTCCACATACCCAGTGTCCCAATTCCTCCATAGTATGGACCAAAGACTACTGTTTGGAAGCATTTCAAGGGTCATTATTCTCTTCTCACTGAGAAGCAATCCTTCTTTCCCTGCAGCACAGCTCACTAGGCTACACCACTATAGACCCAGGGATCCTGAAGCACCATATGACAATGAATTATGGTATCTAGGTACGAACTGCACTTTGGCAAACTCCAGGACTTCCTTCAAGCCTCCAAACACTGTAGTTAGAATGCAGGCATTTTTCATATCTCTACTTAATGTAGAGTTTAACTTCCAAAAGGCCATTAAACCAGAAGTTATCCACAGTGAAGTTCTCAAAAGTTTAAACTAAGAATTTCTAAACATCTGAGACCAATGTAGCCTTCTCATGTAGAGAACAGCTTGGCCTTACCCCTTGCTTGCTTTTCTTGGCTGTTTACCATCTGTGGCTCACGTTCTTTAGAACTAAGTTGTTTCTGCAGTTTTTGTGCAACCGAGTGCCTTTGTACATTTATGGTGTCAAGGCCCCATCTGGGATCTCCTCAGGACAGATTCCTGACTTGATAACATACCAGCTATCCAAAGAAAGCAGTTTGAAACTAACATCTACACAGCTGCTCCAACTTACAGGCTTCATCAAATTCCCCTCCCAGGCTAAAAGAAAAAGCCCATGTTTGGTAACTCCATTCAGACATTACCACCTTCTGCCCCAAAGCTCTCAAGTCAAAAGTTGTTGCTATCACTTTGAAGTCAGGCAGATGGTGGTGTTTTAGGGGTTTGTTTTTCTTTTTTTTTTTTTTCTTTTTTTTTAAGTAAAAAGCTTTATCCTCCCAGGGAAAGTTTTGCAGGTTAAAAGCCTTACTATTATACAGTAGCAGTTTTTTTTTCTAAGTAAAAAGCTTTATCCTCCCAGGGAAAGTTTTGCAGGTTGCAGGTTTTACTATTATACAGTAGCAGCACTGCTTCAGTTTGAAGTCTGTCTTCCCATGTTCTAGAAGAGGAAAAACTAGCAGAGCCAAAGCTTTATCCTCCCAGGGAAAGTTTTGCAGGTTAAAAGCCTTACTATTATACAGTAGCAGCACTGCTTCAGTTTGAAGTCTGTCTTCCCATGTTCTAGAAGAGGAAAAACTAGCAGAGCCATAAGACAAGAAAATGTTAGTGGACAAGACTCCCCAGGGTTAAGGAAAAAAGATAAGGCAAGGGCAGGTGGCTGTTTCTCTATTAAGATCAGAAAAAGCTGTTAATCCAAAAATCTCTGAAGCTGAAGTTCAATGCTGCTTAAGCACAACACATAAAACCAGAAGGGAGGATGGCAAGACATCTACCACATGAATGAAACACTAAAAAGTTGATGGCATGCTAAGCCCCTCCCCCCCAGCTGTGGCACTTCCACACTGTAGACAGAAAAGACATTTCCCACCTTTTCCACCCCACTGCCAGAACTCCCTGCATCATAAGTCTTTTCTATTCCAAGAGCTTTGATGAGCCACAGGGTAGAGCCCATTAAATAAAACCTGGTGTTAATATCCATCCCTGCCAAAGGTGATCAGACAAGAAAAACATTAGCTTTATTTTCTCCCTTTTTAAAAACTCTAAAGCAAGATGTTGAGTGATTGAAGCAAGGCCACACATCAAGTCAGATGTATAGAAAAGATTAGCCCACAGCTGTCCCTGGCTCGCAGCCCTATACTTATCCCTCTAAACCACACTCCCTGGGGCACACACAACACTGCCAGATTGCCACAAGCACCAGCTAGCCTGGAAAACTCTGGACCTTAAGCCCAATCCCAAGCATGACAACATGTGACAAAGAGAACCTCCCCAGCAGTCATGAGACAGCACCAAGCACTCGCCTCACTAGCCAGCACTTGCATCTGCTGATCCCAGTGGTCCAGGCCCAGAGCTCAAACGTATAGTTAACATGTTAAGAAACTGTTCTTCCCTCTGTACTCTTTCCAAAGAAGGGGCCTCTGCAAAGGCAGCCTGCAGTACCCAGGCAGTCCATTGGGCTGGAGCAGTTTAAGTTTTACTCAGTTTCAGCTCAACAGTAGGACATTATTCATGGTTCAGCTGGCTGTTCTGTCAAGTACCCTTACACACTGCCTTTACATGCTGGGGTTAGACCTCAATATAGCATCCAGCTCACACCAAATCTATTTTACTGGGGAAAGTCTGCTGTATTTCCTTCCCTTAAACACTACACAGAGTTGATGCAGCTTGTGCCACCCCACAGCTACAGAAGAAAGCAGCTCCCGCACGCAATTAACACCCAGAATGAAGATTTGAATCACACTCGCCATATAAAAACACTCCTTAGTCACACACTGTTTCCAGATGGGTAACTCTGGAGCATCCGTAACTCCTGATGAGTTCAGGAGTTACTTCAGGATCAAAACCATACTAGCGCAGCCTGCTTCCAGAGCCAACAGGTTTGTTTCAAGATCACACTGTATCCCTGTTTCAGGCAGATGGTGACAGATTGTCTAGTGACTAGCTAAGAAGTCACTATTAGAAAGCTGCTGGCTTTTAAAGCCCCCATAATGGGATGCATTTGCAACAGACATTTTGGTTGACACGAAGAAACTTTCACATTTCAGGAAGGAAAAGAAGCATCCAGCTGGACTGACTGCAAGGGAGGGAAGTCAAGCCTTGCCTGTGAAGACATACAGGGATTTGTTAGCACTTCGGTACTTGGTCAGTACCATTCCAATCACTGAACAGGAGGAAGATTTCACTGCCACCGAGAATGTCAATTCCTCCAATTAAGTCAGGGAAGAATTGCCAAACAAACATATACCTAACAACACCGGCAACACATGTGTTTGAGTGTTTACTACAGACTTGCAAGTTTATCGGGGAAGACAACTAGGACAAAAGAAAGTCAGTGAAAGAGCTAGACTGACAGACATCCATTCTCTTGCTCTCAAACTTTTTCCTCGTGACATTTATGAGAAGCTGTTTGTGCAGAGACACAGCAGAAGCCAAGTGTTTCAGTCTGTCCTTTGGTGGAAGGATCAGGGTAGATAACAGATTGTTCTTGACCTCTCAGCTGTGAGGCAAGTAGACATACAAGAACACCTTATGACTTCTCCCAATGGTACGCACCAAACCAGACATCCTGGTTTCCAGTAGCATGCTCATATCCTTCAGACAACTTGGTCTGCACTTCTCTCCTCCCATGCTTAAGATAAAGCTGCATCTCAGTCACACTCATCACTACATTTATACATTATATTTAATTTCTACAACTCACTGTAATTCCTCCAGGAAGGCATCCTGCCATGCACAAGAGTGAGTTTCCTTCAGTCTATCATACTCGGTTGCCCAACAAGACTGCTGGATCTTTCCAAGACTTTCCAAAAAATACTTTCTAGGCTTGATACTACTTCACCTAAAGTATGATCACCTGGAAGAGAGTTTCCTGATCAATGCAACAGACCAATTTACTTTAGCCCAGGACTTCCAAAGCATTACCTATGAGGGCAGAGTTGAAAGGGAATCTATGAACAACCCCTTCCCTACTTCTTTTAAAGAGGTGACACTGCTTCAGTAGTCCCTGGGGAAACACAGTTAATGGTGGCACTTTTTCCCCACCATGTGCTTGGAAGCAAGTACTTTTAAGCTAGGTTTTCACACACTCAAGAGTGTGTTTGGCCATCTCCTGTAGCACATATCCCATCTTTGCTAAGGACAACTGCACTCATCTCCCCCCCCAGCCATTATTTATTGAAACAGTGGCAGCTGTAGCAATTACTCACATGGAGTAACTCAAGGGAAGATTTTTTTTGTTGCTCAGAGCAGTGTAGTAACTGGAAGTGAGTCAACACCTTGACATCAACCCATTCTGCAATGACCACCAGCAAAGCGGTCCAGTGACTGCAGTTTGGTAACCTTGGTTGTCAGACACTTACTCACTTTTATTCTGCAGGCATTACACAGCTTTGTCTGGAAGCAACTAGTGTCTAACTTGTATCTTGTACCAGCAACTTAACTTGCTAAATCACATCACATGCCTGCAAATATAAAGGAGCAGGGCAGCAATTTCACAGCCAGCCACATACACCAGCCTTTGGTAGAGTCAAGGTTAGGGAAACTCATACCAAAACAGAGCTTGTTATTATAATCCACGCAGGTCTAGTAAGCTGTTTCTCCACTGCTATAATGCTACATCACTCTACTAGTTAATGCATGTACAAGCCTCCTTCCACAGGACATGAAGATAAGCACAGCCCAGCTGAGGTCATCTCATTGATACTCCCTGCCAACACCAGTTAATCCTCACGCCCCTTGTCAACACAAGCCCTCAGCGACTCCAGACTCAGTCAGTACATGTATACTACAGCCCAAAACTACAAGCACAACTTGCATTGGCCTATCAGAGCTAGCCTATCAGGTGCCAATGCCAGTGTATTCAGTGGCAGTAGCCACAAAATTTGACTGAGACACAAACATCAGACAGCCACAGAGCACACTCCCTTCCACATCTTATATTCTTCAAAAACTACATCGTGACTTGGAAGATGAACTGTCAGCACAGTCTGCACTCATTCACAAAGCCTGGCATACACAGTGTCCTGACTGGCTCACTAGCTACAGATTTGTAATTCCAGTAACTTCATGAATTCTTAATTAGCCCTCGCAAGAGAGACTTGACAAGACAAGCAGCCCTCACAGACTGCTTTCACTTTTTCTGAGGAAAGGAAATGTAGGGGTGCCAGGCAAAAAAAGACACAGGAGAGCAACGAGCAGAGCACATTTTCCACATCCAGGATCTATCAGCAGTGAACTGACTCCACACAAATGCAGCACATATCAGCTAGCCAGTTCCTGGAACACAAACCCACATCTCAGAAGTATCTAACATAAGTGTACAAACTCACTCCAACCACATTATAGTGCACTTCAGTAACCTCTAAAGCAGAGGAGAGCTGCTGCAAAAGCCTGCTGCTGATGTACTGCAACAGTACAATGCCCCCCAGAGGAATACACTGCTGAAGTTCATCCCTTGTCTTCAAGGGGGGAGAAGAATAAATTGCTGCTTTATGCATCCATCATCACAACTGCTGAGAGCCGTGACAGGGCCCGTGGCCAGGCATACTGACAGAGCAGGGAGGAGACAGGCGCAGTAGCCACTGGTTGGTCGGGGGAGATGCTCCTCCACAAGCCAGTTAAGTGCTTCTCAGCATCGCCATTCACTTTGTAAACAGTAGCACGGCTCCATCACATTCCCAGTAGTTCCCTTACCAATTCTCCACAGAAATAGCCTTCCTCATAGGCTGGGATAGCCACTTTGACCCCATCCATCCTATAGCCAGATCTCTTTTACTGCAAGCCACTGGAAACTCCACATAGTTTGGTCCTGGTAATTTAGCAGTCAGCTTGCACCCAGCAAGACTAACCTGCCTATACTACTGTGCTTTGCAATGCAGAACCTGGTGTAGAAATCAGACGTTAGAGGGGTGGGAAAAGCAAAGATTGCTTCTAGGACAAAAGGTTCATAAATTCATCCTGCATCGCTATGAGAGGAAAAAAGAGCTGATCGTTCTCCAAGGTAGCAACTCCCATTTTTACAATCATTTTGTAAACTTCCTTATCTTGAGCAATGGCTCAGACAATTCATTGGTTTCTAATCAGGCATGGCCACCACCAGTCATCAGCCACACTGACCGCCCACTTCTCAGTCAGGTAGTAAGGAGAACAAATGGCATACTTGAGCAGAAGGCTACAGCAAGATTAATCTCTTCTCATAACAAGAGTCTAGGTACTTCAGATGTAGGATTATATAAGCTCCCTTTGTATTAGCATAGGTTTATGTAATAAAAAACAGACATATTAATTAGGCCTTGTAAGGTGTGCTCCAGAGACCACCACTGTAACCACAAACACTGAACAAACAACCCAACTTCCTTAATGAGTTGAAGATCTCTGAACTGACATTATCACTGTTTGCTTTTCAAATCCACACACAGCTACACCAGCTGGCCCCTGGCAGCCACCCATCTCACGGCATCCCAACCGCAGCTCCGGGAGCCTTGCAAACACTGGGAGTTCTTCAGGCCCCGATGCTTGCTTGAGCAACGGGTGCCCCGTCAGCCCCAGCGCTTTGGGCCCAGCCACCGTGACCGTGCCCCACTGACACCAGCGCTCCCCAGGGACAGGGCCTTCCACGCTCCTGTGCGGCCCCACGCCCAACACAAGACAGTGCCGGAGCCACCGGGGGTTTGCAAGTGCCTTCGAGCTGCTCAGGCGGGTCAGAAAGCTTGGCCTCACCCCAGCCTGGCGTTTGCTGTTTTTTAAGTTGGCACCGATTCCGGGCAGCTTGCACGGGCGGGAGGGGAGCACGGAGGAGAGACCCACCCCGCGCCTGCTGGGAACGGCGCCGCCTCCGCGGAGGGAGGCGGAGGCCGCGGCGGCCCAGAGCCCGAGCCGGGCCGGTCGCCGCCACCCCGGGGAAGGG
>NW_008794443.1:3912863-3935612 GCF_000699145.1 Aptenodytes forsteri
TCTGGCTCCGACACACCACCCGCGTCCCGAGCGGAGCCGCGTGTCGCCCGGGTCGTGATAAACGCTCAACGGCCGGCAGTATTTCTGGATGAAATCGGGCTCGTTTAATTCTTCACTGCCCTGCTTGCGCTAAGAATGGCCAAAACCAGCAGCGAGTTTCACGGGGTTTATTTCTTTGTGGACAACGCAGTCACTTTTTAAGGAATTGCAACCTCAGTGTCCTTCTAGATTGACACAATGTTGCAATATTTGCGTTGCAAACACTCCAGGGAACCTGTGTCTGCTTTTTTAAAACTGTTTTGTTTACCAAAATAAATCAGGGAAATACAATTCTGTTCATTTCAGTCTTTTTTCAAAAAGCAACTTTCTGGACAAATTTCACCCAGTAACGTCTCTTTGAGGTGATTCATTTTTCAGTATTCCCAGACAAAAAGAGTCTGTTTGTAGCAATACTGCTTGGCGCTATAAACCAGTGGATTGTCATAAATTAAGCAAGCCGTATTGCATGGGATACCTCCACGGACCACCTAAGAGCTGCAGGAAGTGGTATGAATGATTCAGGAGGTGGCAGCCTGCCATCTGAGTCAGTACGGAATGAATGCCCCTGCATGCTGCTGAAGTTATTGTTTTTTGGGGTTGGACATTAACATTGGGCCTTGACCAGTTCTCATCACTAATGGTCTTGGGGCACACGTGAAAAAAAGAGCAGGGTTAATTTGTGTGTCCTCATTTTTATGTCCCTACTTCCAGAGGATTTTGCTTTCATCTCGGCTGAACTTCATTTCCAGCACAGGGCCTTAATTCAAACAAGGGTCAACCGTAGATGTGCAAGTGCATTCTCCTTACCTACCTTTTAATTAGGCAGGTTACTCAGCCATTTTTCTCCTGGCTGTGCGGCTCTTGCAGAGTGGGGAGGTGCGTAGTGAGGAAGGCGATTCCTGGGTGTACACGTGTGCTGGATCTCTGGGGAGGCTGGTGGAAGGAGGTATGCTCTGCTGAGAGCTGAACAGGCTTTTTGTCACATTTCATGGGCCATGCATTAATGTACAACTTAGTTATACCAGTGCTTACAAGGAAAAAAATCCTGCAGCTGCACATGGGATGAAAGGAAATTGCCTGGTTCCCAGGGGCCATAAGCTCCCCACTGCTAGGTTGTTCCTTCAGTGAGGTGGTCACAGCAGGACATTCAGTGACATATAATGGGGCAGGGTCCAGTGCTGAACCCACTGAACTGTCAGAAGAAGTCAGAAGAAGTGAATGTACTGCGAAGGCTGAGGTGTGGTAGCTAGCCTGCTGAACACTCCCCTCCTCCTCACCCCTTTCAGGCCGTGCAGTCAAAAAAATCCCAAAAGAGGACTTCAGCCGATGCAGGGAAAGAAATTCTGTTGAACTCCATGGGACAATGCATACATGAGAAGTTGTTCATATGTGCATTCATATCTTTGCAGGACTGAGGCACTAATTTGTTAAGCATATTTTGAAGTCCTTGAGGAATAGTTGCTCTATGCCAGCCATTGTGGTTCATTAAAAAAACACATTCGCATTAGATTAAATTTATTACTCTAGCTGACCAGAAACACCAGGGAGTTTGTAGATACAGAACAAATATGTTCTTTCACACCCTGCAAGATAGAAATAGGAGAAGTTTTATGTTAAATAGATACATATTTGGGTAGCTTTTTCAAAACCACTTTGCTTTCACCTGGTCCTGCTCCCATTTAAGTCAATTTTCCCCACTAATTTCAGCAGAAGTTCTTCAGCAATAGTCCCCCAGGTATGTTGTGAAAATCTCCCCCTTTAAGCCTTTCCTGCAGATTACTGTTCAGTTCTTGGACAGTTAGCCAAACCTGGGGGGCCCATACTCACCCAGAGACCCTGTAAATATTGCTCTGAGGGAGCTGCGGAAGGATTCTGACACTGCAGACTGGCTCCAGTGTTTTCTGTCGGCACACTTGCAGCTTGCTGTGTGAATCCATCTTTGTTTGTGGTGGGTTCTCCCAGTTGATCTCCACTGTTCAGAAGATCCACTACTGTCTCTTCTGCCAATGCCAAAGATGTTAGAGGAATGTGCCAGGCATACGTTAGCTGGAGAGCAAGACAAACTGAAGTGTTGTCTAGGGAAACTCCAAAACTGCTTCGAATCAGAGCTCTGTGGACCAGATTCCCCTCTACAATAAATCAATCTACTACACCTACTAAAGTACACCTACTTTAAATGCTTTGTTTCTTTACTGCCAAGGTGGGAGGCTGCTGTAACGTGAGAACCTGACTGGTGGGAGTAGGGCAAAGACTAGCATGGATTCATAATCTAGAAAGGCAGAGGGGAGGCAGCTGTTAATTAGTTGGCTTACAGTAGCTCTTGATGCCTAGAGATGTGGATGAGGGACTTTTCTTTTACCCTGAGACCTTTTTCTGCCCATCTGCTGTGACCCAGGGGAGTAACAGAGCAATGGCCAGGGCCAGGGTCCTGAAGGAGGCCCAAGATCTGGCTGAGAGAACCTGAGACTCAAAAGCAGGTTCTCCTTGGCCTGCCTAGCCACAGCTCCCCAGGGTGTATTAAACGGTCAGCACAGCACAAGCACCTTCTGCAGCGGCAGAGACATGTCATCACTGAGTTCAAGAAAGTTGAAAATGATGTCTGAGAACTGTACAGGAAACTCAGCAGGCTTTAGTCTGCCTGTGAATTCAGCTGCTCTGCTAACTCCACCACAGCCGTGTTACCTGCCTCCCAGCACTGGTCAGCACTATGACCCATTATCTCTCCCTGAGCACCTTGCAGCACATTGCCATTGCCAGATGTGAGCTGCTTTGTCTGAGGGCTACTCACAGTCTTGCATTTTCTTGTGCGCTAGTTCCAGGTGTGCAAGGGTTTCCTGCTCTAACGGAGATCCCTGTTCTTTATAGTGAGAGGGAGAAATGGGGTGGAGGAGGTATAAGAGCAGCAGGGAAGTTGGAGGAAACCAGACGTGACAAGTGCTGAAGCAGAACTTTTCAGCTTTGTGGTGGCTTCTCGCCAGATGAGATCACAGCTCCTACAGAATCTTGTCTCCTTTTATTTCCTTAATATTTGACTGTCTTGCTTCCTTAAGGAGCAGGAATTGCTAATCTTCAATCACTTGCTTTGAATACTGTCTACATCTCAAACAACAGTGCAAACAGTGGCAGAGGGGGGTGGCTGACAAATGCGGGTGTTTATGGCCTGTAATGGAATCCCTGTAAGCCTGTTTGGAAAACTAGCTGGGGATGGAGCCTGGATTAGAAGGGACTTTTCCAGCTCTCATCCTTGTGAATTTATGCTAAGATTATTAAAAGGGAGGTGGGAGGGGGAATGACTTGGCATGCCTCCTTTTTTGTGCTCAGCATTCAGTATTGTAGATTATCTATGGGGTCTGGAAGTGGATGAGCACCCACCTTCTGAAAAATGGGTCCCTTTTGAATGTCTGAAGTTAAGCATCTAAATCCTTCTTAAGAGCACGGACTCTCAGGCTGGTACAGACTTTGTAGATGTGCTTTATGCCTGACTGATACTAACCTTGCAGCAGTAGGCTGGTAGACTGTAGCAAAAAAGGGGATCCTATTGCTTTGCATTTGGGGGGGGTGTATAAAGACAGGCAGGCAGCAAACATGCAGCTTTCTATGCCCTGGGGAGAGTGGGGGAGAGAGAGAGTAAACACTCTGCCCGGAAACATGTACGTGCTGCATGCAGGCTCTGCCTGTGGGAATTAAGGGAGACAATGCAACAGATAGTGAACAATGAGTGTCTGTAATGTACAGCAACAAAGCCAAAGTAACCCAGTGTGCCGCAGAACAGAGAAAGAGACTGTTAAAACAGCAGCCTCATGAGGTAGAAATCCTGCCAAGCCTGCTTAGAGGACAATCAACAAGCCCTCCTCAGCTGGAACATGGCTCAATGTGGTGGAAAAGGGAGTAAAAGAGAGTGGGATGGAGGAGGAAAAAAGAGGCATCCCCAAGGGGGCCTTTGCAGGGGTAAAAAAAAAGTCATCTTCCTTTTAGTTAGTCTCTTCCTGTGAATTCAGATCTCAGCCCAGTCAACACAACACTTTGCACACTGCAACAGAAATAAATGAGGCTGTTCATCAGAACCCTTTATCAGAAACAAAATGGAATCCAGGTATTTTGCTTTACATTCACCTGGAAAGCAGGGGCTTGCTGTGATGTCTCCTGTCACTGTTCCTTTGCCTTTCTGCTTCAGCATAGGGCGCTGGATGTGAAGTGGCCTGCTTTAAAGAATGGGATATATGTAACTCTGGAGCACTTGAATGCAGAAGATACTCTACAAACTTCCAATTCTACTTGGAGCGACCGTTACAACACCAGCTGGTTGCCCAGTTACCTCTGAGGTACACGTAGTACAGACATGACTACCTTTTAATGAAAGCACATGCTAGAAGCACCCCCTTAAAATCACAGTAACTTTACTGGCTGACACAACTGTCTGCAGTAAAAAGGACACATCATAACACTCCTTTTCCTTATTGCACTGTATGTCACAAGCCTGTATGTAGGGGGCTAAGCACATGGCCGCAGTCTGTGCATGAGAAGCCGTTGGGAGTGGGGAAGCAGAAAAATGGGTTCCTTGCCTTTTTGATGGGGGGCCATGAATGGAAAATGGCAGCAAGCAGGATAATACAGGAATAGCAGCTGTGGAGTAGCTCCTGGGAGAGCAGGCTGACCAGAGAGCTCACTGTGCCACAGGAGATCAGTGCTCATCTCTGCGCTGTGTGTGGCTCACGGAACAGCAGCAAAAGAGTTGGTGTCAGAGGCCCAGCTGTGTTGGTCTGTGGCTCTAGGAAAAGCTCCCTTTGCAGGACAGGGCTGGGAAAAGTGGTTCCCACCAGCTCCTGCAGCATGAGGAAGCAGCACCCTCTGCTGCTGGCATGCTTGCCTCCAAAGCACCTTTTTACTTACAGACACCTAAGTACTTCCAGAGAGAAGCTCAGGAAAAGCATCTACAGCAATGTCCCTCTGCAAGTCAAAACACTGCAGCATGTGGGTGGTTTGTTTGTCAGACAGTTTGGTCATGTCAAAATAGCGCTGCTGGGAAAGGAGATGCCAGGCAGCATCTGCTTGCAGCAGATAATAGCAACAAGAATAAGCCCTGGATGCTGAAAAGATTTTGACTGTTGCTGTTCCCGGCAAGTACTTTGGCTGATATTGTTTGATGAACATGACTCGATACACACAGGGATGCTGTAGGATAAAGCTTTCCATTCCTCCAGCAGCCTTCCTCCGGCCTCTTCCAAACATTTCATATCCCCATGAGACAGCTAATTTACTATTGCTGCATAGCAAGAGGAAAGGGGAGCTCAGGCAAGCAACGTGACTCGCCCACAGTGAGTGTTTGATGAGACTCGATACACACAACAGGGATGCTGTAGGATAAAGCTTTCCATTCCTCCAGCAGCCTTTCTCCGGCCTCTTCCAAACATTTCATATCCCCATGAGACAGCTAATTTACTATTGCTGCATAGCAAGAGGAAAGGGGAGCTCAGGCAAGCAACGTGACTCGCCCACAGTGAGTCAGTGGCAGAGTCCTGCCCCTTCAGCTCTTGTGCTAACCGTGGACCAGCGATTCCCATGGGGCTGGGAACACAAGGAAGGAGTCCCGACTCCTCCCGCCCCTAAGCAATCCTACCATGGGGCACACAGCCGTGGTGCTGTATCACTACCAAACTGGCTCCCTAGAATGCTGTGGGATGATGCAGGATCCATGCAGTCAGGTGAATCCTAGTCGTCCATGTTTTTTCCCCTCCCTTTTGCTGAGGACTTTTTGTTTTTCCCAAATTAAGCTGTTTAACATCAGTCAGGTCTATCCCACAAGCACATTCCCAAATGGGATATGCACACCTCAGACAGACACAGAGTACTTGGTCTCTTCCTCCTATTTCTTCCCTCTCCCTGAATGCAGGCTGCCCTTTTCCCTAGCATCTGACCCCAGCTCTCCCTTCTTCATGTGGGGAAATAAGCTAAACTTGGTACCGGCTGCAGCTCCAGTCCCCTACAGCTCAGCCAGAGACATATACTTGAGCTCCCATTCTGCCCCCCCCATCTCATGATCTTCCTCTCTTCCTCTCTGCGAGCAGCAGGGGGGAGTCTCCCCAAATCTTCAAACACACAGAGTACTGTGCCAACCCATAAAATATGCCCAAGTAAGAAAAGCAAAGCATGAAAAAAATGCCTGAATCTTGTTAAAAATAGGCTGGGATCTACAGAAAAGAACCTGCTTAACAGTTTGTGTCTGTGCGCAGGTCTCATTTCAGCAACAGCAACACTGCTCAGAGCCAAACATCATTCACACAAGACCCAGTTTGTTTTGTGGATAAGGAGATGCCTACAAAAAGGGAGCCCTGTTTAAGGAAAAAATGAGGCGATGTCTGGTCAGAGCGCCACCAGGACATAGTTTCTGCGGGAAATTCCTCTCTGTAGAGCAATCTGTCAAAGGAGAGCCAACATGTCCCGCCGCAGGGAGCAGCTTGAGGGCACAGGCCTGGCACAGTCTGCAGTGGTGCTTGCAGGAGAACCTGGTGCTGCATTGCTACAGGACATCATGCCAGCTCTCTGCAGGGGGAGCAGCTGGAATGAACCGGATCGATTCACATTACCCACAGCCATTTCATAAGGCAGCTTGTTTCAGGATCGCTCTGGCTCCTGAAATGTACTGTTTTTCACTCTCTCCCCTCCACCTCCTTTCTTGCCCCTTTTTAGGCAACGGCCACATTTTCAGTCATCTGTTTGGGGAAAGGAAGGCAATAAACCAAATCCCTACTAAGGCAGGCAATGAATCCGGAGGCACAAATCCTACTACGGGTTGCCCTTAGCTGTGGCCAAAGGAGAAGTCAAGCACAGCACCAAAAAAATTGTTTTGAAAAAGGTTAAGTTTTGCTGCTTTTACCACCACTGCCTCTGCTCCCTGTGTTTGGGGAGGATCCACTAATCCTGTAACTGCTTGGAGTATCTCTCTTCAGTGATGTGCAATGGTGTCTAAATGAGAACAAAACTCTCTCCAAACTAGAATTAAAACAATTCTGACCTGGATGGGAAAATACTGTCCCGGCCCTAGGACATGACTGTTAAATCTCCTCACTCGCACAACCATCTTCAAATGCATGGGTCGCTTAGCTAATTCAGCATCGCCAACAGCATCAGAAAGTATCATACACACGTCATAGCAATGTACCTGGACACCCATGGGAGCACTGGAGAGAGTTTGGACACTGAAGAGGAAAAGACCCACATCACTTGGTACTATAGGAATGCTCTGCTACATTAGCAGCCCAGGGAATCCACTGAAAACCCACAAGAGCCTGTGAATGACAGTGCCCTTTCAATTGCATTCAGGGGAACTAGCATTTGTGAATCAGCAGGATTGCAGCAAGAAAACATCTGATTTAAATCCTCCTATCCTCCTCTTGCCAGGAAAATGAAGCCTTCCCCTGGGGCAATAGGATGAAATTGCCGTGCTCCTCCTCCCCTTTCCAGGAGCCACTGCGCCTTTTCTTTCTGTGTAATGGAGGTGCCAGGTGAGACTTTCCTTCCACGGAGGAGGAGGTGGTTGGTTCTGGACAGGAACACTTGGGTATCAGCTAAACCGGAGGGCGGGCCTCCGCACTGGGACCGTGCGTAATGCCTTCCTAGCCAGAGTCACAGCACAGCTCGTTCTTGAAGTTCAACTGCGTAATCTCGGCTCACAGATCTTGAATAGATTATAGTTAAAAATGCAGCTCTATTATAAAGTCTATGTTATTAAGCAACTCTGTACTATGGTGATAGTATCTATGGAAATGCAACTCAGGGAGTAAATGTGGATCAGCGGAGACTTTCCTAAGGCCTGGCGATTTCAGGACCCTGTATAGTATTGGGTGATTCCATCTTCTCACCTTAAAAGGGCTTTGGCTGTTCCGCTGTTCTGAAGAGTCCTGGCCTTGTTTGGAGGATACACAAAAAAAGAGAGTCAGAGCGAACATTTAAGACTGCTGGTTTCACACTACAGAAAATTCAACATTGTCCTTTTTGTACAACTAGAATGTTAGAACTTCACTCGCCAAGAGGACAGGGAAAAAACCCAGAATGACCACCAATCTTTGAAAGAAATTAAAAAGACACTCTTGTTAAAAACTGTTTATTTTTTATAAATATAATTCTCCATTCATTACACAACATGAAAGGGATCACAAAACTTACTCATGGAAAAATAAGATTTTACAACTTGATTTATAAAAGTTGAGGTGAAAAATTAATTACTTCCAGTGTTAGTTTCCTGTAAAACATATAAATAATCATACCATTGAATTCTAGGAATGCACTTGCCATTTAAAAAAAAATAAAATTGGTATCAATAATCACTTACGGGAGAAACAGACTATAAGAAGTTACTCCATGGAGTTGCTTTTGCAAAGAAAGGTTAATACAGGCTCTCAGGAAGGTGCACACCTCCTATTAATAGCTTTTGCAAAATAAAAATAGCACTGCTTCCTTGGCCTATAGCCCAGTGGATTTCTACCATTCTTCCTCATCAGATTTGTTGCTCGTTTAACCCTTCTTCCCATCTGCAGTCTCTCTCTTGCCAGTCACAAATTTTATATATTTTAAAATATTTGTTTTTCATTTGGCAAATGCTAAGTATTAAAGAGTTTAACAGGAATGTCTGTGTAAAAAAAAAAAAAAAAGTTCTAAAAAAACCCCAAACAACCCAGACAGCTATGTTCACCGAGGAAAACCTGTGTAAACTTTTACTGGATTTTAATAAAATCTCGGATTAATTTTGGGGTGACCCACTAGAGACTTTGCAAATGAACTCTATTTTCAGCTGGAAAGAACAGCTGCTATCTGGGAAAAAAATCACATGCTTATTTAAAAATGCAAATAAACCTCTCTAAAATCAGTGTTTATTTCAAAGGGTGCCAGACAAATATTAACAAGAAAGTGTGCAGAAATAAGAAAACAACAATGCCACAGTCATCTGTAAAGTAGTAATAAATTGTCATTCATAACAATATATTTATTCTCACATAGGTCAATTTTTCATTAAAACTTGTTCCCCAACACCAAATACAAAAGAACTGGACTGAAGTTAACATGGCTATTTTTGTTTAAAAACAAAAAATGATGTTTGAATTTATGGACATACCAGACCTAAAACATCTTCCTCTTGCACAGCTGTTTCAGCCACTGTGGTATATTTTGGAGCCAGTGTTTGCTAGCACTCATCTATGAAGAGAGTTATTCCAGAAGACTTATTCCAGTTAACTCCTAGGCGTATGCTCTTACTCCAGACTCCACTGTCAGCACATCCACTTGACAAGCAAGTCCTGCAGAAAGGAACCTGCAGTGCTCGCCTTCCTCCCGCTTTTCTATGCTACTCTCCTCCCCTGTGATTTATTTTCACCCTTTGGTGTTTGTGCTGGTAGTTAAGCCTGCCTGTAACCACGAAACAGGCAGGAGCAAACTTATTCACGAGCACCCACAAAAGATGGATAACCAGCCATCCCGGCTGTCAAACCAGACCAGTTAAAATGCATTTCTGCGTTTGAGCTTTTGAGAAAGCTACACCGCCACAACTCCCCTCCTTTCCCATGCAAAAGCAAAGTGATGCACATCAGTGCAACCCAGCTCAGCTTAGTCAAATACAGTATGTAAAATGCAGCTTTTCTGGACCATCTGCAAGGTGGGGGAGGGTGTCTGCCAGAAATCACAGCCAGTCCCTGAGAATTTGGCATTTTCCTGCTGCACATAGCTTCTGCCAGGTTATGTTCTCCCTGGCTCTGTTTGCCTACTCTTTTGACAAGTAACAGGCTCTCTAGAGCTTGCTCAGTGCACTTTTGTCTGTGCAATTAGCAGAGGACAACAATTCTGATTTCTGCATTAAGATGCAGAAATTATACTGAAAGGCAACAACTCCTGGGAACCTGGGAGCACAGGCTGTATAGACCTGCCCAGCTTGCTTCATGTGCTATCAGACCGTAGCACCTACTCCTACCTGGATTTGCATCTTCATCATTAGGATTCAGCAGATCCCTGTGCTGGGAAGGCTTTGAAGCCAATGCCTATCGCCCAGCTTTCTAAAGCAAAGGCTCCTTCCTCCCCTACACTGCAGACTTTCAGGTCCCTAAGGGGTCACCAGACTCCCAGGTCCAACTCCTGAGGATCCTGTTTTTCCCTTGTGAGGCTCCAGAGCTGTGAAGGGTGGCCAAGCCTGGCACAGCCTCAGACCAGCCCTGCTGAAAGAACGGCACACAATTTACTGCTGCTGCTCGGGGTCGGGGCGCCATCTCCTGTCGGCATCGGGGCCCCTGCCGAGCCCTGTCACCTCAGACCCTGCCATCTCCACCCGGTCACCCCCACACAGCTAATTCTCTGCGGAAACAGGGCCAGCATTCACAGGAAGAAGAGAGAAATCCCCTCAGAAGTAGCCTCCGCTCCTACGCGGACTCCTCCCTGCTGGCAGCCAGTACCACATCCACGTTCCAGCCTCCTGCAGTGGGTCTGTCCCATCCTGGTGCCACCCCGGGTGAGTGGGTTTGTCTCTAGCCTCCACATGGACCATCAGCCCAGATTCTCCCACCTTGTGCTGTCTTGATTTCCTTACCAAAAGCTGCACTCTGGTGCGCTGTGGTAGATTACCCGTTAGAGAAGATCACGGAGCATTTGGGGATATCATGAAAGCAGAGAGACACCCATTGTGCATGGCAGCATTCTGGGAAGGTGAAAATTAGGAAGGGGAGAGTGGGGTCTCTAAGTAGGACTAGATGTCTCCAACCTTTCCTGTGAGCAACGGCACTATATATTTCTATAACCACTTAATGTTGTCTGTCAACACAGAGATGCAATTTGCTAGTTCCGTGTGCCCAAGAGATATGTACAGAGAAAATTCCCTCCCCTTGTAAGTTGGTGTCCTTGAGCTCAAACCCCACCACCACCATCCGCAAACACTCTAACTACCTTAACATGTGCTGTAATGACAGATACATTGATAGTTTATAAAGCTGCCTCGTGTAGAAATTTTATAAGCCACTGAATGACACTGCAAGCTTCAATTCTAAGGACAGAGAAAAGTTCCTTTCAGAGAATGAGACCAAGACAGAGAAAGACAGTTAAAGAAAACATTTCTTTGCTAGCTAAACCCAAACGCCTCCTCTGAACACCAAGCTTTTCCCTCAATAATTATTGCACTGCAGGCAAATAACAGCTCTGTGAACTGCCATATTCCTCACCCTGTCCCCATTATTCTAACAGCCTAAAAAGCAACGTGTCTTCCTTCTCCATCCCCCATGGTATCAGCTATCCACTTAATGAAAGCAGCAAATGACTGCTTATAAACTCAGCCTCTGCTGCTGGGCAATTTGCAAAGACTCAGGACTGCAGCGAGCTCACAAATCAGTGTCAGCATTTAGGGGCCACATGGCACAAAAGCAAATGGGTGTCTATGCTTCCAGGAGAGCACAGCCATAGTCGGTGGCTGGCTGACACCAAGATGGCCTCCACATACAAGACTACAGATCCACGTGCACAGAATCATCATTTTACTGAGACAACGACTCTGTCCCAGCCAGACTGAGCAGGGCAGAGGATGAGCATGTTATTACTGTCTTCTAGCCTCAGAATTAAAAAAAAAAAAAAAAGTAAAATTTGGCCAGGTACTTAATTTAACAAGTCTCCCGTAGTGCCTGCGAGGTAGTTAAATGCTAATAACAAAGGCCTGACAGGGAAAACTGAGGCACTTGAAGGTGAGGTAATTTGTCCAAAGTCAGGGTCAGAATCCCTAGCAGAGCCAGAAATGCTGCACTGGGCTCTTGGCTCCTAGTTAGCTCTGAACACTGAGCCGAGCTCCTTTCCGGGCTCAAATGTCAGAGGCACTGCAGGCCACGGATTTCCCAGAAGGTTAGAGATGAAGCTGCTGCTGGCAACAGAAAAACATGGACATTGTGTAGGAAAATCCAGGCTGTAAGGGCCACGCAGACAAGGGAGGAGGGACACTGTGAAGGCATCACCCAAGCAGAGCTTCATAATCCACATACCACACCAGCTGGCCAGAGCTGGGGCTGACACCCGAGATAGGCCATTTCCTTGGCTCATGGCCCACTCTGCTGAGCAGGGTGGTGATGTTGTGCTTACCCTTCCCCAAAACCAGGACAAACACCTGCCTGGCCTTGTTGATGACGGGTAGGCTAAGGCTCATCCTTTGGTGAGGTTTGACAGGGCTTTCAGTCAGCACCACAGTCTGAGCCCCTTCCAATCCATTTTCAGACTGGGGGAAGAGTGAGGCGGTGTGCCCATCAGTGCCCACCCCCAGCAGCACCAGGTCAAAGCTGGCATTGGCCACCAGGGCCATGATCTCCTTGGCATACAGCTCCGTGCCTCTGTCCTCTTCCACACAGAGCCGCTGGTTCAGGTGCACAGGCATGGGGTGGACGTTGAAGTAGGGCACCCTAACATTCTGGAGGAGGTGGTTGTGCAAGCTGAAGAAGTTGGACTCGGTGTCACTGAGAGGGACACAACGTTCATCTACCAGCCAGATGTGGGTGTGCTTCCACGGGAAGGCATAATGGTGTCTTGCCAGCTGCTGGAATAGGACCACTGGGCTTGAGCCACCTGAGAGGGCCAGGTGGAACTGCCCAGAGTGTGCCACAGTCCTGCTTGCTGTCTTCTCAATGTCAGAAGCCAGCTGGGAAATCAGGTCCTCAGACCATGCTGAGACCAGGGGACTTTGCCGAAATTTGGACTGGATTGTCCTGTACTCACTTGGCATCAGCCCGTTGGGGTTCAGCAGTTCCACTGGCTCTGCCAGTGTGAATGCCACTTCCCCACTCACCATTTCAAAGTCTAAGAGGTCCTGGTTCTCCACGCCCCCAGGGTAGAGGCGCAGGGGCTGGTGGGAAATGCTATCCAGCAGTGGTGTCCAGAATCCCCAGGAGGCCAACAGGTTCTCAGTGGTAATGAAGAAGTCCTTCCTGCCATGGTAGATGTTGGAGATGAGGACAGAATACGCATCTCTCTCTTTTACAGGGCTGTACACATAGTAATCAGACAATGGTTGTCCAAAAATGTGCAGGTCTGACTGACCTACTGCTTCTCTCCAACTGCCTTCTGGCATGACAGGCCTGAAAAGGTTCCTGCTCACAAGCACTGCGGGGGTCTTGAGTGCACCATGCCCAATGTAGAAGATGATCTGCTTGGCTTTACATTGGCTGTGCCCTGCATCTCTCAGAGTCTCGCTCTGAGTGCAGTAGGCCTGGTTCTTGAAGAGAACACGGACATAACCTACCCGTTCATCCAGAGCTTTCCCAGAAGTGAGGAGGAAAGGGACCCCTTCCCAACGCAGGCTGTCGCTGTGAATCAGCACACCTGAAATGACAGTGATCTCAGCTACCAAATTAAACCTGAACTGCAAGCAGATTTGAGGGGATCTCTATCACCTACCCACCATTCTCCTTCCTTAGCTCCCAGAAATCTTGGCATCCACTGTGTCTCTTGCTCCACATTCAGCCCTTTCATGACACCACTGGACTAACCGCTCCAGCTACCTTGCTGTGCTTCCTCCCAGGTATCCTACTTGATTAGCCTCCTTTCATATTGCAGGAAACCAGTTTCTGAGCATGAATATCATTCAGACAAAATCTTTAATGTTCAGAAGACACAGCATGGCCAGAGATGGCCTTGTGGTCTACTAGTCACAGAGAACTGCCAATGCTTTACCCCTCAGATGCAGAGAGCAACTCGACTTTATGAAAAGGCAAAGGAGTTTGCAGGCCACTTCTAAAAATAACGCAGAGATCTTATCAAGAATAATGGGACTTAGCTCTTGTGCAATGCTTCCCATTCACTGGATCATTAGTTAACTAACATGACAACAGTATTATCTTGTTACAGCTCCCAGTTACCATGCCAGTGGATGCCTGGAGACATCCCCGTGTCAGCAGTGAGGTCCAGGGTCACGGAGCTGGTATCAGCATGCAAGGACTCACATCTCCTGCTCTCCTCAGCTCTAGGCTACTCCCCTCTCCAGGGCCCAAACCAAACTCTCACCTGCAAAGGTTGGTGTTGTGCTGATGTAGTCTTGTGCCTTCTGCAGTTCCTCCTGCACTTGGCTGGCATATGCCTGATACTGACCCAACACGACACTGTTTTTCTCCAGGCCCCGCAAGAACTGGAAGGCCTGCAGCTTGCGCTGCAAAACCTCTTCGGCGCTGCTCACGTTGGCTGGGAGCTCCATGGTGAGGAACATCAGGGCCTCCGTGAGGTGGTTCTGCAGCACGTCCCGGATGACTCCATACTGCTCGTAGAAGCTGGTGCGGCCTGAGGACAAAGGGGAGGTAAGATGCTGGTAAACTGATGTGGTTTTCTTGCAGCCTTGCCCTCTGCATGTATAATGTGTATGCCAAGGAGAACAAAGAGCAAAAGCCCTAATTGGTTTGCACCAAGCTCCTCTTCTCCTGGCCCAACAATTAACTTGAAGCTATCAAGCTCAGAGAAGTTGTGAATGTCCCATCACTAGATGTGTTCAAGGTCTGGTTGGACAGGGCTTTGAGCAACCTGACCTAGTGAAAGATGTCCCTGTCCATGGCAGGGCGGTTGGACTGGATGATCTTCAAAGGTCCCTTTCAACCCAAACCACTCTACTATTCTATGATTCTAAGCCTTTCCTCTCCCTCCAGAGGGGCTTCCAAAATGTCTCTGCTACTAAAATAAAGATAAAAGGTTCCCACGGGACTGCCTGTCCTCCACAGAGCCAGACATAATCCTCCTTTTGGGTGCTTACAGAGCCTAAACCCAGCAGGAATAATGCTCTTACCTGATACTTTCCAAGTGCACAGAGCAGAAGGCAGCTTTGCTTTCTTGGACTGCCTGTACTTTCAGAAGCTGCAGTCAAGTGACTGGCAGCAATATCCAGCTCCAACCTCCCACATACAGCATGATGCAGGGCCCCTGTATAACCCTCACCCTGACACTCCTGTCCCACAGGTCACAGCACCTGGGCCTGGGACTCCACACAACATGCAGTTCTATGCAAAAGCTTTGACAGAGTAGCTGGAAAGCGGGGTCAGAGCAGGGACCCCAGCAGCTCTATAGCTACACAGCAGGTCCACAGAACAGCTGAAGCTGGGCCCTGGCAATGAGCACTGCTCTTCACTGCACCTTTTCCCCTGGTTTTCATGTTCTCAGAAGGCTCTGAGCCATGCCCTTGAGAGACAAAATTTCATGCACAAAGCCCTGCTTCTCTTTCCCTGCCTGACTTCTCATGCAGGTGGGAACAAGGGTAGAAGGACAATGCATTTATAAAGAAAGTGACTCAAACAGATGCCTTTCTGTAGTGCATCAGCAGCAGGCTGCACACTGCAGACTACATCACAGCCATAGGCTTCCCCTATTGATTGATACATTTATCTCCCTTGCTCTAATCCAAAGGCACATTCATTAATGTAATCAATGCTGCAGACTTGCTGGGAGCCAGGCTGCCAGCTGAAGCCGCACAGGGGAAAAAAGACATCAAATGAAAAATTACAAAGTTGTTCAGAGCAGGGAGGGTACAGGGTGTAGCTGGGGCTACGCACAGACAACACTGTTCTCCCTGAATCTCTGTAGTGCATCCCTCTACCACAAATAGGGCCAGGTGAGGTCTAGGCTGCCAAACCAAAGATTACTCCAAGTTTGATAAAGTTGCATTAATTGAGTTTGTGGTGGCTGAGGAAGGAAGGGAGGGAGGAGGAAGATAGAAGAGGAAGTAAAGCGAGTGGAGAAGCAATCCTGATGTTGCAGAACTGAGGGCGCCTGACATCCCAAGAAGTGCTGCGGGTGGCAGTCCAGCCCAGAGTGCTTTATGCTGAGCACTGCAGAGCAGATGCTGCAGCATTGCAGGGAGGGATTGCAGCCGTGTCCTTCAGCAAGAGTCCCATGCTAGCAACTCTGGGCTTGGATTTTCTCTCTGCAATGCTTTTTCTTACTACAGAGAGGGAGGGAAAGAAACAGGCAGACACAGACTGACCTAGGTACCTGGACTGACACCAACTAGCCGATATGAGTACCATCCAGGCAAAAGATGCGAGAGCATCTTCCAAAGAATAGTGCAAATGTATATTCAGTGTGAGCTTGGTAGCTAACAGGACAGGAATACAAAAGCTTTGTTGTTACAACCACCAGATTATTGCAGCACTGAACTGAAGTGGCCTTAGATTGCATCAATGCCAAATCCAGTGCCTTTCACCAAGATTTGGGATAGAAAGGTAGGTGCAATGCCCCCAAAGCTCGGCAGCAGAAAAAGGTGGGGGATTCTGCCCCTGCTCCCAGCTGAACTGCAATGTGAATCTTTTCTTGGAAGCAGCAACACTACCTGGAAGTGAGTCAGTCCCTAGCATAGGAAGTATAAGACAGTCCCTCTCTATTTCCAGGGACCAACGTATCATTCATCTGCTTTTTTGTTTCTGCACCAGCACTACCTCAAGGGCCACTTTCACATAATTAATGAACCTGCCAGTTGTCCTTCTCACTCATTCACCCTAGCTCTGCACACTCGCCTCACCAACCTTTAGCATCCACAGTCTCTTTCAAGACAATCTCCACTCTTTCCACATGATGTCGGTTCCAAATTGGATCCAGAAACTGTCGGTTATGATCTCGAAAAGGCAGGATATGGGCTACGGCCTGTGAAGGGAAAAATCAGAGACCCAACAAAAACTCCCCAGATTTCCACAGTATCTCTGCCTCACTGCCTCATCCAGCACTGGGATGTGGTCTGCTCTGGAGTGCCAGCAGACATGTCACACAGCAGAAAGCAGAGTGGGTCAGAGAAGAGAAAATCAGCAAGAGAGCCTGCAGCGATGCACAATGGGGTCTCCAATGACTGTACAGAGCAGACATTAAAGATCTTTCTGAGGCATTTTGAGGTTTCATGTGAAAAAGGCTGAACTCCAAACTGCAAGGCACTCAGCTTATATCCGTCAAAGGACAAAGGGCTGAGTCAGACCATCCTGGGACTAACGTACAGTTCTAAAGTGCTGAAATACATCAGATCAGATGCTTACACCACTAAAGCCATCTGCTTTTTTGGGGAGAAAAAAAAGAAAAAAAAAAGAGAAGTCGTCTCCCCTCCTAGTAGAGATGCTCTCCTTGCAGCTGGACATGCAACCTTCTGAGTAAAATCTGGCCACAGAGCCATGGCTGGAACAGGCTACTTTCAAAATGTGGCATCACATTCCTCTAAAACAACAATGGCATGTCCTTGAACACGTTCCCTCTGGGACAATGCAGCTCCACATCCTGAGCTGTCCCTGCAGCAGCCAGTCCTCCATGCCCTGAGTGGAGCACAGGGTAGGGAGAAACCTTCTCCTAAGCATCCCGCAAAACTAACATCCCATCAGCTCCATATCATATCAAATTTAAAACTGCTTCTAGAAGCCATGGCTAAGCAGAGAGGCCTGTGTGTATTGAGATGGGAGAACTGTGAGAGGGAAAGGGCGTTGCTTGTTCAGTGAAATCAAAGCCCTGACCTTGGTGAGAAGACCAGATGAAGTCTGCATCTCTCCTTCACGCACACACACAGTTCACCCCTACACCCTGGCTTCCCTCTGGAGAGGGGACCCTCATCACTCTAATGGGAGAAAGCCCTGCTTTGGTCTGCACATTCCCTCTGCTCTGTAAGAGGATGGACAGCAGCACAGTACAGGACAAGAATAACAGTGCAGGACTCCATAAGCAAATGGAGTCTTGGGAGCACACGCAGTGGCTCTGCCTGAATTTGAGAGGGGAACAACACTCTCACTAGATGCAGAGCTGACATCCGACACTCTCCCAGCCGCTAAGTCCCTCAACCTGGCAGGGGGCTGCGCATTGCAAGCTGCTCACCTGTTTGCCAAGGTAGTGGTCCACCCGGTACATCTCCTCTTCCCTGAAGAAGCTTGTCAGCTCTGCAGCCAGCTGCTGGGCTGATTCCAGGTCATGGCCAAAAGGTTTCTCCAGCACCACACGCAACCAGGCTCCTGGAGGTGGTCTGCAGCTGCTGTTGATGTGGCGGGCAATCTCTGTGTAGGCAAATGGTGGTACTGAGAAGTAGAAGATCCTTCCAGCCTCCTTCAGCCCCTCCTGGCGAAGCAGCGTTTCAATCTCTCTGTTCAGCACAGTGTAGTTTTCGGCAGTCTTCAGCTGGTGGTATTGGCTCAGCTTCAGGAACTGGTCCTTGAGCACAGCACACCTGTTGGGAGATTCATCTGGGGGACAGGCCAGCTTCTTCAGCACATCAAACATCAGCCTCTGCCCTGGCTCCAGAGCTGTCAGTGCAGCCCCATGGAAAGTGAAGCTGTGGCCACTGCTCACTTGGTCCATGTAGAGTTGGAATAGACCCTGCCACAAGTATTTCTTGGCCAAATCACCGGTGGCTCCCAGCAAGACCACTGAGATGTGGCCCTGGGAGACTTCAGCCAGTGACGGCAAGGCTCCCATGAACAACACTGTAAACAGGACTCTTCTCAGCATCTTGGGAGACAAGAGGTAGACCCAGGAACACTAGAGGACAGGATTAAAAAAGAAAATCTGTCAATCCATGTTATAACACTGCAAAACACAATGCAAGGTACCTGCTTTCCCATGGCTGAGGAGCCAGGGACTTCTGCCTGGATCCTCTACCCAACAGTCTCTCCTCCCCTCCATGATTTGAATCATGGTAGTAACTGGGGCTCTTGAAAAAACTGCAGCCTCCTTATGCAAACCAAGAAGTGGAAGACAGCGTGTGCCTAAGGTCTTTTGATAGCATAAGCATTGTTCCCACAGCTGAGTTAATGAGGGGGCATCAATGCCTTTAGACTGTGAAACTGAAATCCATTTTAATACAAATTTCAGAGCTAGCTACAAATGAACACATGTGCCTGCAAATTAAGTACTGCTTTCAACAACCTCCTGTTTGGGACTTTGCTCAAATGGTATTCTGCTGTCTTGGCATTGCTTCATGTCAATATTGTCACAGCAGCTCAGAGACAAGCACGACCCCTGGCAGTTCCAGTACACAGGCTCTTCTTTAATACACTGCACTTTAATGACTCATGTGCACCACCACTCTCATGAACAGAGCTGAATTAGGTTCTAATGAGCTACCGGGAGACAAACGGTCTGATAAAACAACACAGGGGAAGAAGAAGTTTAGTCCTTAAAACTAAGTCTAGACATGAGCCAGTTTAGATGCTGCCTCGTGATGGTTGTGTATGCAGCCAGGAGACAATGTAGGGTTTGTGTTCTGCCTACTGCAACTTTCCATCACTGAAGAGTGCATGTCAGCACCCGTTCTGGCCTTCTCCACTCAGTACCCATTCAAACCACTGCAGCCAGTAACAGCTGGCTTCCCTGACCAAAAAGCCCCTTTGCTCATTCTTATTTATCCCTGTTTCTCCAATCCAAAAATAAAGTTGTTTTTAAGAGACATTTAGTTCTTATACCTAGAAACACAGCAATGACTTTACACCTCAAGAGAGAGAATCCGGAACAAGTGAATAAACCATTGTGCTGTTCTCATTACATCAAGTATTATATCAGAAGCTCTTAACACTGGCTATCTCATTCTCTTAATTTCATTTTCTGAAGTTGCGTTTAGTTAGAACATAGCCTTCACAGCACACAAGATAATTAACTTCTTTAAAAACTTTTGGTTCTGGGCAACGAATTTATACCTTTTAATTTTACCTGTGTAGGAAAACCAGCCATTTCTTGACAGTAAGAGAAAAAGTACATGGCTTTTTTATACTGGTGCAGTTGCAGTCTCACTAGGCTTTGCACTGGCATGATTACACCATTTTAAAATCGCAGTTTCATGACCACACAACTGAGAAATGGATCTTGGGTATGAGAACGAACATCTTAGCCTTCTGCGGGCAGAGACAAGACAGAAAAGTGTCTCATCAGATTCATACATTCACAGTCAGCTAGAAAACATATCACTGGCTCCGTTGCTCCAGTTACAGCTGTACATATGCCCTAGGACCAAAAGCTGTTAGCTTTTACCTGCCCAGACTTACTCACGATTGTTTTTCCTAGCCTAGAGCAAAAGGCCTGGTCCTTGCTCCCCTTGAATGGCAGAGGGATGAAACACAGATATTGTCCTAGCTCTTGACTGGCTCTCCCCCTGGAAAGTCACTATTCCATCACTAAATCAACACAGGATTTAAGTCAGCTAAAGGATGAGGATAACTAAATCAAAACAAGGAACTTCTGAATATCTCTCCCTATCTGCAGCTTGAACTGGTCTTTATAAATCTCATGTTTCTCTCCCCAGCAGACTCACCTGAGTAATACAGGAGCTTTACAGAGACTGCAGTGGCAGAAGTAACTGGAGACTTGTCTTCTTCGGAGTCCCTCCAGAGCGCAGATCTCTCTTCCCCGTGACTGAGTGCACAGCAGACTGACTGATCAACGGTCAAGTAAGCAAGTAAGATAAGGCAGGTTTTTCCATTTCTGGTAAATGGGAGGAAAGACCCAATTACAGCAGAGAAAAAATGAACGTGCCTGCGCCAGCAACGTCCCAGCACATCCCAGCTCTCAGCCCATACACATTGGCTGTGCTAAACCTTTTGGCTGCCGTTTGTGAGCAGGCAAAATGCAGGCATATGTGGCAACTCCTGCTCCCAGAGTGTCTTCCTGACTAACTCCTCTGCTTTGCATGCGAGCTCTGATCGATGCTGAAGGTCTCCAACCGAGACCCTGGTGAGCCTCCCCGGGAGCAGTCCTCCACTCCAACTCTCAGAAGAAAGGGCTTCCCAAGACTACAACCCTGATGCAGTGAGAAGGGGGCAGTTTTAGTGAGCCCCCCCTTGGACAGCAGGACGGCACTTGTGCGATGCTGCTGTGCCTTCTGGGCACCTGGGCTTCCCTCTCAAAGGTCAATTTGCATGCAGACTCCTTGGCTTCTCCTTCCCTGTTTCCTGCATGGAAATCACACAGCAGCTGAGCATCAGTTAGCCGACCACAACTGCAGCCCGCTCTGCTCTGCCACTGTGCAAGGGGACAGCCTCAATGTTCCCGACAGGGCACATCACTCCCTCAAGAGATGGTCCGGTATCCATTGCTCTTCTCCAGAGAGTTTCAACAAGGTATATTGTAGTCTGCAAATCTAACTCATATCATGTCTCCCCAGCCTTCTGTTGTGACTGCCTCCCTTCTTGCTGTGCTATTTAAGCTCCATGTACCCACTTAAGGAATCCAGCAAATAGTGCTGGCAATTGCAGAGGGGCAGAAGTGTGGCTCCTAAGATTTTGCGTGCAGTACAAATAATTATCATTTTAAGCAGAGGTTTGGTTTTCCTTCCCCCACTATGGGGTTATAACGCAGATGACAAAGTTCCTCAGTGCAGTAAAGTAATATTTACATTTGCTTGAGCAACCTTTATTCCAGGAACCTAGCGAAGTTTGACATACTGCCCGTTGCACCTCGGCAGGCTGCAGTTACTGCAACGCTGTACAGAGACTACAGCTGAAGAGCAGGTACCTACTATGGAATGGGAAGGGTTTGGGTGGGTCAGTCTCTTCCACGTACCCAAGGAAATGAGTGAATTAGCCAAGCAGTTTCCTGGCAGATTCAGCTACACAGTCACATGTATTTCCAAACCAACTGAAAAACAGTTTCACAACACTCCCAATTGCAAAATACTGTGCTACACTGCCCAGAATAAGCACGGTAAACCCAGGGATGTTTGTTTACCGCTTTCATATCAGATAATCACCACTGTTCACATTAAAAAATAAAACTCTCACAATCCCCCAGCCAGCCAGAACCAAGTTACTCATTCAGGCTTCAGGAAAAGACTCCTGGGCCCGATCCATATAAAACACTGTAAGAGCTTAACCCAGCAGTAGTGTAAGACTGTGCATTCCCTTGCACAGTCACTGGAGTTCCAGTTTGACAGGAGCTCATTTCAGGTCTTGTAAGTTCCCCTGCTGCATGGAAAAAATGAAAAAGATCTTTTTTTGTTACTGTTGAACCCCCACTGAAAAATAATTAACAGATGCATGGCCAAATGCAGCGTGGCCTGGGGCTCCTAAAAGGCTATGCACATGTAACACATGAAGGAGAGTTACCGAGATTCTTTGAGAATCAGGAAAAACGTATTGGTCTTCTGCATATGCAAACATTAGAGCAGGAACGACCCCGCCATCAGCTCCTGGAAAGGTCAGAGGCTTAACGTGGAGAGTCACATTAAAAGCAAGCTGAGAGACGCATGGATTAGTGTTTGGCCTTTCTTGTTAACCATCCAACGCAGCACTGATATACAGCCTCACTCCTAAAAGAAAGCAAGCTCTGGCCCCAGCACGGTGACGGTAGCTCAGTTTCCGAAGGCTTGGAAAAGTAGGAGGACAGGGTTACAGTGAGAAAAATGACTACGGAGCGTAGGCACCATCTCAGCCACACAGACATCAAAACCAAGCGAAGAAACCTCTGAAGTGTGTGTACCTTGCTATTACAGCCAGCCTGCGCCAGAAGAGACCCAAACCTCATCATCCACCTTCCCCAGGCTTGTCCGCTGGCGATTTCCTCCTGGTTTCCCGAGCACTGGGGATGCAGAAAGGACTCGGTGAACGTCCCTCGCCACGGACAGAGGTAAGCGGTACCAGCACGCGTGAGAGGGGCGAGAGGCCGTGCCGAGAAGCACAGCGAGGGGTGTTGGGAAAGCGGTTTCCCTCAGAGGGGGGCGGCAGGACAACGTGCGTTGCACGAGGGGAAGCGGGGCCGGGGCCGGCTCTGCAGCGCCCGCGCACCCCG
>NW_008794443.1:3936127-3979847 GCF_000699145.1 Aptenodytes forsteri
CGGGAGGGGCGAAAATCGCAGGGCTGAGGGGGCTCTGGGGACGCGGGCACTCCCTCGTGTGGGAGACCCTTGCCCACCCCGGCTGAGCACCGTCGCTGTGACTGCGCCCTGGGCACTGAGGCTTGCACCCTTTCGACACCAGGGGGTTGCATCAGGCGTGCCCGCATGGATGGGCGCGTGGTGCGTTCTCTTGTAGCACATTTGGGCTGGAGAGGTTTGTAATGCACCATTAGACCAAAACCTTTACTGAGGCCAGGATTTCAGTAACCAAAAGAAAGAGTCTCTATTTTCCCCAGATGCATTGGCTGGTCTAATTTATATATATATGTGCATGTGTGTGCACGCGTGTAGGTGTATTTGCCTACGGACCTTGCATTGCTTTGTGTCCTGAAATTATTGTGACTCTAGCATACTACCTTCTAACTACACATGTGCATCCACAACTCCAGTCCTATGTTTTCTAAACAAAGGAAGTACCTTGTGAACCTCCCGGAGTGCATTTCAGTTCGGCTTGACAGTGCTTTTAGACACATCAAGTTTTGGGACGGCAGGTGGAGTGATGAGAGGCAGACAGAAGAGAAGCAAAACTCTACAAATACCCCCTCTGCCCCTTCGCCCAAGAATGCACACAGCAGAGCACTCATAAAATATCCTGGTACAGTGCAAAACTTTCACTGGAGCTCAGCTGTTGTCTTCAAATTCACTGGGGTGAACAATGTCATAGGTATCATTTCCATAGTTGGCTCCACTAAGTACATTAATATATGGAAGTCTTTACAGTTGCTGGCTCTAAGATCTAAGCAGGCTGCAGTCAGACTCAGGGTCTCTGCTAGCATTGGGCTCACTGCTACATCAGGGCTCTAATTATGGATTCCATCAGCTCCCCATAAAGCAACACATAAAATTAATCTGAATATTAAAAACTCCTTTGATAAGAGCCCTGGCCAGCCAGACTTCACAGATGCCATCCTAGACTTCAGCAAATGCTGTGTTTTTGCAAACCATGACTTGTATGGCAATAGCAAGGAGTTGTAAAGCAGACTTACACAGTTAAATAGCTATAACTGTATCCCATAATAAATGGTATTACATTATATGGCAAGACCATTCCTATTGTCTTTTTCACGCAAAGGTCTCAAATTATTTTAAAGAATTAGATACACTTTACCACAACTACTTTACAGATGGGGAAACTGAGTCACATTGGCAGAACTGAGAACAGAATTGGGGTACTTTGCTGCTCAGGCTGGTAATCTAGCAATGACATTATATATAAGACAAGCCTTGCATTATATTTGTGGTATAACTTTGAATTATATTTACAGTATAATTTCTCGGTGCCGTAACCTTCTTCACCAATCTGTTCTAGAGGTTATTCCATCAGCATGCGTGCCTGGCCTCAGAAAGACCCGTTATGGTATTGCAAAGGTGTCAGAGTGACACAGAGTGTTAGCACTAGGTTTGTCTGCAAGATACGGGTCCAAATTAGGGACGAGGGAGACTGCAGTCTACCCTGCTTCACATTACACATTGCTTTATGATTCCGACCGTGTTACTAATGCAGCTTTGGATTGGGTAAAGTCTGAATGCCTCTAACAGTGGCCCTATTTCTGAAACCCAGTAGAGGGTAGATCACAAGCATAACTCAAGTGATGAAATTTAACGAATTAAACTTGGTGAGGGGTAAATAACTCATCTGAAAGAGCCAGCTGGACAAATAATCCAGCTCCAGAGATCTCCCCTTACCACTCTCTGTGATATTACTACACAGAACATTTAGCAAGAAGCTTAGAGGAATCAGTGCTATATCCCATAGCTACGTATTTAACCCGTTAATGACCCGATGACAAACCTTGCTTAGCTCTCAGAAGCTAATCTGGGTCTGTTTGGGTATAGTAGGCTGTGAGAAGAGGTAAATGGGAGTCCCCTTTTACAGTCTGTTTTCTGTTCTGGAAGAAAGAGGGGGTTTGCCATCTACTTTAACAGAAATCATTACAGTGCAAATCCCCCTGCTGCATATTTCTGGCACGTTGAATGAGATGAACAGCTGAGGCCCTGGTCACTTGAGCCTGTTATTATTATAGATAGAGCTGGAAGTTGGGAGTAGTGGCAGTTGTTTAACATCTTCTGTTGAGGGAACATGTTTTCAGCTAGTTATATGATGCCAAACTTTATGATGCCTCAGAAATATTGAGGCTGAAATTGTAGGGGGGGTTCGCTCTATGCAGTCATTTTTTGGAAGTTTGAAAAAAATGGTGCAGCTATTTCTGAGCTGAAGGTCAGAAGATAAAATAGGTTTTTTGACCATGTTAAAAATAGCTCAGCTGTTTCATTAAGGAGCTTTAACATCTCATAATTTGGGGCAAGTAAGATTTTATCAGGATGATGGTTTGGATCAGAATGTGCTTTTGTCAAAAGAAGTGTGCTTTTGTCAGTGCCTTTTCAGACTTACTTGGTTGCATGCGCCTTTAAGGGAAATAGGTCCAGTGTGACAGATGAGACATGTGATGCCAATAAAGGAATAAAAGGTAGTTAGGAAGGGAAGGGGCATTAAGGAGCCAGGTGTTCTACAAGCAAATAAAAGCTCTGTAGGAAAAAAAGCTGTTCTGGTTGGTGTTTAAAGATGGTGTTTCAGAGGAGAAGGTATTAAGCTGAAGAGAGTAGCTTATCGGTTGAGAGACTCTAGCTTATCAAACCCTGGTAAAGGCTGTGTTTTGGCATTGCAATTGAAAGCTGTTCCATAGCAAGTGGTTCTTTAGTTAGGAGTGGGAAAAACAATATAAAAAGTGAGCTTGATGTAGTGGGAGTTTGTTGCCCTTTGGTGTTGCATTCACAGACTAGTCTCAAGGTGTGGAGAGGTGAAACTGAGCCAGGATGGGGTTTGTGCTGCTTTGAAGAGGTAAGGTGTGCTTCAGCATGGCAAGCTTTTGATGAAGTAACCTTAGAGGAAACTTGCCCGATACCTGCCAAATGTATTAGCCTCTGCAAAGGCATCTACTGCCAATGATCTATAGATGTGGCTGTAAATGACTGAGTAATTCCTGTGGATGCTTTATCATTCCTGAGTTCTTGTGTGTTGTTTCATGAGCTGGGAGCCCTGCTTGGTCATGTTGCTGCAGAGCCTGGTGGAGCTTGGTCAGTCACTGTGCTGGGGGGACAAGCTTCCAGGAAAGCTCTGAAGTTCTAGACTATCAAGCTCACATGATTTTGAGTAAGGCTGTTAACTTCTGTGAAGCAATAAAGAACAGCTGTACAGCAGCTGGGGTTCTTAAAAAATAAAATAAGTCTTGTGGCTTCTGGAAAACCAGACTGTAAAAGTCATAACAGCAGTTCTTAAACTGGTGGGGGAGAAAGTAAGAAAGAGGGGCTTTGTAATGGCTATTGGGGCAAGTCAATAACTTAGCTACTTAACGAGTTCTGGAGCTGCAGTTGTGCTTGAAGTTTGTTTGTGGTTAAGCATGCACACTTAAAGCCTTGAATGGGCCTGATAGAGGGAAATCTCTGATCCAGTTAAGAAGTTTATCCTGTTTAATGCCATCCAGTTAAGATGGCATAAACAATGCCATCTCTGTGCATGTAGACAAACTATGTTCAGAGGCTGGAAAGCTGATCTACACAGGAGCCCTGTTGTTGTGATGGCAGGTGGTGCTCCCACGACCCAACTGCTCTGGTGTTCTGTCTGGACAGCTTGGCTCTTAAGACCCTAGCATCAAAGTAAAGCTGAGACATTCTAAGGTGAGAGAGTATTAGAGTAACACTGCCTCTTAAGATCTTCTGTTTCTATTGTCTGTTGACTTTCCTTTTTAAACCGTAGCTTTTAAGCTGTAGGAATCATGTGCAGTGAATGCCTCACAGGTGTGCAACTTGAGTGGGGCAGGAAAGTGTCTTAACACACTGACTTGCTCTGAAGCTTGAGTGAACTAGGTGATTCAATTGCCTCTCTGCTGCTATCCCCAACCTGTCATGGGATTAAAACATGACTTAATGCCCCCCTGTGAAGTTCTGCCACCAAGACTAGATGAGTCCTTCAGCAGCATTACTGCAGTGATGATGCAGTCTGCTATCCCTCAGCAACCAGGATGCAGCTGCAACACAAACACTCCATGAAAGCAGTGACAAGGGGAAAGGAGTTGGGGGGGTGGGGAGGAGGAGAGCTTATCTTCACCAAGTACTCTACCTGAATCAAAACAGAACTGATCAATCAAGTAAGCTGTTGCTATTTTCTGCCTTTTGTTCTAACAAAGTGATGCTCTCATCAGCTTGATCAGCAGATTAAACTGCTGGCATTTTCCCCAGGAATTCCTGCACTGGGACAAGCTGCCTTCAGTCCCCTGTTCAGTCTTGGGCTAAATGAGGATGGAAATGGAAGTTATAAGCGAAACATGCTGTTTCTTCATTGTAATGTAGGGAAATATTATCTTCCTCTTGTGTGTGAGGACAAAGGAAGCTAGGCGGCTTTGCTTAGCTTTCAGTAGCTGAAGACATTACTTGTGGCTCCTGAGGACCTCATAGTGCATTAACTAAAAGAGTAAGTTTTACCTATCCTATCTGAGGGGAAAAAAAATCATAAAGCAACTACTGATTCTCATTGTTGTGGACATAATATGTGGAAATGGACTAAAATCTGTCTGCTCAAGATAAGCAAAGGTAGTTCACAGATGAAGTGATTGCCTCCTCTCTGCCCTTGGTGTTAAGAGTAATCATTTTTCCTTGTTCGTTCTCTAACATGAACTGCTTTCAATGTGATTCAAACTGGTTCAGAGCTTCAGCAGTTTTGAGTCTGTATCATAATCGGTTAATTTACTTCAGGAAGAAGCACAAGGCGCAGGTAACTTGTGTTACTGTCTGTCTGGCTCTGACAGCTTCTGGAGTGCTCAGGAATAGAAACTGGAAGCCTTTGAAGGCTTAGCTATACTGTGGCAGTACTTTGTCCACTGAACAATGCTGGATTTCTCCAAACTCTTTGGGGCTGGGTAAGTAAGAAATGACTTATCTTGGCTTGTGATGTAAAAGGTGGACAGAAGACAGGCGTGTAGGGAGTGCTGTAATCACTGAGCTACCTGAAGTTCCCCAAAATTTACTTGATTGGAGTTTAATAGTTACTGTATCTTAAGTAGATATTGATTGATGAAGATTGACACACTGAACTTCTGACATTACTAGTGGATGTTGTTGTGCTGGTAATCAGTTTCCTGACTAATTAGTACTGGACATATTGTCCTAGATTAAAAAAAAAATAATAGTATATAAATAGCACACTTGTGAGAAGAAACCCTCCAATACACGGAGGCTTCCTAGTCTAGGAATATCTTAGCTCTTCCTTTGACTTTCACATTTTCAGTCCTAGGTTTTTATCATTCTGAGTGGACAGTGCAACACTGAATGCTATTGTCCACCTTTATATTGAATTCTTGCTGAGTGATACAGGTTTAACCATTGCAGTAGGGTTATTTCTTCTATCCAAGAAGTTCTGGAAACTGTAATAAAAGCAAAACCACTATCTACCAACTACCTTTATGTTCTAATATAAATAGTGGCCTAGGCAGTATCTGATGGCATAATACTGCAGCAGAGCTGTGTTGTACTTCATGTCAGAAAGCTGATCAGCCCAGGACTGCTGCACTCCAGAACAGCTGAACTGCATGAATACAGCTGAGGAAAGTCAAAGGTTTTCTCTGAGCATCTGACAGCTGAATGGGAAAGCAAAGTTGAAAAGATATCCCTGTGCCCTTATCTCAGTGCCACATTAAGATTAGACTGATTGATGAAGTTTAAAAACAAAATCCTTCCTCATAACATATTTGTTCTCCTATAACAAAGTGAAATGTACCAAAATGTTACTATTAATGGACTGTGGTGCAGCAGCAAATTGGTGCAGAGTTTGGGATGGTACATGTTGTTCAGTGCATTCCTTGGCGTATTGCGTACAGGCTGTGCATTGGAGCTTTGTTTCATTAAAGTGGTGCTTTTTCTCATCTTCTCTACTATAGATTAACTGTGTTTCTGGTTTGTAGAGTGAGTGGCCTTGAAGTATTGTGAAACACTTCAGTAAATCAATGTTTTCAAAGCCTTGGCAAAGATGTATAAAATCTCAGTAAAACATTTTGACATTCAGGGGAGTCTCTTCTTGCTGCTGGTTTTAGCCTACTTTCAGGTGTCACTGAAGGCCTGCAGAGATAGTGGGCTTTCTTACACTGAGAATGTCCTGCCTGTAAATGCTAACTCTGCCATGCAGTAGCTGCAGCAGTACAATGCTGGTAGCGAGGTGTGAGTAACTATAAATACCAAGCTGAATACCCAGCTTTGTCTCTCTGTGCTCTTCTCTGGTGTTGTAAAACCAGAAGAATTGAGTATGCTATCTTATGCGACAGGTGTAAAGAAGTAAAAACTGACCCAGTCCCCTGAATCCTAGGCTAGACCTCTGCTGAGTGGGTGGTAATGACTGGCATGCTGGATGCAGATCTTAATCTGCATATACCACACCTCACCTGGCAAAGAGCAGGTATCCTGTGTGTTTGCATTATGCAGCTGACAGGCAGGTGTAAGTGGTCCAGTCAAAAAAACCTAATCTCCAAATGGAAAAGCAGTGAAGGTGAAAAGGAAGAAAAAGGCTTTCCAGTCAGTGATGGGACTCTTTTGGATGCAGATAATCAGCATATCTGAAAACTTGATCTAAAAGCTTTTGAGAGTGGTACCAAAAGGCAATAATAAATTTAGATTGACTCTGATGTACACTTGGCGTTTTGCTATGGTGCATTGAAGTATGTGGATGAAAAATTAACATGTTTCAAAACTATTACTCTGCAACTGTTGGTTAGAGCCAGCTTGCTGTAGAGCTCTTGCCCACATATTTTAAATGCTGCCTGGTTCAGTTGTCCCCCTGGCAATACCCTTCAGTAACCTTGAGCTTAAACTGGTTTCCCCTTCCTCAGTCTCAGCACTGGAGACCAGAATAACAGAATCAGAAATCATTAGTAAATGGTAACTCTAGGATGTAAAGTGAAGTCTCTTCTCTGGACACTAGTTCTTTTGTTCCATAGTGCTGACTCTCACTTCCATGAAACGGAAGGAAAATGGACTGGTGCATGTTGTCTCTGCTCACTGAATCTCTCTGCCATGAAAACAGGGGCTGAATCCACCATGAAATACAGGGGTCTACACAGCTTCATTAGCTGTAGCCTTCCAATGGCTTAATCAATGGAATAGTTGAGGGATAAATTATGCTTTCTGTCAAACCAATAAGAGGCAGGAATTAAATGTACACAGGGCAAAAAGCTTTTCTAGGCCTGAGCTGGTTTAAAACAATGTAGCTTTGCTGAAGTTAGTGATAGGTCTTTGGATCAGGCTTTACACTGTTCTGTGTATCAGGAAAAAAATTGGACCTGTTAAATGTTTGTGGAAGGTGTGAGCTTTTTGGTTTTCAGATTTCATGTTTATACGTGCAGCTTCTGTCCGAATTCTCGATATGGTTAAGACTAGTGTTAGCAATACCACAGAGAATGAGATTTCTCCCTGTTCTTTTTATCACCCCCTGTCCTTACTGATCAAAGTTAAAGACCACTGTCCCTGCATCTTTCCGGCTTCTGTTTGCCTGAGAAGCCGCTGCTGACTTCTGAGTAAGTTCCAGCCTGCACCCCAAATTTAGACTAGCTCAGGTGGGAGCAGAGTATGTTTGAGAGGCTTCTGCAGATATCTGATTTGCTTTTCATTTTTGCTCTTGCAAGAGCAACATCACCAGGTGAGAAAACCCAGCAGGGAATCAAATGGCTCAGTCTCCACCTTGTCAGGAAATACGGCTGTACAGAGAGTGAGAGCTTGCTTTTTAGACACAATCCTATAGGATCAGGGTTCTTGCAGTGTCAGGGATTTAAGACTTTTTAACTCCCCCTCCCCCCCTTTTTTTTCTTGCTTCTCTGAACAGCTCTGGGCTCTCCCGGCATCACTTCAGTGCAAGGACCCGTCTGACACTACTTATGCCAGGTCCTGCCTCCCTCACAGGAGAAGCAGTCTGCAACTTTTGCTGCTCTAGACAACGCTTCATCTCTGAGAAAGCAGAGCTCTACAGAGTGGAATGGGGTAAGAAGAGAGAACTTCTGAGGGAGGGAGGGTTTCCTAACCTGGTTTAATGGAAGCTCTTTCCTTTGCATGCTTTTTTAGGAAGGGAGGCATTTTAAAGAGGCTGTGGTCCTTCCTCTGGCAGGGTTGTCTATTATAATTGATAAAAGATTAAAAAGTCCAACTTCTGGTGTGTGCTTGCTAATTAAACTTCATTCAGTTTGTTTCCTTTCTGCCTTTTTAATTCTCCTTGGGACCAATATGATGGAGGCTGAATCAGTGAAATCTTTTTTTAATCTGCTTTTTTAAAAACAAACAAAAAACCCAACCAAAAAACTCCAAAACCAGAATTAAACCCACTACAATTACTTGTCGGGAGCTCTGGTTTTGCATTATCTCTGCTGCTGGTTTTCCAAGCAGGTGGTGGGTTTTTAATGCCTTTAGGCTGGTGCAGTTGTGCTGCAGTCCGAGCCCTGTGCTAAGCTGCAGAGCCTTTGCAGGAGTGCATCAGGACGCACTGACTTGCTGCTGATGCAGTACTTCAGGAAAGGAAACTTCCTGCATCTCCCCTCCTTTCCCCCTTTCTTGACACTTCTCAGCTCGTCTCCCACTCTCGCTCCCTGTCACCCCCCAAAAGAAACTGGTGGTTGTGTGGCAGGATACAGGAGGATGAAGCAGAAATTGGACACTGCAGCTTTAAGAGTGCAGTAGTGCCAGAGCTTTTCTCCTTCAAGTGATCTGCAAAGCAGCAGCCTTAGCCAGGGATTCCCCTTTTCGTGCTCATCCTGAGCTCTTCGGAGCTGCCAGCTGGAATGAGGGTTTTTGCAGCCCCAACTGACTTGCCTTTACCTCTGATTTTTAAGCAATAGGTTAAAACGCGGTTGTTTCTGAAATGTCCTGACTCAGACCTCAGCTTCAGCACCCTTCTCCCAAAAGACCATGCCCTTGTGTGCTTGTATCTGCTGAACTGAGCTTAAAAAGTGTGTTTTATGAATCTAAGAAAAGTGGTTTTGTGACCTCCAAGCGTTAGTATCTTTCTACAGCCTTCAAAAGTTGAATTTGCATTGGAAATGTGTTAGCACAGCCTTTTACTGCAGAAGTTTAACTTGCGTTTTCTGGAGAAATGTGCAGTCTGAACACAATTTGTTAATGCCATGAGGACTGAATTTTTAACTAAAAGTGGAAAAAAAATCCCTTGGACATATGTCTGCCAGCAACTTCCATTTTTCCTAGTATAAAAATCTGTATTAATTGAAATGTAGCTTCTTATCAATTCCAGAGTCTTGGTAACTGTATGAATGGGGCAAGGGAAAAATGCAGTTTGAGCAATTATCAATTCTGTTGAAATAGCAGTGAAGTCAGCTGTGCTGAAATCCCTGCAGATATGGATTTCATATTATGTATCTGGGGGTGAGGGGGGGAAGCCACTCAGCAGTCAGTTGTTACAGCACATACCAAGTTAGATCCTTCCTGCTGCTGCGGAGTTGATGCTGGATGACATTAGCAGCATCTGAAATGACGAAATATTTGACTTCCCTTTTTTTAGTGATGTCTCTTGACACCAGGAAGGGTGTTCTTGTCCCCGCTGAGGCAATTACTTGTGTCTGCAACTTTTATTTGAGAGTAGTAGTGTATGTTTACATTGATTCGATCTTTAATTGTGGTGGCTTTTTTTATCGGGTGCTTGCACAAGGACTAAGAAAAGTCAGTCAGATCTGTAGGAAAGGTAAGTGTTACCCTCATCACAGAGGAGGGGAGCTGGGACCAAAGGTGATCTCTCAAGGTCACGCAATGCAAGCTGATGGTAGAGGCAAGTCCCTAGGCATCCTCAACTGCAAAGTTGTTCTTTTAAATTCAGTGAAACTTTCAGTGCTTCCATCAGAGGTATCTATGGCCCCAAGACTTGAAGACACAAGGGGAGTCATAGATGTAAGGCCGAAACCTTGAATTTTGCATGATGTAAATCAGAAGTTAAAGTAACTGAAACTCAAATGGTTGTGGTGCAGGCTTTATGCAGCCCACTAATACTATGTTACTTCTGTTTTCCTTATGTCATCATATTAATGAGCAAAGAGACTTAAGTTCATTTGTAAAGTACTCATGTATAAGTTTGTGGTGTTTATGAAGAACCACTGTAGTAGAATAGGAACAACTGAGTTAACTGAGTTAACACCAGGCTTGGGAGTGATCATCAAGGGATAATGAATGTGACAGGGTGTTCCAACATATGGGCATTGTGGAAGGGTAATCAGCATAAAAGAATATTGGTCTCTGCCTTAAGAAAAAAACAACTGCTCTAAAACTGAACAGAAGAACAGGCTTCACAAAAGGTGGTACGAGTGGTGAAAGCATGGGAACTGCAGGGCAGCAGCTACGTTCTCTGGAGTTCCCCTTTTTAGAAGGGAGCATGAGAGCCTCTTGAAAAGGTTCTCTTCAGGTCGCCTTGAAAACCTGGCATGATGACTGTCTACTAGATACCGAAAATAAGAATGATTATAGAGGACAAAAATGAGCCAAATCCAAGACTTGTGCATTTCAAACTGTAGTCCCTGTATTGAAGTGTCATCATACTGGTAATCTATTCAGGTGAAATATAACTGATTACATGCTACTATAAGGAAATTTGGGGCAAAGAATCCTTCAGTGCTGAGCAATGGGAGGAAAAGCTGCAAAAGACAAAATAACACCAAGGGTTGGGGAGGGAGGACATACTTTATGCTATCTATCCTCTTACATCCTATGCTGCCCTAGCAGTTCTTGCTTTGTGCACCTGGGAAGGCATCCTCAGTACACGTTAAACCTTAACTGGAGTTCATAGCACCTCCAGTACCAGCTTAAACTTCTGTGCTATGCCTACAGCAATCCAACATGGTAGATGTCTAGACAGTGTGAATATAACATAAGCCAGTACTGAAAAGCCTGAGTACATAGATTCAGTGCCTCCGAAATCTAGACTTTGCTGTGTGTGGTGAAAGACCATATTTCAGCCGATTTCTTCCTTTAATGCCAGCCTCTGATCTGGAAAGGAGTGATCTTTCCCTGGCTGCCATATTGATTTTTAGAGTGAGTTTTAGCATTTTGGGCTGCCTGGGGTATTTGCTCCTGCTAGTCTCTTTTGTAAGAGTAAGGTGTCTTGAGAAAGTACTAGCTTTATAAAATGTAAGGAGGTTTATTCCTAGCGCCTGCTCTTGGGGCTCATGAGCTTGCACAGAGATATGCCATACCAAATTCTTTGTGGCTGGGGGGACCCCCCATCAGAGCCTGAGATGACTCTGCTTCACTACACGTTTAATGAGTGGGGCTTAAATGGTGGTTTGCTTGTTGCTACTGACTTTTCATTATCTAGTTCCAGTGGCTGGTATAGAAACGGTTAAGAAAGATTGGGTCAAATGACAGCATGTATTTTTGGAGAAGGTCATGGATTCTGTGCCTGGTGCCTCACTGCAAAAGGCACATATCCTTTAAATACCTGGGTATGTCTACTGTTTGTTTTAAGTCTTGCCTTTGGTGCTGCTAAGGCAAATGTAGTGTAGTGCAATGCAGGCTGCAATGCAGGCTGCATGCTAGGCTGTAGGGATGTAGCTTATTTCCAAGCTAGTATATGCTTTTTCCCCCTGCCCCCCCACCTTAATGAATGACATACTCACGGGTATTACCTAGCACTGCAGCAAACTCACACGTTGTACGTTTCTTTCTTCCAAGAGGTCTGGCTTTATGAGCGAAGAAATACAGAAGCGATGTGAGGAAGGGTCTCTTATACAAAGAAGAATTTAAAAATTGCTGCTGGACCCCAGTTGGAGGGTCATTGGTAATGCCTGTTCCTGTGAGGAATCGGGAAGATATGCTTTCCCTTCCTGAACAGCGTCAAGCACTTAGCAGTTTTGCCCATTTTCCACAGACCTGAAACATTTGGATTGGGGCAAGGGAAAGAGGCTGCTGCTTACAAAACCTCTGCAGATTCTTCCAGTTGGCTCTTTCACTGCAGAATCCAGAGTGATCAGGAGTGCAAGGGGTGGGGGAAATTGTTGGCTGTCTCAGTTGTGTGATGTGATGCACCAATGTATTAAAAAGCCTTACCAGCTGCTGTAAATTGCTTTCTGCCCATCCCTGTCTGACATGTGAACACAAGAATTCCCATGTGCCAGGAATCTTAAATGTTTTTTCTCCTACCTCTATGCCTGGGCATAAATGTCCTTAAGATGCAATTTTTCCAGCTCAGCCTTTAGAATTTCTAATTATGTTGGGAAAGCTAAGCTGCAGCGGGGTTGCCATTCGGCTACCCTTCTTGTGCCTTTCCCCTGCTTTTCAGACAACTGATCTTTTGAGAAGGGAGAGTCCCTACCGCTGAGTGAGGAAGAACTAAAATTTGGCAAATGTAAATGGGTTTTAATTTGCATCAATATTCTGCAGAAAATAACGGTACATAAAACGGAGGGCAAAGCTTACCTAGTTTTAAAAGCTTGCTTGTGATGAATAGAAAGTACTCTGCTCCTGTCTTAAAGAACAAAATTAAGTAAGGATGTGCTTATCGAAGATGCCCTTCACTTGGTTTAGCAGCAGCAGTTGTGTTGAATCCTGTGAAAACAAAATAAGGTCCCTGCCCCAGAAAGCTCACAGACAAGGGCCTATTATATTCAAGAAAAGCATGGTAATGGCCTTGAACTAGCTATTGACCTTGAATTGTTGGTGAAGTTTTTAGGTTTAAAATATCAGTGGATTGTAATTTGGTGTCAGTCATAAGTCCTTTGCCAGTCCTGTAATTCAAAAAAAGGTGGAGAGTTGGCTGATTATGTACAATTTGTTTAATCGAATGAAAACTATGTGGAGAGCCATTTTCAACTTTGAAGGTCACTGTCAGGCTGGGGAGAGTGGGGTAGAAAATTGCTGGTTGAGGTCATCCCTAGGGTGCTGTGTTCTGGCTCCTGCGGGGCTCCCAGACTCTGAAATGCTCCCCCACAGGTACCTTCTCCCAGGGGATATCTGAGTGTACCTTTACATATAGTAAAGAACATACTTTTTTTGACAGAAGTCATCGTTGTGCTAATGCAGCAGCACTGTCAGTGGCAGAACATGCGACGTTAACCTGTCACCCTTGCAGTTTGTAGGAGTGCTTGAGTGTGCCTGCTGTGCTTCAGAGAGCAACACTTGAATCGCTCTAGGCAAAGAGGGGCCTGAAGCAAATATCCTTGAACTGAAGGGCAGGAGGAAACTGGTCACTGAAGCCTCTTTCGGAAGTAACCTGGGCGGTGGAAAAGCATGCGAGTTAGAGCACTGGGTTGCGGTCCTGAGGAGACAGACTTTGGGCTGAATACAAAGAAATATTCCTAGCTCTGAGGCCGCCTTGCCTATAGAGCTAGTAAAATCAGCATGCCTCAGGGCAGAGGCAAAAGTGCTCTGCAGAGAAGCTGTATGAATGTGGTTATGGCACGCAGGGGTAAAACCGAGCAGGATTCTTGTGTACGCCTGGAGGAGTTTAAAGGAGGGGTGGTGCAAATAAGACCTGCTCCTCCTTGAAGGCTCAATCCTATAGACAGGCTAGGCAGCCCTTCAGTGTCCAATTACTGAGTATCAGTGGGTAGATGGGGGAGAAGTGGAGGGAATGCTTTGTGGTTTGCTGGCAAGTCACCCGCTCTTTGATGCACTGCAGCAAAAGCCCTCTCTGAAAACTGTTCAGCAAAGAAGGACATTGCAGGGAAGGGGGGGGGGATGGACACAACAGACTGTACACAACTGAAAGATGCTGCTGCAAGCGCTGTGACAGCCAACCACTGTACTCTGCTTCCCCCCCCCTCCCCCCAATCATTTAGCAATTGAGTTGGCCAAGTCCATTGCCTTATGCCTGTGAGTGGAATGCGGCATCCTTTTCCTGGATGTCCTTCAGTTGCAACGAGAGATGGTACTGCGTGTAGGCATGTCCCCAGGGGCTTATTGTAACAATTCAGGTAACAGCCATGATGAGGAAGCGGCGAGGCTCCAATAGGTGAATTGAACTTGGGTGACAAGCCACCACTGCAGCATCCGCTCTGCAGTTGCCTCAGCCAGGATGTTATAATGTTCTGGGGACTAAAATGACAGATGTAGCGCGTTACGTAGCAGCGGTGTTGATGGAAAGGAAGTGTAGGCCAAGAAATAGATAACTGCTGATGCAGTGCAGGTGATCCTTGGATTAGCATTGTTGCAGCATGCACAAGGTATCTGGACTGTACCCTGAGGCAAACAGTAAGATAAAGGGCAGTTCGTGTGTCTTACCTACTGGGGATTAAAGCTCTTCAATTGGCAATAGCCTTTTTTTGGCCCCCCAACAAATACACTGTTGCTGCAGAGGAAAACTGCAACCTGCGGGCCGCCCTGTCAGATGATCTGTTCTGCCCCTCTTACGAGAATTACACCCAAAACGGCAACCCAAGAGTGGGAGAACACCCCATTGATCTATGGGCCAGGTGCAGGGCTGCTGGCCACAGTCTGCCAAGGACTCAGAGGAGTGCCTGTAAAAGGGGGTGTCCTGCTACACTGCTTCCAAATTGGACCTCTTGGAAGCACAACCTGCTAGCCAAGCTGAATTTGGCCACCTTGCTCTGGAAGGAATTGCAAGAGGGTGTGGTAAGGCTTTTTAACTTTGTGTCTCAAAGTTAAGCTGTTAGCTTAACTCCTTATACTACAGTCACTGTTGAGGTAGAGGAGAGGGGACGCTTGCTTAGATAACCTTATATGCAGTTTCTTGTGGTGCTCATGAACTGATAGTTTAGCATTGGAGAAACAAAGCTTGCAGGAGACCTCAGATGCGGAAAAAGCTTGCTGTCGTAAATTGTTTCTATTCTGACTATTCCTCTATAACATGCAAGTTGAATACCTCATGTGATGAATGTATTTCTGTTGGTAGGTAGCACTCATGATATTAATGTTTAGCTGATGTATTTTAAGAAACTGACGCAGATTTACATGTGATGAGTGTTTCTGGTAACAAAGCTCTTAGCTTGGAGCCATGTTACTGACAATGTTGGTGTGTTTAGTTGTGTAAAAAAACTTGTGTGGCACAGTTATCTAAAAACAGCTACTTGAACTGTGAACATGGAACTGGCCTGTGCAGCTTGATTTAAAGCTGGCCTTTCTTGCCATGTTCTCCTCATCTGTCCTGAAGGGCTGCAGTAGCAGCCAGGAGGGATGTGGAGACCTGTGCATGCATGTTTTCCAAAGCTTTGAATTGCTGCAGTTCTGTTCTTGATGACTGCTCTGCGCAGTGCCATCTCAATGGGTTCAAAGGTGCTTTTCACTAGGCAGGAATGGGTGGGGAGTTTGGAGAAGGATGGATTAGGACAAGTATTTGTGGCAGTCATTTCAAGAGGAATCAAGGGGTTGTAGCGGTGGTAGAGAAAGTGTGGCCAGGCTAAGAGAGCTGTCAGTTTTCTGCTGGCCTTGCGCTGTTCCTTGGGTGCGAAGGTGGATGCTTACTGCTGCATAGGCTTCCCTCCCTAAGCAGCTCTGCATGCAAGGCAACTGAACTTGACCCCTTTTCTTGCTGAAAACTCTATTGGTTCCACAGATGTGAAGCATACAACAAAATAAAAATACCTGCAGCCTGTTGGGCATTTGGGGGGTGGAGCAGGGGAGCTGACAGTAAAAAGCCCAGTTTTCTTAAACTGATTGACCAGGGTGACCCTTTGTCTCCACCTGTGAACTAGTAGGGAAAATGTGATGAGCTTCTCCCAGATGCCTCCAAAGGTGACTCTTCCATCTGTACCCTTCCTTACTGCTGCAGCCCTTGACCTTGTGCACCTGCAGAGACCCTGGGGGGGGTGTGTGGTGTATGTCTCTCCACTAGCACTTTAGGTTAGAGGAGGACAAGATACCTTGTTCCCAGGACAAGGTGTCCACTCTGCTGGGTCTGCTGGCTGCCTGCCTCCCAGCAGAGGGAGGCAGAAGCACACCAAGTTGCAGTCATGCAGCCTTCAGCTGCTCTGTGCTCTTTCAGCCTTGGTGTCATTAAAAACAAACAAACAAAAAAACCCCCATGACACCTCACCAAGAGAAGAGGCATTTCTCTTGCTGCTCAACGATAAAGCCTTTGAGTAGCAGGGATTTGCTACCTGTGATTGCGCCAGCTAATCCTACTAGCAAGCTCTGTCCTTCACCTTAGGTACTATTCTTAGTTCAGTTGCTACTGGATTCTTGACAGAGCAAATGCCAAGGTTTGGTCTGTGTCTTTGCAAAGATTAGTTGAATGAGTGAATTGGGAGGCATCTTCCCTCTCTTTAAGAGGCAAAGCCATGCAAGAGATTGATGGAGACCCTGCTTTTCTGCAGGAGGTAAGTCAAATACTGGTGGAAATGCTGATGGATGAACTTGGTGAACTGTAGCTAGCCCTAACTCAGCCCAAGGGAGCGGACTGAATGACTTAAGTTTCTTGTGACTCTTCGCTCTTATGACCTTAGTACAAAAGTCTGTCTTTTGTCGTCTTGCCTTTTTTATCTGAAGCTGGGTCTCCAGCTTGCTGCTCTTACTTGTTCCATCAACTAATACACAGAATCCCTGTGCCATCCAGGCCCTGCTCTTATAAGTGGGTGTGACACTGGGGAGGAGTGACACAGTCCAGGAGGAGATTAATGGCTGTTTGAAGAGGTGTCTGCTTCTTAGAGGAGTAATGTGACTGCTGTGTCTGCTGTAGCATTCTTTTTCCTGAGACTACAGGGACAGGTTTTTGCATTGCAGAAAAGTAAATATGTCAAAGTGCCTCAACTTCGGGCTTTTGCAGCCTAGTGAACTTCAGTGTGTCTCAGTCCATCAGTGGTACAAATTCTTTCTAACAGGGCAGTTGCAAACCATGTCAATGTGTTGAGGTGTACCTGCACCTGGCAGTTATTGCTGGATGCCATCTCCTGTGCAGCATGGAGATCTGGGGGGGGGTGTCCTTGCTTTGGTTTCTATCTGGTCAGGAGGGAGAGAGAATCTTACGAAGAGAAGAATCCTGATCTTGCAACTGGTACATGTCTGAGCAGGGCCAAACAGGATATCAGAGTGAATAAGGCACTTCAGTTTGAGCAGTCAGATGTTTCACTCGTCGCTGGAGACATGCTCAATTGCCTGGAACGTCATCCCTTGCTCTGTGCTTAAATTAGTATGGTTCCTTATGCTAAGTGTTCTGCTTCTGTTTCCTGTTTCTGCAAAAAGGGGAAATGTTCATAGGCTGTTGTACCCACAAAATGGTTCGGGAGAGAATTTGCCAGCGTTCTTGGAAACCAGGAGCTTCTGGTAGATGACGCTTTTGGTGATGTCTAGATGGGTTTTTGTCAGTTTAGACAGAGGTAGCATAGGAAATGGAACCAGACCTCAGTTGCTGTGCACTGATGGGGGAGGCTAATTAGCACATGGTGTGCAGGGGGAGCTTGTATATTAGACCATTACCTGTGAGGTGGTCTTTCCTTAAATCTTAAGATATTTCCCTTCTTGGGCAAAATATGCCTTCACAAATCCTCAAAGTGCTTATTGATACATTGATTTATTTTATTCCCTCCACCATCTTCACTGATTACTTTTCTTTTCAAACACAGCACCTCTGTTTGGCAACTGTGATGTGATATAAACTTAGCCAGACTGCTGCCAGCAGCCTGGGCCACATAGGATCCCTGACAACCTAAGCTAAGTTTATATGTAAGCCTGGGCCACATAGGATCCCTGACAACCTGCCAGCCATGCAGGGATTTGGGAAGGCTCACTGAACTCTGCAGTGACTCGTGTTTCATCTGGGCTTCTCTGCCCTTGTCAGGTCTTCAGCAGTCTTTCCAGTTACTCTCTCCTTAAATGTGAAGCAAAAGGAGAGCCCAGCATTGACAGGTGTACTTGCAGAATGTGACAGCTAAAGAACAATCCAAACACTACAGAAACTAGATTCAGGATTAGAAAGACCTGGGTCTTTCATGTGGCTGTGAAAGTGGTAACTCAGATTTGCAAGATGAGTGGGAGCACCAATAATGTAGCAACCTAAGCATTTGCTGAGTAGCAGTATGCTCACTGATGCTAATTGCTTTGCTCTGTGTTTACACCTATGCAACTAAAAAGACTGTCCCCATCTCATTAGCTGTAATTAGTCTCTATGAAGTATGCACGTATGTCTGCAGCAGTCTTGCCAGAAGACAGCCTAGGGAGAAAGTATCTGCAGAGGAGCTGAGGAGAGCTGGACCTGTGTCTGAGTTTTCAAGTCAGCGAGTTCATGACAGCTTGTGTTCCTCTAGCAGCCTGAGAGCTTCTCTTACGCTTATGTTCAAGTTTCAGGTGGTTAATGTGTCTTAGCCTCCAGCCCTTGTCCATCTAGTTGCTGCAAGTAAAAACTTGAGCAGAGAGGTAGCTGCAAGAGTGAAGTAATGATATGCTTAGACACCAATCATGTTATCTCAAGTTGAGTTGGTAGGTGAAATGTGCCTTCGTACTCTTAGACTATAGCATATGAGAGGCAGCTGATTCAGGCTAATGCTCCCTCAGTGTGAGCTGGTATTTGTTGTGTTAACTCCTGTTAACACAGGCTATGAGCTTGTACACATGGACAATTAATCCAGCTCTGCTGAAGCATGGCATTCCCTTAGCTTAGCTAAGGGAACTTGTTCAAACATGACACTGCAGTTGGATGCCTTCCACATTTGTTTGCTGCTGAAGTGTCCCAACTTAGACACTAACCAAGGTATTTCCGCAATGGAAGATGTAAAACAGGTTACTGAGGTTTGTCGGGTTTGTATGAAGACCTTGCGCTATGTTTCAGCCATGTTTTACTTAGCCTCTGGGAAATGCTCATGATACAAGGTAAAAGGGCCTGTTGGGTGGGCACAAACTATTTATATAATAAATACAACCATGAATACGGTAACTGGTGTTGTACATACAGTCTTTCAGTTCATTGTTAACGGGCCACTTTGCTGCAATTAAGGTAACTGGATCCTCTGCTCATTACAGGTGGATAGCTACAAAGTCCTCTGCTTATTTGCCCTTGCAAAGGAGATTGGAAACATGTACTTTGGGGAAAGCCTGAATTTTTTTCCTGTTTACCAAGAATTTTGCCATCTATATGTTAAAGTGATGTTTTTTGAGAGGAGAGAAGTCGCATATTAGTGACTTGTGACTGACAGCTTGCGTAAATGTTCGTGAATCTACCTCCATAGTGGTACCATTGAGGGGAAGGCGTTGGAATGGATGGGGAGTGGTTGGGACCTTAAAGGAAGCACTGAGGCTGCTGTTTTCCTCTACGTTATTTGAGAATACTCTTTTACCCTTGGTAGGCAAAGCGGTAACTTGGTGTCATGATGTCTTGGCTGCAGGATGGAGATCAACAAACTGACACTCAGTGAACGGTAGTAGGTAATTTTTCCTGTGCATATGTATTTCTTTCTCACTGGCATTAAAACCTACTGCTAATATCTGTACACCATACAAGTTTAACTAGTGCATGATACTGTGATTAAGGATAGCTGTGAAGGTAAAATGTGAGATAAAGTAAATTCACATTCAGATCATAGTTCCCTAGAGTTTGAGGACAGAACGGATCTACTAAAGTAATCTGACCACTAAGCAGTGATAATTCATTCAGTTAGTCTACTAGATTGCTGGGCTGAACCAGAGTGTCAGAAAGGTGATTCACCTTGATTTGAAGATGAAGTAATCCACCTTTTGCCTAGGGACTGAAATTCAGTCCCTAATGCAGTTTCTCTGCTTAGTTTAAGTGGAACCTCTGGTGTTGGCTTCTAGCCACTGGCTCTTCTGCCTTCCTCTGCTGCTGTGAAGAGCAAGCAGCAGCATCCAGCAGCTCTCTCTGGGAAGAGCTTCCTACCCTGTAATCAGGTTATGTCTGAAGGCAGCTTGGTTTAGCAATAAGGGCACTATCAGCGAGACCAGTTCAAGTGCTCCCTAAGTGTCAGTAGAGTCCTAAATGCTCAGCAAGAGTAAGCTGAGCTGAAATTTCAGCAAGAGTAGCTCAGCTGCTAGTTGCTGTTTCTGTGCTCTGGAGAGCTTTCATCAGTGAGACCCACCCGTAATGAACTTTGGTGGATGGGATCATGGTTTTGAAGTGGTGACAGCTCATGCAGGTTAAAGGCAGCAGTTGCCCCTTGTATGGCAGGATGCCAGTCCTTCTTCAAAAAAACCTGTTCAGTCATGGTGCCAGCATGCCTGTAGGAAGCCTTGGATTGCTGGCTTCCAAATGTGTGCACTTAACAGGGTCATTCAGCTTAATCTTTCTGTTCAACTGTAGTGTGTCTCAATTGTCTGGGAAATGACAAAAATCTGCTTGTTCCTGGGGCGGTGGTGCCCAACAGTGAATAGGAGTGTATTTTCAGCCATTAAATCTGCTTAGGGTCTGTCAGACTACCCACCCATCCTTGGCCAATCTCAAGCATTTGGCTTCGAGCCCTGCTTTTAAAGGGAGCTTCCAGGCATGCCCCAACCTGTGGTGATACCATAAGGCCAACCCAAAGGAATCCATGTGCAGTGTAAATGTGTGGAGACTGGCATGGCCACAGGTGCACACCTGGGGAGCCTCCTCTTGTGCTGCAGCCTGTGTGCTCGAGAGCATCCCTAATCAGGCAAAAGCAGCTGAATGTTGCAAGGATCTACGGTTGCTTGGGGCTGAAGAGGGTGGGGGGATCACAAAGCCCAGAATGAATGGGGAAAAGAAGTAATTTCATGCACACAAGAGTAAAAATTCATCCAAGCTGTCCCTATGCAACCTGGTTCCTTCAGGCCACCTTTCATCTTTCTAGTTATTGTTCCCTTTTATGCCATGTTGGGGGACGTGTTCTTTTTACTCTGGCTTTTTCTGCTTTTCAGGGCCAGAGCATGATCTAAGAGGAGCTCTGCAATATATAGGGAGGAGAAAGAAGGCAGTTATGAGAAGCGATGGACATAGGAACAAATCCAGCATCAGTAGAAACACGCAGTTTAAAGGGCCTTCTCTCATCCGGGTCTGTGTGGGTAGAGTATAGCTGAGTCACTGACTCCATTTCTCCTCCTCTGTAACAGGCTTTCTCAATTCAGTGCCAGAGGACTGCTCTGGCATGTCACTTTGCTAGCCCAAATGCTGGTTGTCAAAATGGCTGTAGTCACTTATGCTTGTGTGCTGTTGTCCGTTGTTGGCATGCACTAGGGTGAATGTGTGTGTATAACTATACAAGTTCCACCATGAAAATATTAAAGAGCTCTTTCTGGAAAGAGGCTGTAGGCCTGCTTGATCTCTTGAGCAATGTTAGAGCTGTGCTGCAGTGTACTAGCCCAGTGTGACCAATGTATATACACATTTCATACAGTCGCTCTTCAGAAGTTGATCAGAGCTCTTGACTATTGCTTTCGCTGTTTGGATGGCTTATCAAAACCAGCCCTTACTGAACAGTGACTCTTACTAGGTGGGGCCACTTGACGTTTTGTGAAAGCTTAGGTGTTTGTAGCACTTCCTAAGTTAGGGATACAATCAGTTGCCATTTGTGGCTACCTCAGCATGTAATCTCTTCTTATTTCTTATATAAACCATGGAAACTATTAGCTTAAAGGCAGAGATGATAGAAAATTTGCCATCTGGATTGAACATGGTTTGCACACTTCCTTTTCTATTTTAATGTAATAGCTTTTACACTTGCTTCCTGTGTAAACTGAAGTGCAGACACTCGAAGACTGGAGACTTGAAATATTTCTTATTTGTACCAAATCAGCCAACCTCTGCATCAAACTCTAAATTGGTATTAGGAAGTGGGAGTTGTGAAGGGTGGGAAAATGATGGGATTTCCTGGGCTGCAGAGAGCTCTCCACTGTCTCATGTGGAAAAGAAAGGCTGTTCAGAAGCTGTTGGGTTTTGTTTTGGTTTTTTATTATTTTATTTGGAAGCTGTCAGGTTAGAATTTTGAGTAAGGTGGAAACCTCAGTCTCATGAAGTAGGAGAGCCCTTATGAATTGTATAAGCAAATGCAGAATTAGCCCTTTTTGCTGCCTGTTGCTGTTAACTGTTCAACACCTCGCGCTCCTTTCCAGGGGGACTCTGCTCTGCAGCCTTCCCAAGTAGAAGATGTGGGGGAAAGGAATGAAGGGCTCATCCCCTTGTAGTACAAGCTTAGGGAAGTCTGTGCATAAGGCTAGCTTATCTTTAAAATATTTTAATGGAAATTAATTAAAAAAAGAATGATTTGGAGCTGTCAGATATCCCACTCACTCTCATCATGCTGTGCATCCTGACTCCCTTTTCTTCCCCCAGCTGCATCTTCATGTCACCACAGGGAAGCAAGGGCACCTGGAGGAAAGCAGAGGAGGGAAGTACCATTTGCTGCTGCAGAAGGAGGACAGCCTCAGTGTAAGTTAGCCTGATCTCTGTGGGCAAAAGAATGCTTTGGAGCTGTCAGATATCCCACTCACTCTCATCATGCTGTGCATCCTGACTCCCTTTTCTTCCCCCAGCTGCATCTTCATGTCACCACAGGGAAGCAAGGGCACCTGGAGGAAAGCAGAGGAGGGAAGTACCATTTGCTGCTGCAGAAGGAGGACAGCCTCAGTGTAAGTTAGCCTGATCTCTGTGGGCACTGGAAACTTCAGAGGAGCTCTACTAATTGTTGGTTGAAAAATGTTGTAGAGTTGGGTGGTCTGTATAGCAGTCTGTCTAAAAAGAAAAAAAAAAAGCCAAAACCTGCAAGCTTGGTTTCATTTTGTGCAGGTGTTTTCTTATGTTATCATGGCTGGATTTAATGGGCCAAATTCTTTACTTTCTCAAGTAGGTAATAGTGGAGTCATCCAGTAAGGCATCGGGGTTGCTCTGAGCTTGTGCTGTGCTGAAATCTGAATCTGGCCCTGCAGCTTTATTAAGAAAAGTAAATGTGAACACTCACTGATACAAAGGAGAGGAAAAATATCTGCATTGTGTGAGTGGGGAGGAGACTGCTGCAGTTCTGTCTCTGAAAGGCTTGTTATTAATTAGCTGTGTGCACGATAAGTGCTTCTCCAGAGAATGAATGAGGTGCCTTAGCCTCCCTCTGCAACCCTACCATTTGTAACAAAATTAGTGTTGGGGGTGATGGGGGAGCATGTTTGGGATGGGTGGACTTAGGCTTCATGGGCTGGCGGGAAGAAAGCCTCCAGACCCTGACAGATGGGTTTGATGGTGTGTGCATTTCAAACCTGGGGTCCGGCACCAATGGGTTTCTGATGTCATTGCTGCAGTATGTCTCTCGGTTGCCAGTTTGCTTTTTCCAATTACTGGAGCCTCTTATGTGATTGCGAAGTTGTGGGTTACATTCCTTTGCCAGGAAGAATCCTGGAGAAATCTTGCATTTTTCCTAATGTGGGCTTCTTTCAGTGGAATAGATTAAATTCAGCCCTGGCACAAGTGTGCTGAAGTTGAAGTGCTCCCATTCAGTGTATTTCAGCTTCACTGAAATCAATGACATTGCACCGGAAGAAATTAGGTCCTGTATTGTCACAAACTGATGTGTGCTGACCTCTCTGTAGGCTGCACCAGCCTGTGGGCCGTGGGAGATGGGCCGTGGTACCTAGCTCTGACATCCAGAGGGCTGGCCTTGTAACCGGGCAGGCTCAGGAAGAGGCTTTATTTGGGCTTGTCTGGGCTTGTTCAGGCCTGAGCCCGCCTTTGTCTTTGCGATCACAGGGATCCGAGTGGATCAGAGGATCTGCCTCTGCGATGTGCAGCTGCTTTGCTGATGAGAACTCCTTGAGAGACCCCAGCAGCAATCCACTAAACTGGAGCCTTTCTGACCTTCTCTCTCTTCAGGTAAGTGCAGTCTGTCTGTTTGTACTTGTGCCTGCAGATGTACCGTATGTATCTGCCTGTGTTATACTCTCTGCCAGCTTTTCTGCAGAGCCTGGTTGTGTCTGAGTGGGGCTGTGGAAGGTGGTGGTGGTCTGCGCAAAAATGTACAGATAGGTGAGCTTTCAGAGGTCTTAAGTCATGTGGGAGAAAGTTACAGTAGCTGCCCTTGCTAGTTTGTCGTTGGGGTAAAGGGTGTTTCCTTTTCCTTTCCCTTTTTTTCCTCTTCTGTAGCCCCCTTTCTTCAAGGCCTTCATTCACAAATGCGCATTGGAGCTGGGGGATACTGGTGAGTGTATAGTTTTTGAGGGATCCCAGAAAGTAATAGCATCCAAAAAAGCAGCTGTGTGCTCACACTATCCGAATGTGCTGCAGCTGTACAGGGAAAGCTGAGGATGCTCCTTAGCAGCTTGAGTCTAGTGAGCAGTAAGTCGTTCTGGTGAGTTAGTTGTCTGGCTTCTACATCCAGGAGACAAGGTAACTGAATTCTTGTGGTATTAGCCACTCTGGTTCATTGTCACGTCTAGCATTTACATAGGGGAACATGGAAGCTGAATGCTTAATTCTTTGCTCTTTGCAAGGAGCTGGCAGCTATCCCCCTCTCCTGCTACACTTAAAATGAGGAGGACAGTTTGTGCTATTTCCAGTGTTGTTACCTGGCTCAACATGTTGCCTCCACATTCATTTTGTAATGGAAAGGGTAAATAATATAGCTCAAATGCTGGTATCACCTGATGCTCACATGGGGGAAGAAAGCTCTGTTATGCTGTGTTTGGCTTTGTTCCCCACTGCCCCTCTTCAGTCTTCCTGAATATTGGCAAAGTGAAGCTTGGCTTTACGGGCATCTGGGTGCCCTATGCATTGCTCAGCTGCATATCACGAGCTTTCAGGTGTCTGTGCAAACTGCCAATGGGATTATCTATTATCTAGGTAACTGTTACATTATGTAGGAGATATGCCTTTCCAGTAGTTAGGAAGGGCTAGCTCAGATAAGAATTGAAAAAGACACTAGGAGTCATTTCAGATCAGAAGTAAGTAAGTACCAGTCCATTAGAGTTAACTGTCCACACCAGCACAGATCTGGGCTCAGGGTTTGGTGTTATTTCCCCTGCTACCTTTCAGGGGCATCTTAGCAGAGCAGGTGGGGTGAATGGATATGAAGCTTTCTTCTGTATTTTGAAGACAGGCCCACCCATGCTTAGCTTTTATATCCCTGATATAAAATGCATTCATCTGTAAGCAACCTACCTCATCTGTACAGCCTGTTTTCGTATTTTATTAGCTGTATATATGCCAGTGTGTTTGGAGTTTCCACCTACTGAGGGTGAGTTTGGTTGATTGTTTTTGGCTTCATAATTTTTAAGTGGTGTGAGGTGCTTTTTTTTGCTTAGTAGACCAGAGATGATAAGGGTTATTTTGCAGGACCTGAAAGTAAACATGTAATATTTGGTTATGATGAATGCCATTTTCTTCTAGTGACTACTTTGCTCCTACCACTGATGGTATTGGCAACCAGTAATGTTAAAGGTGCACCATTCCAGCAAGGAGTTATGTTTGCATGTGTGTTTACATTTGCAGGCAGCTGCAGGGAGTTTCAGATTGGGCCTTAACCCTTTAACACTGACAGTTTCAGTGGACACGTTGGTCAGACTGCAGCTCTTCTATCCTTTGGAGAACTTGTAGTCTAACAGAGTAATGTATCTTGTGGATGGGGTTGCATCTAGGACTTTGCTTCAGGCCTAATGAGTGCAACAAAGCCATGTGCACAGTGAAACTGTTGGCTCTGGGCTCTGTGAAATGACCTACTCAGCCTAAATTCCAAACAGGATAAGAGGGGCAAAGGATTCTTAAATAACAAGGCTCCTTTTTTCTTTCCTCCCACTTGCTGCCCTCTGCACCTGACCCAAGGATGCTGGGTACAGGCAGTTCTGGTGACCACGCTTCTGTCTTGTCATGTCACACTGTGTTTTGTCCCCCAAGAGAAAGTTAATTGACCTATTTTAAGTAGCTTCAGAAAGCTGAGGCACAAAAAAATTTAAGGGGTGAGTGATGTTGGAGCAGTAACATGAGGCTAAAGTCACTGCTTGGGCAACTCCACTGATCTTGGTGGAGTAATGCTAGGGATGCTTGTTGCTTTGTCCCTTTGACTCCAGATTGAGATTCTCTAAAACTAGTTTTTGTGGGTTTGTGAGTCTTTTTAACATTCTTCTCACTTAAAAAGGCTGACAAAAACATCTACCTAGACAGACAGAACTGTGGATAAGCTTTAGGGGAGGGAGTTTGATCAGAGCAGGAAAGGAAAAACTCCTCTGAAAACAGTAGCTTATAAATTGTCTATTGCTGCTAGCTGACTGTTTTCTCTAATACTTTGCTCTGTTTCGATCTGTTCTGTATCATGAAGGATGGACAGGCTTATAATGTTAGTGACACAATAGCAGATTTCTTACCAATAATGAGAAGAGAACTCTTTTCTGTCCTGGCCTATTGACATCCCAGTGCATGTCCCTTGTCTCAAAGCGTGGGGGAACTAGAGGATTTTTAGTAGAGATTTTGAAAAATCTTTTCCTTGCACTCACTTATACTGTGGCCTTGGAAGAAAGCTGGTTAAATGAGAAACAAAACATCAGTGGTTTCTTGCTGAAAAGATGTCAATTCTCCTTTTTATAAAAAAAAGTTATTTCGTTTGTTCTCTACAGCTGGATGGAGAGGACTTCTCCTCAGCAGGTTTCCTTGTATAACTGGGATCTCATTTTGAGTGTATGATGAAACTTGCTAGTCTGTTTTGTAGGCGAGTCTGTGTTTCCTTGTATTTTGTAGGTAGAACACAAGTAACCTTCCTGTATCCTTTTTATAAAAAGTTATTTCTGTTTGTTCTCTACAGCTGGATGGAGAGGACTTCTCCTCAGCAGGTTTCCTTGTATAACTGGGATCTCATTTTGAGTGTATGATGAAACTTGCTAGTCTGTTTTGTAGGCGAGTCTGTGTTTCCTTGTATTTTGTAGGTAGAACACAAGTAACCTTCCTGTAACTGGTACTGACCATCTCAATGCAAATGGAGAGAAGTTAATAACACATGAGCCATTGTTTTGTTTCCAAAGAGAGACTCAGCTGAAGGGGCTTACACAACTGTGGGGCTCGAATTCAAGTCTTCAGTTTTATGTATTTTTTCTGTCTGTATTTGAATGTATTGTAGGAGCAGTGAACAGGCATCAAAACTATGGCCAGCCTGTCTGAAGCAACCTTCTCCCTGAAATAAGAATCCTTCACCCAGTGGACAAGAGAAGGCTTTGGTAAGAGGAATTGGAGTAAACAAATTGTATACTGCTGAAAATGGAGTTTGAATCTTTTTCACTTGAGCCTTCCTGTAGATGTTCTCCCTGGTGATGTGGGTCTACTGTTATACCTCTTTACAAGGGAAGCAGCTAAGATGCAAGACTCTTACCTTGTCTAGAATATTGCAGTGCACTCATGATTGATTGAAATGCATCTTACAAGGGATGGTAGTCTTTTCTCTTGTGCAACTCCATATAGCCCATGTCAACTTTTGCTAAATGCAGGCTTTATTCACCTCAGAAGCCAGGATGAAGCTAGATGCAGGAGCAATGTCTGGCACCGTTTCAGTACAAGTAACCTTGGGCAGGGGAAACGTGGGGAGGAAGATGTGCTTCTGGGGAGCATCTGAAAGTAACTTCCCTTGTTGTGTTGCACGCATCCTATTGCCCTCTCACCAGCTTTGTCACAATGTGTATCTCATCTCCTTGGGCAGATGGGAAGGCCAGATAACATGCTGATAATAATCCTGATCTTCACATCTCCCTGCATGCTTTGGTGGTGCATGGTAAGCATCTCTCAGCATAGAGGATGGTGACAACTTCAGCCAGTGGTGCATGGGACTCTTCTGAAGTTCTCTGGCTATTGTGGTGAGCGGCTGACCATGCAGTAGTGGGCATCAAAATATAAATTTCCCTAATGCAGCTCAGACAAGGGGAGCAGCTGTGCAGGCAGCAGACCTCATTTGACACTTGGCCTCTTGCTTTGAGGCAAAGATGTATGAATGGGCGGGTCTGGCCTTGGAAGAAAAGAGGCATGTCCAGAAGGAGACTCTATAAAGATCCTTCAAAGTCCTGATAAAGGAGGAGCCTGAGCTTAACAAGCCCGAAAGGACAGAACTGCTGTGACAGTAAGATCTCTGCGATGAATCAGCCTGGCAGTGTCCTCTCTGTCGCAGCAGGCTGAATTGGGGGGACAGGTCAGGAACTTCTTCAGTTGGATAAACTTGTCTTTCCCAGGCCCATCTAGGCTATAAAACCACAGGTTTTTGGTTTTTTGACTGATGTGCTAGAGTAGACATGGGGCTACTGACAGCTATGACTCTGGGTTTATGATCTAGGGCTAATGCTTGTGCATTGCTTGGTTAATGAGTCATGGGTGCTTGTGAGGCTTACAGTCCTCCGAAATCTGCAATGCACTGGACTCTGCCCAGGCCTCTCCCAAGGTACTGAATCAGCAGAACCCCTAAATAGCCTGGTGTTAGCTTCTACTGACTGCTGCAGAATGGAGCCAGCTAGGAGGAGGGGTAGCCTTGCTTCCAGGAGGTACGACAGCATTGCAGCCTTGGATGGGGCTATCCACCATGCTTTACTGTTTTGCACAACTCACTGCTGGAAAGTACTTTCGTCTGTGGCATGTCTGCCCAAAAATTAATGGCACTTATGTAGATGTAGTAGCTAGCTCAGCTGCTAGTAGGATTGAGCTGTTTGTGTAAGCTCCAAAATGATAATTCCTTAAAGACCTTCTCTAAGATGCTGTATGGGGAGAACCAATGTTTATGGTATTTGACAAATGACCACAGAGCAGGTTTAACAGAACATTTTTGCTTCTGCTTAAACCTTTGGGTGATGGAGTTCACTCTGACTGTGTGTTTTACTTAAGTTAGATAAGATATGGGGAGGGAATTGTGTAAAGGGAAGAGATAATATGCAGTAAGTTCAATGTGTGAAATATGACAGTGCATGTGCTTTCTTGGTAACACAAGTTCTAGGTGCTCTTCCAGCCAGTGAGACTCGACTAATTCAAAGTTAAGATGTTGCGGCTGGACATATCTGATCTCATTTGGGAAAGAAGAGGGGAAGAAAGGTAATGAAAGCTTCATTAATTATTATTATTATAGGAGGAAATGGAAGAAAGACAGAATTTACTAGAATGCAGAGAGCAGAGGGCTTTTTTTGCTTGCCTTCATGTAAAAAGAAAGATGAAATCTGAAAGAAAGGAAGAAGTGGCACTGAATCTGGCAAAGAATGAATTGTTCAACCCTGCTGTGGAAGAAGGCACAAGTCTGGTGTACTGTGTGCGCGCGCATGTTTCTCACTGCACAGTATGTGGAGAAAATCAGTAAGTGTGTACATTAATTCCATGATTCTGTCTTGTTTTGATGTGGGGATTTAATATTGCTTAAGCCAGTGATATTGGTCAGGCCCAGTGAGATCCCAAACGGAGATTCACTTGAGTGAGATGTAGTAGATTTTAAATATGATGCCTTTTAAGGAATGGGAGGAGGTGGTTGCTCTAGATCTTCTTCATAGTATCCTTAACTGTACCCTGTTTTATGGAATTCTTGTGTCTGTTTCTTGGAGTAGGTGATTGAGGGACAGACGTAGCTGTCCTGCAGATCTCAGTAGTGTAATAATCTGAACTCCTTCCTGAATTTTCCCTGTTATATCTGAGAGCTCTTGTGCTTCTCAGGGCACAGGAAAGTTTGTGGAAAGAAGCTACTGAGAGCAGATCTGGCTTCTATCTGCAACATGATCCCAGGGCTGCAAAACTGCTCCTGCTTTTTCACTTGTCACCTGCAATAAGACGAAAATAGCCTGTTACCCAAAAGGCTGTGTCCCTCTGAGCCAAGTGACTAGCTGAAAATCGGTAGGGTTAGGAATGCAGCTGTCCTACAGGTAGAAATGCTGACCCATCTCAATAGACTCTATTTTTTCCCCTGTCATTCTGTCACTTACCTATCTTGCGTGATTTTTGCCTGTCTTTCTGTGTTTTACAGAAAGGAATTGCTAGTACTGTCTATTCTTTTCCCTTAGTTCTGCTTTGTTTTAGACAGCCTGTGACTCACTGCAAAGGTATTGTCCCATTTCCTTATTAGCTGTGAGGCTGGCCTGCAGGAGCGGTGGCAGTACGTGGGGTGGAGTCGTGGCTATATCAAGAAAGCCGGAACTGAGTTTGCAGTGAGTCTGAACTATGAAGCAGGTGTCTGCACGGCTCTGGAGCCTGTGCTCGGCTTGCTTGCGGTATATCAGGCCTAGCAGCAGGAAGCTGGGGTCACTTGGGAGCTTAGATGGACTTTGCGTACCACTGCCAGCTGGATCATCTCCTACCACAGAACTGTAAGAAACTGGTAAATACCTTTCCTATCTAGGGTCATGTCAATACATCTCATGAGGAAGGCTTCTGCTGTGTGATTAATAAAAAAAAAAAGGCAAACAGGAGTGATTAAGCAGCTTGAGTCCTGTACTTGGGGAATTAGGATGCTATAGGGAGGCTGGAGGAGAAGAAAGTGACAGGGAAAAGTGTGATAGTAACAGTGCTTAATAAGCATTGCCGAGAGTCATAGCCTAGAACCATTTTCTGGTTGACTTGGTGGTGTATCGCAGGAGTTGCAGTAGAAGATGGGATAATACAGCACTAGTCTGAAAATTTTTGGAGAGACTAACCCAAAACCCAGGATCCACGTATCATAGGACTTGTATCAAATCTAAGTCAGAATTTATCAAATGTATTCTTTTCTTAAAAAGGGAAACCTGTCTGTAAAGGTTATAAGTCAGGAAAACTGACTGTATTTGGAGAAGCAATACACTTCCTTGCCTACCTGAAGGTTCATAATAGGAAAGACTGACACCTTTGGGAGAAAGGAGAGAATTTGTTCTTGCTCTGCAACCACCACTAGTGGTTTGGTATAGCTTTAAGATGATTTTTCTGTGGAATCCCAGTTCATCCCAGTAAGCATACTAGACTCAGCTAGACATTACTTCTAATTCTATGGTTTAGAACCCTGTCTATTTGACAGGGTTGATTAAAGCAGCCTGTATAAAAGGACACCTTTGGGAGAAAGAAGAGAATTTGTTCTTGCTCTGCAACCACCACTAGTGGTTTGGTATAGCTTTAAGATGATTTTTCTGTGGAATCCCAGTTCATCCCAGTAAGCATACTAGACTCAGCTAGACATTACTTCTAATTCTATGGTTTAGAACCCTGTCTATTTGACAGGGTTGATTAAAGCAGCCTGTATAAAAGACATTGAGCATCCTGATACAGTTTTGAAGTTAGCCTTGTTTAAAATAGGCAGTTCAACTAGCTGATATCCAGGAGTCTCTTCCAACCTAAATCTTTCTGAAGTTTGAAAACTGGCATTTCATCTTTTTCATTCAAGCTTTCTCCTGTTGCTGAGTTTCACCCACAAATTTCACAGATGAAAACTCAGCTTTCTTTTGCTTTAAAACAGGAAGTATTTGGAGCCTCCAGTGACAGGATCTGTTTGCATCAGGCTTCCAGCAGGAGTTGTTCAAATCTTTAGAGAGACTTTGTGTAACTCCAGGAACTAGCTCAAGGCTTGGGACTAGGTCAGTCATAGCCTAAAACTCCGCTTGTTGACAATAGGAGGATGACACAGTGCTGGGAATGAACTTGAAATAAATGTGCTTCATTAAATGAAGCTTATAATATCACATATTTCAGTGATGGCAAAATGATTGCTGCAGATCTTACCTGGCAGGACTCTCTACCTTTCTTGGAATGCAGTATTTCTGTAACAGGAGAGTATTTCCATCCTCCACACCCATCAGCTTGTTGTTTTATAGTAGTGATTTCTTCATAGGCTAATTCCTTGTAGACAATTCCCTAAAGCAGAATGCTTTCCATAAATGCACAATCACAGTAAATTTGAACTAAAGGGAAGAGAAAAGGATTTGCTGTTAGACAAGCTGCTGAAGCAGAAAAGTTGTTCAGCTTATTGGCTAGTGCCTTTGCACAGGTCTCTTCTAATGCTAAACTAGCTAAGCTGTTTGGTTTCCCTGTAAGACTTCAAAGCTCTTCCCAAGTCAGTCATCCCTAGAAATATAGCCACTGATCATCCATCTAGAAATAAGAGCAAACTCAAGAGCTGGATAACTTTCTTCAGTATTGCAAATGCTTGCTTTTCCTGCAGCCACAGCAGTGAATAATCAGTTAAATGATTCTAGGTCTCTGCAGAGGGGATGCTTCTCTGTACCTTAGCTCTTGCTGCATAGTCCTCAAACTGGGCTTGTAAAGCCTGAAGGATCCTTGCCTGATTGCCAGCTTGTTTGGACTCCACATGATGGTAAATCCCATTCACATCTGTGGAGGAGGCTTGTGAACTTCTTACTTGTGGGGAAAAAATACTCATGTCTATTGTCCCAGACTCATGTAATTAAAAACTTTGAGTTGCAGCTTATGTACTCTCCAGGTACATCAATAGGAAGGGTGGAGAAGGGTGTTCCTACATACTTGCCTGTGATGAGATTTCATTTATACTTAATACCATGAAGATTTTTGTCCGTATTAAGGAAAGGTCATCTTTTTCTAAGATGACTCTGCAGTGATTTGGGAGAAAGAATTAATATCTTGTCTCATGCAACACAGTTGTTAGGGTTTATTCTGCACTAATGTTAGGGGTAGGGATGCATTCTTCTACTACATCACTGTACAGTGCCTAGTACAGCAGTCCCCATTCAGTTGACATCTTAGATTATACAATAAAAATCATAATGAACTGCACTAATTTAATAGATATTGTCTAGATTTATTGAGATCTTTGGCTGCCAGGAGCAGGACTCAATGGATTAGATCCAACTGAGACATACATTTGCATCTAAGATGCTGGCCCCTTGCAGCTGAAGGCTTGAGTGGATTTGTTTGGACCAGCTGAGTGGTACTGATGTGCCATGCTGCACTCCCTCTTTTCTACTTTGGGTGTTGGGCACATTTTTTGGGGCTGCTCTTCCTGTGAGGCTTGAATACAAGGGTGGTTTTGCTGTTCCATGTTCTCCCAGAGTGTTAAACAGTTTCAGTTGGATTACTTGTTTCCTCCTTTCCTAAGGCACTAGGAATTCTTTTAGGTAGCAAGCAGAATAGGGGAGCTAAAATTATTTGAAAAACTAAAAGCAGGATCATTATCCTGCTGCATAGATACAAGGTTGTTCTCCAAAGCATCTTTTCCCTCGCCTTGTCGTGCTTAATTTTTAGTGGCTCAAAGGAGAGTTTTACGGTTCCCAAAACAGCAATTCTGCAGTCTCGTATGTCCCTGGAGGAGGACGAAAGATGAAGTAGTATTTTCCTCTTCTGCACCAGATTGTTTTGCTCTCCTATAGCTGTGCTTGTCCCTGACCTGTTAATTGCCTTTGAGATAGTCTGGTTTGTTCTGATCCTGATGGGAAATGTTGGAGGGATGATTAGGTCATTGTTTAAACAAGAGAGCTAGTTCCAGAGTGGGACACGTTTTCAGGGCAAGAAGGTGGGTACTGTTGTCAAGTCTTGATTTTGATGTTTCAGAATTGTTTGCTTTTTTCCTTAGGGTGAAAAGGTTACAGTCAAGAAGTGATTTGTTAATTGGTGCTGTCTCCTGGAACACAGGGAATGGAGCCCTTGTTCTGTTATCACAATGCCTGGTGGGTATTACTGTGCTCTGCTGTGCTGGTTTGATTGGTGTGCAGTTACAGCACTTCATTTCACCTTTGTCAGTCTCCTTTGATATTATATAGAGGGCATGAGCTTTCGCCATCACCTGCACTGCTATCCTGTACAATAGAAGCCACTGAACTTTATCTCATGACTCTTGCAATAAACTCGACAGGTTTGTCTTGGGTTACTGCATGTCTTTTGAAAAAAACATATGCTCCCAAATGCTGGCCATCGAAGACTCAGTGGTAGCCAGGAGTTTGGCGTGTTAACATCTGCTTTTCAGTTTGAAGTGTTTCCATTTCTTGCCTTTCAGTTGGTGCTCGTGCCTTTCTTTGTAGGATGGCAGGCTTCTGATAACTTGTTGGAAGATGAAATACAGTTTCATTGTGAGCAAAACAGGGTGAGAGCAAGAAAGAATCGAGAGTCTTAGCTCTGTCTTGCTATCCAAACACAAACTAAATTCCTGAGTTTTTCTGGAATTTGTAACCTGATGCATTAGGAGGGGGAATAGAAGGCTTAGATGTCTTGGAATATACAGATGTAGTGTTGCCAGGGGATGACTGAAAGAAATTAGAGGCTGACGAAAGCCACTGAGCTTCTAGTCATGCTGCATGTTTTACCTTTATACTCGTGTTGCACAAGAGGCCCTTGAGTAATAACCTGCTTTTTGAGGCTATGATGCAAGAGTTAAGGAATTGCTTTGCCCTGAAGGTTGTCTCCTCACATGTTCATGTGTTTCCAGGAACTGAGGATTGCAGGAATACTAGATAACACCATATCTCGTGTATCTCAGGCTGTTCCACATGTATAATGGGAAAGTCAAATGGCTTTAGTACAAGTAAGTATTGGTCCCTTTTTCATTCGTTTTGCAGATGATGGTGTTCCCTGTGAGTTCTTTGTCTAACATACCATATGCGTGACCTAGGAGCAGAGCTGTGCAGTGAAGTGAACCCACCAAGACTTTAAATAGTTTTGTCTTAAACTATTAAGCATCTGGAAACACTTTATTGTTCCTCTGTCTTGCCTGAATGGTGGTGTGTGAAACTTGGGAACTCATTGAGATAAATATGTATTGCAGACAAGTAAGCTGGGTTTATCTTGTTAATATTTGTAATTCTTAAAAACCTTAACCAAGACTGGGGGTAGGGGACAGGGTAACTGTCAATTTATGGTTTTGAGCCTCTTCTCCCTTGAAAGTTGTTTTCTTTAGTACTGCTGCAGTTGCTTCATTGACTGTTTGTTTGTCACCAGACTCTTGCCTTCTGAGAATGAGAAGAGAGGAGGAGCTCGAACAACCTGCCCTAACTTCCCTCCTTGAGTGATGCCAGCTGTGAGTGTTTCTTTGGCAGTGTCTTAGCTGGTTGTTGTGAACAATAGTCAAGGAAGCAATCAGCAAGTATACTGCCCTAGAAGTGCTACACATTGTTGGGCCTGCCTCATCTCCCTGGCTTTAGAGGTGGATGGGGGTCCAGGTTGGGATGCTGCCCAGGTGTACTGTGTTGCACTGGGGCTTGGGGTGTCTGATGGAGCAGAGGGCTAATGTGAGAAATGCCACAGGATGCTTGATGATGTGGTCACTGGGTCAGAGATGGGATGAAGAAAGGAGAAGATAATCATGTTGCAAGTTGCTTTGCTCTTTCTTTGTCCTTCCCACATGCATCTTCCTGAGAGTAAAATACTAGCTATTGTTAGTAACACTGCAAAAGTGCAATACTAGATATTGGGAGAAGGGCCTGCTTTTAAGAATTCATCTGAGCCTCAATTTCAGGCTGGCAATGACAAGCTAACTTGGCTTTGAACCTAGCATGGGAGCAACTCACCTGTAGTCACTATTTCTCCTGGGTGCTGGTCAGCAGCTATGCATTACAAATACATGGAGTCAGGTGCCTAAAAACTTAGCTGATCTTTCTGGGGAAGAATTAATTAGATTTTAATTATGTAATGAGAAATTACTTCTTACCTTGTCTGGATAAGAGGGAGGCAAAGAGGATTTATGGAAAGGACCAATCTATGATATGGGATCATTTTAAGGGAGGAAATGCAAGAGCACCCCAACCTTGGAAGAAGGAAAGGCCTTGCCTAAATCTTGTTTAAACTTCCAGTACTCACACAGAGGATAAGAGCTTACATTAATTTTGATCAAACCAAGTTGGTTTTGTCTTTTTTCTATGGCCCTTGCTGACTTGGCATGAGCTGGGTGTCATAATCCAGGGACACTGGAGCTCCAACCCTCAGCCTTGTTGACTTGGCATGAGCTGGATGTCGTAATCCAGGGACACTGGAGCTCCAACCCTCTTTAAAAAAAAAAACAAACTAGCTATGACTTTGCCCACACTTCTATATACCTTTTTTTTCCAGACATGAACATAATTGCACCCTAGCTATGACTTTGGTTGCCCAGACTTCTATATACCTTTTTTTCCAGACATGAACATAATTGCACCAATTACAGGGAGCTGTGAAACTTCATGAACTGTCTGTAAAAATTCTGCACTCAGAAGATAATGGGTGGCCAGAAGGGAGCACGGTATCCTTCTGTTGCAAATCTTCTGAAATGTCATCTCTACCTCTGCAGGATATTTGTCATGAGACAGCTGTTTTGAGCTAGTACAGCAGATTTCCTGATAAAATACTACTTTTCTATGGTTTTTTACTTTCAGGTTTTTTCCTCATTATAGAGCCAAAGATGGCCATCAGTTCCAGGCTTTCTGGGGAGAAGCAGGGTGTGTTATAGGTAATGAGAATGGCTAAAAAATCATTGAAGATTTGCCACGAAGATCGCTACAGAGTGCCACTTTATATTCTGTGTAAATTCCCTTTCTAGTGCCCTTTCCCAAAGTGCCACTGCTCCGTACTTGAGTCTGAGCTGGGTGTTGGCTGAATGGAACTGATGCAATGACTGGAATGTGGTTGGGGTGACAAACATGTGGGGCTTGACCTGTCTCACTCAGCATGTAATTGCTGAGCAACTTCACCTGTGTTAATAAAGTCAGTGAGTTTGAATTCCAGGTTATAAGATAATGTTCTGCTCTTCAAGTTTCCTGTACATAACTTTGCAGTAGTGTTTAAACCAGGATGGCTAGTAGTGACTAATCATCCAGTTAGTTTCTGTAAATATGTGGGCACTGTATTTCAAATAGCTCTGTTAAATGTGTTCTTTGCTACCTGGGAAAGAAGCACGGTGCAAACCGCACTGTTGAATACCAAGCGGTGTCCTGGAGTTCTGCGTTGAGAATGTGACCGCGGCTGACCCCTTTGTTGGATGAATGGCAGTGGCTGTGCACCAGTCTGCTGGGACCTGAGCAGTGAGCACCCACACACGGAGAGAGAATCTGTAAATTGTTTAACACAAGTATTTTATGTCTGCCTTCAAAGAAGGAGGGTGAGGAGTATATGATGCTTTACAACCCATTTTCAAGGTCATATTTGCATTCTGGACTGCAGATGTTGAGTGTCCTTGTGTCAATGAAAGAAATAGTCTCCTGGGCTCTGTTGCACCCTCTCCCTTCAGCAGAATTGTCTCGTTGCTGCTTTGCACTTCATCTGTTTCCAATAACTTGTGTGAAATAACTTGAGTGAGGCTTCTAGCTCAGTAACCAAGGAAGCTGACATGCTTCATGACTTTTCCTATATGAGGATCTCATTATTAGCTTTTATATTCCTGCCTCATCTGTGTTAAAAGTACAGGCTGTAGACAGACCTTTTTGTTGCAAAGTACAATGTATACTTCCAATTCAATTTACAGTAAAAGCTACACCCCAAAAATGCTACTTGGCCTATTTTCCTACTACTAAATATGAGATGCAGTCCATATGTTTTTATTATAGGTAATCAGAATGGCTAAAAAATAGCATTGAAAGATTGCCATGAAGATCACTACAAGGAGTGCCTCTGTATTCTGTGCAAGTGCCCTTTCCCAAAGTGCCACTGCTCCATACTTGAGTCTGAGCTGGGTGACCTTAAGACCAGGTCTCAAATGTAATATTTTTTGTTCATGGCATGCTTTGTTTCATTGTGAATGTACAATATTAACGCCTTTATTTTCCTCCATGCAGCCACAGCATGAAGGAATATCCCATATTAATCTCCTAATTTAAATTTGAAATTAAAAACACTTGGAGCATACTTTAATTCATTGATTGTGCTGGCTTGATCCCAGCAGTGTAACTAATTACATTCTGCCTGCAAAAAAGTCTCATTGCTCATGGCTTTTTTGAGAGTTGCTGGCTTGAGTTCTTGTGTGATCTCTGCAGCCTGACTACACACTTTTGATGCTAATGGAAAACTGCTTCAAATGACTAAGCATCTCTCCTTGATGAAAGAAGAGCCATTGGGCTTGCTGAACAGGTCCAGGGTAGTGCTCTGCTGGTAAGTGATGGGCGCGGCCTGTTTCAGCAGTTGGGTGTGCACACTTGCTCTGCGGTTCTAGTGCACCGGAGATGAAACACAAAAGACTGCGTAAATCCCAGGCTCATCTTGATCCAGCAGGCTTTTACACTGTCGTGCTTGCCTCGGGGCCGTTCTTCTATCCCAATGCTGAGCCCGCCAACAGTTGGAAATTGGTTACTCTAACAGTTGCCTGTCAGGTTAAAGAAGATAAGGGGACTGCATATTTCGGTCTCTTGAGAATCACAAGGAGTCAGGTTGGAGTAAGAGCTAACATGCTGAAGTTAGTCCTCAGACACTGAAAGTAGACCTGCCCCCCTTGGAGGGCATACTTCTGTGTTACTGTTGAATGACAGAGGGATGGGAAGCAGGAGAATGGTGGGTATTAATCTAGAAGCAGCAGCAGAGAAAGTCACAGTACTTGGTCTTGCATAATCAAGATAAAATAGGAATTCATATAGCATTTGTTAATTCCAGAGGACCTAGAATGAATTTAAACTAACTAGTTACAAAACTATTTCAACTTGTAGTTTCCCGTTCAAGGAGAGTCAGGGAAAACAGTACATATCCTTTATAGCTCCAAATTACTGTATTGGCTCTACATACTTCTACGTATATTGCAATTCTGCTTCCAGAAAGTCTGTTCTCTGTATATAAAATGGCCTCCCACTGTGCCAAACTTCCAGCATGACTTTGCATGCGAGTTGGTAGTACCTAGTTGTACTTGTTACAGAGCTGTCTTGACCCCAGTGTTTGCCAAGTAAAACCTTTCAAATCTCTGAAAACTATTTTTCTGAGAAAAAGCCACATGAGAGTTGGCTATAGTGTCTGCACCTATTTAACTGACTGCCTTGTTGCTTAGTGTTCTTAATAGATACGTAGGGAGTGTATTTCTTTGTGGTTTTTTTTTGCTTGATTCTTCTAAATCTATTCTTCAAGTTGTTGTCTGGAGGGAGCAGCTACTGAGAAATTGTTATGAAGGCTGTCAGCGGTCATTTTGGAATTTTTTGGGTAGCCCTAGATGTCTTTCATTAATGCTATACCGTAGAATCATAGAATCATTTGGGGTGGAAGGGCCCTCTAAAGGTCATCTAGTCCACCCCCCCTGCCGTGGGCAGGGACAGCTTCAACTAGATCAGGTCGCTCAGAGCCCTGTCCAACCTGACCTGGAATGTTTCCAGGGATGGGGCATCCACCACCTCTCTGGGAAGCTGTCTGTATTAGTGTCTATCCAAAATGGAATAGATGGGGTTAATAAAGCCAAGGATTAGGTCCTTAATCTGTGCCAGGACTGCTAGAAATGTAGATTTTTTTTTTCTTTTGTCACATGCTAGAAAAAGCAACAAAGGACAAACATGAGGATTTTCATCTCTCTCGGAAGCCTTCTCTTAACCATGCTTCCCTGGCTTCTTTTCAGCTGATGCAGTGAATCTAAGGATCGGGTGATGACTTAAAATAATGGTCATCTTCTCCTGGAAACGAAGAGCTCAGGTGCTGGTAAAACTGTTGGCTAGCTTTTCTTTTATTGCGTTACGATTCCAGAGTTAGTTTTATGTTTCCAAAGAATCTGGTTTATGTTAACTCTTGGCTATATTTTCTCGTATATACATAGTGTCTTGCATGGGAGTAGCCAGGCCATGCAGAAGATCTGTGCTAGTGAAAGGTTACGCGCGATGCATTTAACTTTGCATTCCTCTGAGAAAGGTGGGAGTTGGGTGTGTTACTGCTCCCAGGCTGAGCCCTGAGAAGCTGATGAGTACAAGAAACAGTCGTACTGACTTCCTTGAGAGGAACTGTATGGTGATTTGAAAACTAAAACATTAAAGGGCTTTTGCCCAAACTGTGCCATCTAATGGCTGATTAAAAAAAAAAAAACCAAACAAAAACCCCTCTGGTTATTTCAGTACAAATAGCACAAGTCTACTGGGTTTTTCATGGGTGCAATGAAACTGGGCTCTACTTTTTTCCAGGCTCCTACTTGAAACTACTTCTAAGCTGTGGGCATGAAGCAGGGATGGCAAAAGGTGACCGAGGTACATCTGCTGGTGTTAGAGCTATCTGCCTTCGTCAGAGATAGAGCTACGGTAGAAAAGCTCTTGTTAGATCAGGACAATGGTGATGGGGAAAAAATATTACTGCCTGGAACAGCAGTGACCTCTTGTGGGTAGTGAGGATGGCTGGTTATGCTGGCAGTTGGCACATGCTGTCAGAGGATGTTACTCTGTTGTAATTATGTCTGTGGCCTTGGGGTGAATGGGGTAAAGGGAGCTCGGATTCTCTTGGCTGGGTAGCAGAAACAAACAACTGTAAGTAGTTCTAAGTCTCTTCTTCCTCGTATGTATGTGCTCTGAAGCTGAGTGTCCTTAAGTGTTCAGGAGCAGTCCAGACTCCTCTCCCTGCTGAACCCAGAGTTGGCCTTCGAGCGTATCAGGGGAGCAAGAGAGAGTGAGACCAGAACTTTTGCTCATGTACTTTTTCCATGATGTGTCTTCATCTCTGATAAAAGCTCTCTCACTGATCTGGCACAAAATCAGGAAAGTAACATGGTACTACGCGAGCAAGCATTGTGTCTGTGATATGCAGAGGTACTGTGGGGGTTTCAGCTCCTAATAATCACTTTAAAAGCCCTAAGGCATATAACCAGGTTCCCAGTTAACTGAGAACTATGCCTCAGCCCAGCTTCCTAGCCAGCTGCAAAGGCAAAGTAATAACTTCTTGTTGAAGCCTTTTTTTTTCTTTTGAAAAGGTTACCTCAGTATATTCTATCTCGCAGTTAGTGGAGGTAAATTTATGTAGTTACAGCTCAACCGATGCTTTATAAGATGCAGGGTATAGCCTGTGTGTCAGAAAGCTCTTTTAGTAGTTGGTGAGATGAATTCAAGTCAGAAAAAGAGACTTTCTGTGTCTTTCTACCAAACACCAGGTTGCTTCACCTCCCTGTGCTTTAAGAGCATCTGAAGGCGAAATTCTCAAAGGAGAATATTCATTTTGTATGTTGCCTTATGGCAAGCTTGTTGCTTAGATTTTTGCTTCTCTCCTCTGAGCTACACACAACACTGCCTTTGAATTGTCGTATATCTCTGGGCAGTTTCCAAATATTTCTGTTCTCTGAACAACTGCAGATTCCATGGGACTGAAAGTAGGAATGTGTATCTAGGCAGACAGCTGCACTGCTGCCCTGCAATTAGAAGGTAACAATATCAAGATTACAGGAGTGCCACAGAGATGCTGGGTGGTGGATGTCTTGCACATGCAGATGTCAAGAAAATGAAAGGTAGTGGGAATCTTTAAGAAGTTATCTGCCTTTTATTACTCAGTTTTGAAGCGCTAACTCTTTGTGCATGCCCTTCTGTTGTGTGATGAATTCTGTGTAAATTTACCCTATTCCTATTCTTAGAAAATAGGGGGAGATCCAGCAGAAGATCCTATGCCTGTCCTGTTTCTTCCTGATTGCTAAGGGAATGAAACATCTCTCGGTGAATCGAGACAAAACCAGGATTTGCATTTCCAATAACTTGTGGTGGCAATTCAGATATTCCCTTCTTTCCAGTTCTGATGAAGTAGTTTGTCAGGTCATCATAAGTTGTGGAAATAAACTACTACCTTGCAAGACTTAAGCTGTGTTGTAGAGCCATGTCCGTCACGCCAAAATAAAAGCAACGCTCAAAAGCCAGGGTATTTGAAGTGGTTTGTCTGGATGTTTGTGATAGGTGGGTGAGTGTCTTGTGCTGTAAAAGTGGGGAAAGGGAAACCAAAGAATGAGGAAGAAGCCAAGAATGTGCAAGAGCAACAACTGGGAATGCAGCCTTGACAAATTTCTGTCTCGTGTTTTTTTTTGGCTCAGATGGTAGCTAAAGAAAGCCTGGAATAATGATTAAAAAAAGCTATTAGTGTCAGATTGTGTTCAGGGGAAATGCAAGTTGCTGCAACTTCCTTTTCCTATAAAGAATATGCAGAGGGCGTCAGGCTCCAAAATAAACAACTTCTACCTGTAAAAGCCTGCTTGACTGAAGTTTAACGAAATGGTAAAGGTCAAAAAGGAACATAGAAGATCTTGTTTCCAAAGTAAGTAACTTTAACAGAGCAAATGACAGATGCATCAAGGTGACCAAGAAGCAGCACACCAAGCCTGGATAGAACTGGAGACTTAGTAAAGAGAATTTTAAAAAGCTCTGAAGTTCTATCTAGCAACTTCTTGGAAAGTGTTGGTGCGACTTGTCCTTGGCGGTGAATCTCTGCAGCAGAAGTGTGTTTGGATGGCACAGGAAAGGCAACTGTAAGATGGTTCACTTGTGGGGCGCTCTGCGTGCTGACCCACACTGCCCCCTTTTGTGCAGTGGCAAAACTGATTTAAATCAATCTGATGAAGAGCTCTCAAGACTTCATTCAGAACTGGCACTCAGTCCCAGGTAGCCAAGGCATGGCTGAATGTTAGTGAAAAGCTCTTTGTGAACTGGCAGAGCGGGTGTGAAGACTTACCCTGACAAACTGACGTATCCCCAAGGACTTCCAGGGTTCATTAGAAAATTGGATTTGAACTGAGAAGTCAAAAGCAGATGAAGATAATCAAAAGCTCAAGGGGGCAGTGGAACTGGTTGCAGGTTTTGAATATGGCTTTGCAGCGGAGTAGTGGAAGAAGAAATTGCTGCAGTGGAAGAAAAATGGGGAAACCTGCTCTTAAAAAAACATGTAAGCAGTAGTGGCCTCTTACACATGTGAGGGGAATGCGGGTTTATTTTTTTAAAAGTGTAAATTTTTTTTTTCCAGAAAAGTGGCAACAGTGCAAAAATAGAGTTCAATTAAATACTAGTTATCCTGAAAAACTTAGTTGTAAAATGGTGTGGTCTAAATACAAGACTGGGCAAAAGAAGTGATTTAAAATCTTGAGAAGAACCCCTCCTCAATTTGGAAGATGGGAATGGTGTTCTTTCAGTTTTACATGGCCAAAAGTAACATGCAAACACCAAATAATTTGTGGTTTTCTAAGTATTTCTGTCAGATGTGTTTTCTGGGGTGTGTTGGATGGCTTCGGGGTGCTGAGAAGCTTGGGTGGGGGATAAGGCCACCTGGTTTTACAGGTCAGAATAAACCCTGTTAAAAACTGTGAGTTTAGCAGGGATCCTTCGTGGCTAGGCAGCTAGGAAATTATTAAGCTGTTTGAGAGAACAAGACACCTGGAACAATAACCATCTCCTCTGGAAACGGAGCACATCACTATCCACATCAAAGGTGTAAGGTAGGAGTTGTCTGGGTGGAAGCCAATGAAGTACCAGGCAAGTTAAAACAAACAAGGACCTGCTTTCAACTTGTCAATTCTTTGAAGGGGGAGGCGGAAAAAGCACTTTCTTACCACCAGAACTGCAGAATCTGTTTACCATGGTAGCGAACGCTCTATTGGGTCTGCTTATCGTTTTCTGCTTCACAGGTCGCAGGATGCTGCAAGTCAGTGCTGGCCTGTTTCAAAGTAAAGAATGTGGAAGGTAAAGATAACATTGGTGCCACCTCGGGAGGGGGAAGGAACCGGGGGAGGATTTGCTGCCTGATAACCTCCGATCCTGGGTGGCCGAAGGCGTGCGGTTCAAACGGTGCCGCTGGGGGTGTTCTGCAGAGCACCGATACGCGTAGCTCTGTCTCGGAAAAGGGCGGGAGAGTGGTGCGCTCTCCTTGGGGCAGAAGGGTGTCAAGTACGGCTTTTAGGAGGCGGTAGTAAAACAGCCTTGATTTCCTCTGTCCCATTGCACCAGGGTTTTCGGAGTTCAAGAAAAAAGGCGGTTCCTTTTTTCCACGGCTCCGGGGGACGCGGCG
>NW_008794443.1:3980314-4003697 GCF_000699145.1 Aptenodytes forsteri
GCTTGCCCGCCGCCCTCCCGCCAGCTCTCCGGCAGAGCCCTCCCGTCCCGCTCCCTCCCAGAGCGCAGCTGGGTGTTTGGCTCCCCTCCCGGCTTCCTCTCCCTCCCTCCGCTGCTTTGCTGCCCGGCTGTTCCTGGGACTGGTGCCGTCTCCTTGTGCCCTGCCTCCGTCTGCGGCATGCCCGGGCCTTTGCCCCCCACAGAGGTGTACGCCTCGGAGCGGGTCGTCGTGCTGGTCTCCTGTGTGCTTTCCTTCTTGGGTTCCAGCCTCCTGGTTTGCACCCATGCCCTGTGGCCGGAGCTGCGGACCCGTCCCCGCCAGCTCCTGCTCTACCTGTCGCTGGCGGACCTCCTCTCAGCCCTCTCTTACTTCTACGGGGTGCTACAGGACTTCGACAGGACCTCGTGGGACTGCGTGCTGCAGGGTGCCCTGTCCACCTTCTCCAACACCAGCTCCTTCTTCTGGACCATGGCCATTGCCCTTTACCTCTATATCACCATTGTGAGGGGCTCGCCCACAGGCACAGGCTTGCTCTGCTGCTTCCATGTCGTGAGGTGGGTGCTGTCCCCTCTTCCCGTGAGAGCACGGGGGGTGGACCCCGCAGGCACCCAGCCTGTGGCCAGGAGCCACCGCTGCTGCGTGCGGCATGCTCTGCTCTGTGATGAAGCGCTTGGATGGTTGCTCGAGTCACCTACTCTTTTCTTAAGGATAGTGTGCCCTTCTCAAGTTCCTTTTAAACAGGGATTTTGCTGTCTTTTAACTAAACAGCCCTGCTTATTTCCCCCCTCCCAAGTGAAGAAATGGAGATGTTAAAAATTATTTGCTTAAGGTTACCTAGAAAAACCGCTGGCAAGAGATAATGACTCTGAAAATCCTGGCTTCTGCTTTCCCTCCACAACCTGCTCTGATGTCCTAGAAATAGTGTCATGATACTTGTGTTTGCAATACCTGTCTGCTGCTGCCGAAACTCCTGTGTTCAGGATCCGTTTCCACGGGTCCCTGACTTCCCGGTGTCAGCCTGGTCTGTAGATCCTTCCCCTTTCCCCAGGCAGGCTGCTGTAATTCAATACTCGTAGAAGAATGTAGTCTACAAGTGGGGAGGCTGCTAGAAAAGCACTCTGAAGGTTGTTTTGGCATGTTTGAAAGCAAGGCAAAACAGATCACAGTGTAGCTTTATGTCTTAGTTTTTGCTATTTAGTTAGCTGATTCTCCACGTCGTGTTAGTAAAAGCTTTCATTATGCAATTTGAGCTTGTGGAATCACGTGCTACCTCCATGCTGAGCAAAACAGTGATCCTTTAGTCCTCGTGCTGCCAAGCTTTTGCAATAAATTATAAGAGGAATGATCTAGTTCTTAAAAGAAAAAAAAGCCATCAGAGCAAGTACTGAATTTTCTTTGGTTTCTTAGTCTAATATTTGTCACCTTTTATTTTCAAACAGCATCATTTGGAAGATGGTTGAATTAGAGTTGAGTCCAGGTAAAGGTGGGCCAGAGGAAGACATTAAGGCCAAGTGTGAATCAGGGAGGAACTTCAATTCCTGCCCTACCTGTTCTAATTCTTGCTTGACAGCAAGGTCTGCGTGTGAGGAAGCCTGAGGTGACTGCGCTTCTATCTGGGTACACCGGGCTATTGTTGGTGAAGTTGAAATAAGATGCAGTGAGACAGGGGAGTTTGTTAGGTTATTTCATTTCACGTTTGTTAGGTTATTTCATTCCACGTTTGTTAGGTTATTTCATTTCACGTTTGTTAGGTTATTTCATTCCACGTTTGTTAGGTTATTTCATTTCACGTGACTAGAGAGTTGCACTACGGAGGGGATGGAGTGCTAGTGCAGAGCCACGTGTTGCTTAAGGAACAGAAAAAAGGAGTCGGACTTCTTTATGGGCATGCTGGTCAGGCTACATCAAAGAGTAGAGTTGATGTAAATCTGGCCTATTTGTAATTTTCGACTAGAGAGTTGCACTACGGAGGGGATGGAGTGCCAGTGCAGAGCCACATGTTGCTTAAGGAACAGAAAAAAGGAGTCGGACTTCTTTATGGGCATGCTGTCTGCGTCAGGCTACATGAAAGAGTTGATGTAAATCTGGCCTATTTGTAATTTTCCTGTCTGCTAATCACTTGTTGTGTGGCCTTTGTTCTTTAACTTCTCCATCTGGTTTAATGTTTCTCAGCCTCATCGGCTATGAAGTGCGGACAGAAACAGGCAGAGTCGCTGAAAAAACGTTGGCCGTAATCTGTGCACTCTTTTAAAACTGTAAAAATCCTGAAAGATTGCTCTAACCCTGCGACAGAGGAAGGGAGTGCTCAAACTGAACTTCCTCTGGGGAATTTGCTAGGTTTATTTTCAGGTCTTCGCAGTAAAAATAAAATGCCATCTTCTGTTCTTGGTATTGATCAGCTCCACTTGCTCTGTTTAAAGGGCAATATAGATAGCTTTCATCGAACGCCTATTGACAGGTTCTGCTTCGTAAATGACTCCCGTTCTGTGCAGAGCCAGTGTTTGAAGCTGCTTCCTGCTTTATGATCTGTATGAAAAGCCAAAGAAAACAAGTGAGGACCTGTTCTCTGCCCGTCCCCTTGTGACACATCTTCCTTCTTTCCTTCCCTGCACTTTTATCATTACCTGAGAACTCAATCATAGAACCAAATTCTGGACGTAATGCTTGGAGATGGGTCCCCCCTCGCGCTTTTCCGTGCTTCAAAGTCCTACTGGCTGCGGTGCTGTTAGCCTAAAAGTCTTCTGGTACCACGCAGGTAGGAACTGCTGCAACTGATACGAAAAGATACTAGTCCATACACTAATTGCAGAAGGTAGGTGAGGGAGACCTGTCTAGGGCAAAAGGAAAGGTGGCAAAGGGCAGATGATGTTTTAAGGATTTAAAGATAAGTTTCCAGTATTTTTGTCTCGGCAAGAACCTGGGATTTTTTGTTTCCCCTCCTCGCTTCAGAGGTTGCTAACGCAGTCATGTAGCGACTGTTGTGCGAAGAGTCATCCTGAGAGACACTTCTGGAAGGGATTCAAGGCAGGATGGAGTTTTGTCATGATGTTTCCTATTCTTCACAAGCAGTTAGTCATAAGGGGCAAGTGTTCGTAAAGATGAGTGCTCTTTTAATGTTGAGTATAACCAGAGACTGTCTGTTCTTTAGCTGAGTAGAGCTGACCTAAATGTATGTTGGAAGTCAGTAACTGAAATTTTCTTTTTAGGGAAGTTAGGATGTCACGCGGGATGAAACCTGTCAAACAGGTTTGTTCCTTATTGATTCATGTGGTAACAGATCCACCTAGTCTACTGCTAGACTAGGGAACTGCAGGCTCTGTTTTGGTTTTAAACTTGTGTTGAGCTCAGACGAGCTTTGAAAACAAGCTTACAGTTAGCTTTGAAAATATTTATGTAGTTGTAAGGTGTAAGTTCTGGCATCCAGAGTGTAAATTTCCAGGCTACCTCACTTGTTCTGGATTTCTAAACATCAAGTATCATTTAGTGGGGTCATGTCGTCTTTGCTGTGAGAGTGGTTGATCCAAACTCGGGGTGAGGAGTGGACCAGAACCCACCTTGGGTTTGTTTCCTGCCTTGCTTTTGATAGCAATTGCTGTCAACCTTTCAAGTATTCGCATATCGTGATCAGGCTATGCAGATGGTTATAAGCATGTATATGCTTTTTTATATATAAAATTATGTGTGTGTGCTTATACATATGTTTATAACCATGCATATATATGTATATACGCATGCATGTCCATGGAGTACCTGGGGGTCCTTTCATGTGCTGCTGTCCTGTACATCTGAGGCCTCAACGGGCTGCCTCATGCACGACTGACGGTGCCAGTGCTAAACTTCAGAACTGGACTTCAGTCCCTAAGTGTTGCCTGTGAGGTGCAGGGATCTCTTGAAATTTGCGATGGCTTTATCATTTAGTTTATAAAAGCTTGTAGATCAGGCCAACGAACGTGCAAGCTACCCGACTGCTGGTGCCTTAGCTTTTAAATTCTTGCATGCTTCACTGGGAGGAGTCTGCGCTTGGTACCAGAAAGTTGGTACTTTGGTACTGCAAACTCAGTTTAATGTTTGAGTGGGTAAAAAAAAAAAAAAGGGGCAAAAATGAAATTGGAGCAGATTTGGTCTGGAGTTCTGTTTACAATGCACGCTCAAAGCTCTTTCCTGAAATTGGCTGGTACATCCAGAAGACTGATTTTCCTTTCTTACAGAGTAAAAATTCCTGTCCCCAGAAGGGATCGCCTGCAGGCTTGCTGGTAGGATGGCTTGTCGTCTGACCTGTGCAGGCAGGTGACTGCAAGTCTTCCCTGCTTGTAGGAGCCTCTGGGGGGAAGAAAAAAAAAAAAGCAGCTGTGCAGCGTAAATCAAAATGTGATATTAAGCAATCTGACCCAGGCATACTGAGGACAAGAAAACCAACCCAGCAGTATGCTGCTATAGTTTGAGGGTCCTTGTCCTACCTTGATTAAATGCAGCATTGGTGTTAATGTGGAAAGATATGCTGGGTTGTATGTATTTTTATTAATAGGTTGCTGGGGGCTATATTAGGGAAGTAAGTACTGTTGTACCTGCCTTAGAGCTGGGATTGCCAGCCTTCTTACAGAGGTGCAAGGAGTAGCCTTCTTTCCCTTCTCTCCCACACTGATTGCGTTTAGATCCAAGTGTGCTTTTGAGAGGCCCATCCTACATAATTGCACTGTCTTTGGGGCTCAGAGTAAAATTTCTGCCTCTTTTTGTTATCTTGGATCCTTTTTATTCCAGTCTTTACATATGCCTTGGGTGTATAATATTGTGATTCTTCTGTTCCTCCATTCTTCTAGATGGGTATAAAGCATTGATATTTTCCAGTTCTTGGGATTCTGTCATTTAGGGGTTCTTAAGAACAATCAAATCGCTAGTCTCAGTTCTCCTTTCCGGTTTTCTAAAACAGAGCTGAAGAAGTTCACTGAAATGTCTGTTGACTTTCTAGATTCTTTCTAACTTCACTTGGAGTTTGTAATCCTTTGTCCCTGGTGTTAGTTGTAATAGCCGTCTGATCCCAATACACTATTTCAGTAAAAATTTACTGCCTGATGTGTGACAGTTTTCTTCCACGTTCTTCCTTTTCCTAGTTAGATACTTGAAGATTTTTTAAAGTCCCTTGCTTAGTGGTCTGTTATTTCCTACTGTGGCCTCTCTCACTGTGTCTGTACATACTTATGCTGTTCTCTTTTATATCCATGCCTAGTAATTTGACCTGGTTTTATCTTCTCATGTAATTCTCTTTCAGTTTCAGGTCACTGTGGAGATCATTATTTAGGCAAATTAGGTTTTTAATACGCTTCCTTTTTCTTGGTGCTGGACTCATTTGTGCTTGTGTGCCTCAGTATGGTTTCTTTAAGGAAGTGCCAGTTCTTTTGAATTCTTTATCTTAGTGGTCTGCTCTTCCAAGTGTACTGAAATGTGAATGTCTTTGCATCTGTAATCCTTGTTTTCAGGCAAATCACTGTTTTTGCCAAAATGAGTCTTGAGTTCTGTAGAAACTTTCATGGTGGTGGCGATGTTTGGAATGTTTTTAGAAAGCCTGCTCTGATAATAGCACGGGGAGGGCTTCCTGCAGCAGAACTGTCCTTAAGTAACAGCCCTGGCTTGGATTAGCACTGGCTGTTCTGAGCTGAACAGTGAAACAAAATGTTCTAGACATGCCAAAAGGTTGACTGTGAATTTTTTTACAGCATTATATTTACTTTTGTGTTGTGAGTAAGTGAACCCAGACATTACTTAAGAGTAGGAAATGGGGTATTTTTGAGATCTAATATCATGGGATTATCTCTGATTTTCCAATTGGGCTGTGGAATTTCAGCTAATCTGGTCTAGGCAACTGCTGGTTGCCTACGTAGTCTGATGCATGTGAAACAGATTTTAGGAGGAAGATCCTTTTCGTGTTCTCTGCAGCTGCTCCAGGCTGTCTGTGAAAGATGAGCGTGAACCAGGCAGGTAATGAGCAATACAGTAATGGCTTTGTTTTCTTTGCGTCTGGAGAGACCAGGAGGGTTATGCTGGAAGCTCAGTCTGAGTGCTCTCTGAAGCATGTGTGTCATCTGTTGAGGAAGTGTCCCTTGTCCCTCTTAAGGCTCCACAGAACCTTCCTCTGAGGATGAATATGGGAAGGGCAGGTGACGCGTCAAGTTGAATGCAAGGCAGGATTTCAGTTGTGGAGTAATTTGCAAGTTGTACATCACAGGCTAAGGCAGGCCTGTAAAGTCCTGGGTATTAACAGCACCCAGGAAGGGGCTGAGTATTTTTACATTTGGGCTCATGGAATTTTCCAGTTCTTGCTCATGGCTTTTTTGTGGGCAGCCCAAGCTGCTGAGTGACTTCATTCATGTGTGTCACCACAGTTATTTTTCTTCTAAATGCTTCCCTATATTTGCCTCTGCTGTCAAGAGAGAAGCCAAAGTCAAAACACAGCTCCAAATTATGTGAATATGACTCCTCTTTGCTTTCTTAGCTTTTTGCTGTTACTGCCAGTGCTTTTCCTTGGGAAGAAACTTGCACTTTGTCCTTCAGCAATTATCCTTTTGCTCCCAAAATATTGACTACAGCTCCATTTAAAAACAAAACAAACAAAAAAGCCCCACTGATGGAATAAAATTGTGGATTTCTTTGTGTGCTGGTCCTTTGTGCCAAGTGTCACTTAGGAATTGGAATGTGGGATTTGGTTGCTTGTGTTCTGAAAGCTGCGTATCAGCCAGCTTGCTCTCGAATGGCTGGGTCCTACAGGATAGTCGCACTGTACAATGCTCTGGCCGTGACAAATCCTCGACCTCACCTGTATCCGGGAGAGAATGGGAGAAGGGGAGTAGGTGGGATGTCTTCTGTTCACCTCGCTGGACCCTGACCGCTTGCTGTGCGGGCCAGGTTCCAGTTCAGAGTGTAGCACATCATTATGCATCTCTCCTTCAGGACCGGGGATCCAAGTTCCTCGAGTGGGTCCCTAGGAAGTGGATTTGCAGCCCACATTCATAGGCTGTCAAATACCTGTTTGTCAGTCGCTCCCCTTAGGCCTGATGCAGGAGTGTCGACGTTCTGGAATAGGTATTGGCATCCTGTCTGATGAAGAATCCCCTGGTCTGTCACCCGTTTTCCCTGGGGTGTGGAGGGACTAAACTGAGCATGCTCTTGGCTTAACCTTGCTCTTCATGTTCTTTCCTTAGCTGGGGAGTCCCCCTTGGCATTACGGTGGCTGCTGTTGCTCTGAAGAAGATTGGCTATGACGCCTCCAATGTTTCTGTGGGCTGGTGTTGGGTCAACTTGGATGCAGAGGATCGGGTCTTGTGGATGTTGTTAACGGGGAAAGTTTGGGAGATACTGGCCTATGTGACTTTGCCGGTGCTCTACGTCCTCATCAAGAAGCACATTAATAGAGCGGTGAGTATTTTGCTGCTTTCAGCTTAGGTTACAGACTTGCTGTGTGATTATATCCTCCCATGTTCTGAAGGTTTTGCTGCATATTCAGCAGCTACACAGGCAGGAATTGCTTCATATACTGCTGAAATGCATCCACCACTGGGGGAAGCAGTATACCTGACTGAGCAGCCTGCAGCATCATTACACAATGACTTAGCACAAGAAGAATGTAAAAGCCTTTTGAAAACTTAAGGGGTTATGGGATGTACATGAGTGAAATGTGAATCCTACAGTAAGAATTGAAACAGGATGTGAAGGACAAAATTCAGCTCTAATCAGTCTTCCACAGTTCCACTTGTATCAAGCCTGAGTTTGGCGTCTGGACTTAACATCAGCCATTTTAGGATCTCTAATGATGGTCTGCGTTTATGAGTACCTGTTTTGTACTAGCAGCATAAAGCCCCATTTGGGAGTCTGGGCACTATAGCATTAAGCACCATATGCATACACAATCCAGGAAGACACCCTGTCTGAGGGTTTCAGAATTCAGAGTCTTATTTGCTGCTGTTCCTTGTAAGCACAAAGAATCCAGGCATCTAGGACAACATTTGCATAATAGATAAATCTAGATTGAGAGTGGCAGAAGGAACTACATCCAGAGATTCCTTTTCTCTCTAAGTTGTATTAGGGGGAAAGAAAAACTGGATAGATGTCCTCCTGGAAAATGCTGCCACTGCAAACCTGCTTGCTGTGGTGAAGCTATGGCAGTGGTAGTTATCTCAGTAGGGCAGGATCCCACAGACGAGTTGGAAGAGCAACGTAGTCTTAAGCAGTCCTAAGGGTCCTGGGAAAGGGGAGTTGGGAAGGGTTTGCTAGTGCCTGTCACCATCACCTGACACGAATCAGACAGGACTCTGTGTTCCAGCAGCTGTCAAAGATAGCAGGGTGACTGCCTGGAAACCCGACCCCCCACCTGGCCAGGCTCTTACCCTCTTGCTCTGCCAGGGATTCTTGGGCACTCTGCTCTCCCTTTCCCACTCCCAGCCCTGACCCTCTTACAGGAGCAGGCAGTTGTCGCTCTCTCTTCTCATAATGGGGGGGTCTGAGGGCTGGAGCAGCAATACACAGGGCCGTCTGGACTGGAGAATCTCTCTTCGCGTCACTAGGGATTTTGCCAAGCCTGGTAGCCCGCTGCTTATGCCTCTCTACTGGCAGGAGGGCTCCCACTTCCAGGGAAGAGCAATAGGCAACCAGGGCTGAGTTTGGGCTGTCGTAATAATGGCTGAAGTAGGTTTTGCAGTAGTGGCTCCTACACAGTCTGAGAGGCAGGAGGAATTATGGAAGTAGCTGTTGGGGGGGGGACACACACGCAGGGTGTGTACTAGGGGCTTTCCAAATGAAAAAGACTCCACGGGAGTGGATGGGAAGCTGCACTGAAAGCCCTCAGCGGGGTTTGACTCGGGCCACTGTGCAGTGTTGTCATACAGCTCTCTTCTGGAGGGAGTAAGGTGTCAGGGCTGGGAGTACTGGAGCCAAGGAGAATACTCTGCATCAAAGTCGTGTGTGCTCTGTAGCCCTGATGGTAGGAGGAATAGTTTTCTGCAGGTCAGCTGTCCTGAGATTTAATCTCTTCACCCACATTAACATCCTGGTATTCAGCTTCGTGTGTCCCAGCAGCTGCTCTGTGCGCCGTGTTGACCTGCTCTCCCCCATCCAGGAATCTGAGTGCATCCAGTAGCTTCTATCATAGGAAGGTCTCATGGGCCTTACACCTCCAACCACCCTGATCCAGGGCACAGATCCCTGATTTTTTTTTTTTTTTCTACATGTGCTGGTATAGAGAGGTTTGCTGGCTTGTCCAAATCCATGGAAGCCCATTGCGGACGGTATATGGTCAGAAATCAGGCAGCAGGTTCTACACGAACATACTGAAGGACTGGTTCACAAGGGCATAAATTCCTTGTGGAACTTGCTGGCTGTGGCTGTGGTGAAGGCCAAAAGTTTGAATAGTTTGAGAAGGACGAGCCAGACTTCTCCCCATATATATATATAGATAGATAGATAGATAGATATCTCAAGACACCTTCCCAAGGCCAAACCCTTAGCCATGCATTTACGAAGCGGTAAGGCCAGCAGCGATGGGGCCAGGCCACTGGCCCGGCAAAACTGTTTTGTGGAGCTCTGCATTTTTTTTTTTACGTTGTTATGACCTGGTTTCTTGGCAACTATGTAGCAATGTATGTTAATATAAAGCTTTAGTGGGACTCTGGTAAGGGCTGGATATCCTTTATTTGTGCTCCTTGGCTTCAGCAGGAATGTTTGCGTTAGCGAGGGCAGAATGTGGCTGCAGGCTGGTGCTCATAGCTGTGTCCCTGTTAACTTCCCGCAAGATGCAAAAATTGAGTTTTCTCTGGAAAGAATCCCTGGAGCTAAATGTCCAACGTGTGTGGCTTTTTGTTCACGTTTTTGTCTCCCTCCCACCCTCCATGGAAGCACGCAGCTCTCTCAGAGTATCGCCCCATTCTCTCAAGAGCACCTGCATTTCAGCCCCGGACTTCCATAGCAGATAAGAAGTTGATTCTCATCCCTGTCATCTTTATCATCCTCCGCATCTGGAGCACTGTGCGATTCATTCTGACCCTCTGTAACTCTCCTGCAGTGCAAAATTCAGTCCTGGTTGTCCTGCATGTAAGTATTTGCCAGGAAATGCATTAGAAGGAGGATCTGGGAGGGAGATAAGGCTTTGTTGCTCTTAATATCACTTTTTTGTGGCAGGATGCAGCGCGTACCGGTAAAACAACATGCGTGTTGCAAGAACATCTGCTCCCTACTGGCAAGCGCTGTCTGGGATGCTCAGCAGTAGCTATTTCAGCAGCATCTAGTGGCTACGGAGAATAACTGCAATAGGAGTGTTGGGCAATGCCGGCTGCTTGTGGGAAAAGCAGGCTCACACCAGAAGTGTTGGGTGTCTGTCCTTCAGCAGGGCTCAGCCTGCTCCTCCCCTAGACCAGGCTGTAGAAACAGCAACCCACACCAGCCATTTCTAGTCTGCTTTTGGGTGCAAGGTTGATTCTTCTGAACCTGTTTTTCTCATTTAGGTGGAAGTTGCTGACTGTCTGTTCAGCAGTACTATAGCTGGTCTGACACGATGTTTGCTCTTCTCTGGGGGGGTGCCTGTAGGAACGGCACTGATTAATTCCTTTCTTGCCCTTGCAGGGAATTGGTAACACGTTCCAAGGAGGTGCCAACTGTATTATGTTTGTCCTCTGTACGCGGGTGGTCCGGACTCGGCTGTTTTCCTCCATTTGTTGTTGCCACTACGACGAGTTGGACTGGCCTTTGCAAAGATCAAACAACCACTGGCAGTGCCCAGAACCCCACAAGAACAAGGATGTGCCAGGCCCTGAGCGGACGAAACCCCTGCTTTCCAGCACCTGAGCCTGGGCTGCCTACATCTCAGTGTTGATTTCTTCCTTCTTGGTAAAGATCTAGTGTGAGTCTTTCCTCCTGCCCTGCCTGTGCACAGCTTCATGATGTGAGGGGTGGGGAACAGCTATCAGTAAGCAGATGACAGAGAGGTAGGCGGCTGCTGCTGCTGCTGTGGGCGTTCCCTGTCTGACTCTACAGCAGCTCCCCATCGTGCTCCTTTGGGGTGAAACCACTTATAGAACAGATCCACTCCCCTTCCCTGTGAGCTGGGGTAGTGTCAAGCCTGTAAAATGAGGAAATAGACTGCAGTGCTGTCTGGCCCACAAGGACATGACACCAGTGAAAACTGAAGAGGAGGAATTAGTGGCTCCTTTTGGTGTAAAATACCATGCACACGTACATTTCTTCAGTACTGCACAGTTCAGATGTGTTTAGTGCCCCAAGTGTTCCTCATAAGGCAATGCAATCCCTGCTGCCGATCATCATAGAAAGAAAACAGAGGGTAAGTGAGTCATCCAAGCTTACGTAGAAAATCTGTAGGAGCAAAAACTTGACAGAAGCTCTCCATCATTTCAGGTACAAGATTGGACACTGATGCCCCTCCGTTGGTCTAGTTGTTTAAGCATCTTGTTTCCTCGCGCTTGACCTCAGGAGTGATAGTTGCAGAACACATAGGGGTGTCAGACTTAATCCATTTAAGAGCACTTGGGGTTGGGGCACTGTGTGGGCTTCTGTCTGTGAAGCAGATATTGGCAATGCTCTCTTCAGTAATAGAGTGCAGCTGAAGGAGGGAAAAACCTAGAGCAGCTGTCCTGACTGCTTAGGTGAATGTAAACTGCGATGTGCTGGGAGCTGCGGTCTCTTCGGAAAGAATATGAAACCCTGTGTACTTCTGCAGTTGTACTTACCCTGCAGGTCACACTTGGTAGAAGGGGCTGAGTCTGAAAGGCAGCAAGTCTGTCTGGGTCATGGGGCGCAGCAGGGGTTGAGCATCCTGGAAAGAAAGCTGTGTATTGGGTACGGTAGGTCTCTGAGCAGATCTCTCTCACGTACATCTGTTTCTTGTCTTCCCAGACCACAAAGCCCCAAAAAACAAAAGGACTTTTTTTAATCAATTGACAATTCTTTTTAATGCGTATAACAAGTTTTTGCAAAAAGATCAGAAGCCTCATGAATTGCCTGGGGAGAGAGGGCAGCTGTCAGGCTGCCGCTGCTCCAGGCAGCCAGCTGTTCAAGAGCTGCTCTTGTTAGTTTAATTTTTGTCATTTTAACAGCATGCCGAACAGTGAAATGATACAGTGATCTCATGGGACTATAGGCAGAGGCGAGTCCCGTTATTTCCTGAGTTGAAGACTTGGCATTAACTTTATTATTATATTAATATATTCAAGCCCCCTGGTACACAGGCTGTGTAAACATGGGGAGGTGGAGTCCTCAAGACTCGTGAGCCTATTTCATGGGGCTGTAGAGGGGCTCAGCTCTTTAGCATCCCTAGAGTCTTTGAAGGGTAGATGCGAGCATCTTATCTCTGGCGCAGATGACTTCAAGATGTTTTTCCTCCTTTCAAAAGGCTTTTTTAAACTTCTGAAAGCTAAGTAGCAACCTTGGTAGCTCAACTTCATGTTAATCCCATGTGGCTTGGAAAGAGGAGCTATGTTAAAAACTTCTTGCAGAAAGGCAGGGTAGTAAATCTTAAATTTTATGAGACTTACAATTGTGCTGTGTTCGGTTTTTTGGAGCCAGCCCTGAAGAGAGGAAGTAAAATTGTCACCAACTTGGCTCAAGGGAAAAGAAAACAAAACACCACAAACACAAAAAAATACCCCTCACCCCCCAAAAAAAACCTCAAAAAACTAATCAAAACAGATTCCTTGTTCTCAGTTTGCCTTTTTCCATAACAGAGCTCTGAGAAATGCTTTTGGAGGAATGTGCAGCTCGACAGAATTACATTCTCAGCTCCCAGGGGCTCAGGGAAGCGTGCTGGTTTCTAAAGGCCGGCTATTGGCAATAGCACCTGTGCTGATAGAGGTGGAAAGTCTCTGGCCATCTTCATGTCGGCAAGGACAGAGGAAGAAAAACAGCCCACAGAGAACCTCTTAGAAGTGTCTGTAGTTCCTAACACTGAAGCTGACTGCAGCCTAAATATAAACAGAGATGGGATAATAGGGGAGGTGGTGTGCAGAAATGCTTGGCTGCTCCTGGCAGGTCCCCCTCAGTCTCTGGCATGAAGTGCAAGTGCAGGGGTGGTGCTGGAGTGCAGTTCTCCCCGCAGCCTCGGTTGTCTGTGAAGATGACTCCGAACTCTTTCCTGTCAGGCACGGACTGGAGAATTTTACCTCGGATGTTTCTGAAGGTGGCTGAGGCTGGGGTACCTGGCTGTACTTTAGGAATGGGTCCATCATGTCTGTTTTCAGCTGCTGCAAGGTGACGTCCCTGCGGCTTGAGCTGCAGCAAGCCTGTTGTCCTGGCTCAGGGCAAGCCTGTGCACACTGGCTGCAGGAAGGTGGGGCAGTCCTGGATTTTAACTGTGCTTCATTTTGAGCAGGTGCGGGATCATCCCAGAGTCCCACAGAGGGAGCTAAAGCCTGGGGAAAAGCACCGCTGGAGTGGCTGAGCAAACGGAAGAGGTCCGGCTCCTCCTCGGCATTCAGATACCAGCTGCTTTGGTCTTGAACTTTGCTCAGGATCCCCTGGAAGATACTGTTCGGCTGTACTCCAGCTTCCTGGTTTTCTTCCCTCCTTCCCCTCACCCTCCACTATAAATCTTAAAAACTGTTTGGGGTTTTGCTTTTCTGTCTGACAAGGCAAATGTGTTGTGAGTTCTGGGGTGAACAAATATCATGGTGACAGGAAAACTTTAGTAGCTGCTGAACTGGACTATCCTGGGCATGGTTTTGAGTCCTAGTGTGTGAGGACTTCCAGGGAGCTTCAGACTGGCTCCTGTTCTTCACTTGAATGTGGACAATAGGGTGCAAACATGCCTGTCTTGTGGTGGTGATGGATGGTTCTTCTACGGTTTATTCCTCCTCCTTGGTGGTTAGGGGTCTTCATCAGGGTTTGTGGTGGCAGCACGGTTATTGCCTCCTGAGGAAATCTGAACTCTGCAGACTCCCTTGGTGCTCAGGGATATCTGGGTGTACCACCCCAGCCTCCAGCAAGGACAGCCCTCACCAGCAGCAAGACGGTGCCTGGCACGTGCTCCGAACTCCAGATGTCTTCTGCCGAAGCACAGGCTACGGTCTGTTCTTGCTTTGGGAGTGTTACATCAGAGCTGGGGAGGGGATGGTTTTTTGTTTGCTATTTGGAGATAGTGTTTTACCTTATTTACAGCTCCTCACTTGCTTGTTTTTTAAATATTTTATCCAACTTTTACAAAATAAAGTTTTGTTTTTTTACCAAGATGATGTTCGAGCATGTTGTGATGGGTCTCAGCACCTTGGAGAATTTGGATGAGAAACTGTTGCAAGATCTTCCTTCAGGTTTCTTTTGTGTCTACCTTAAAGACTAAGGCAGGTACAGGAAGACAAATCTTTTCTACCTATTTGTAGATATGCTCCTCTTCCTATGTACACCTTTCATCAGTTGGAGCAACCTGTTCACCAGTATGCGTTGTTACAGTTCATTCTTACTGGCCTATTGCTGTGAACTGTGGAAAGACCTCTGAGAAGTGAGTATGTGGGTCTTATTTCCCTTAGGCTCAGGTGACCTTACGGGCTGTGGCTCTCAGCTATGCGAGATTACAAATGTTAGGTAATCATGAGATTACAAATTGCACTTTCTCCAGATGAGGCCAGGCTGTAAGGTGGGTGGGACTAACGTTGGGGAGAGCTGGTGCTGTCCCAGGACCTGCCCAAATAGAGAAAATTCAAGTCACTATGGGGGAAAAAAACGGAGGCTGACAGTTGAGTATTGCTTTGTAAGTTGCCATGTGATTCCAACCTGTGAATGCACTTTTCTCAGAATGGATTCAAACTCTGTTGGCCGTCTCACAGGGCTGGAAGCAGCCAAGAGCCCTGGTGTAAGAAGTGGTGCTGGACCTTGGCTATAGTCACAACTGACTGAGCGACAGTGTCTGTTACTAGGGTTGCACAGCGCTTCCCTTCTGGGATATCTGCTTTTCTGTGGTTTATGACTGTGCCATAAATTTAAGTGGTTGACCTGGGCAGGCCAGGAAAGGAGTCCAGATGCTGTAGACAGCAAGCGGAGGGGAAGCTTGTTTGTTCTGCAATGTTAGAAGTGATTGAAGGCTCCTTGCAGTATTTTGGCTGCTCTGTAAGGGGGGCTTGCAATGTGTGCTTTGTGTCGGCGCTCTGCCTTCTGACTGCATGACAAGCCTTAGCTTTGCACATCAAGGGTTGTCCTTCAGATTCTCTATCCTAAATATTGCCATCCCTGAGCACGTCTTTGCCACTTGGAGCTCCTATGCTCAGTGTGCTCCAACACATGGACTAGGGGCTGATGTCAGAACGAAGGGCAGGGAGCCGAGCTGCGTGCTGGTTTCCAGTAACTCTTGGGAGTCTTTGAAGTTCACGGAGAGGTTTTAAGTATATAAAGACAGAAAGGAACTGTATGTGTGGGGAGGGTGCTGGCTGCCTATTGTGGACTATGAGAGTGGAGCCTGGGGAGGGGAAGTAAGAAAAGCTAGGTCTGCAAAGAGCAGAGCTTGTTAAATAACAAGAGCTGGAAGGAAACCAGGCTGGAAAGATGGGAAGGACTTGTGGTGGTTGGAAGTGGAGTTGGAAGTTTTAAGTCTGACTGGATACAAAAAATACAAGCCTACAACGAAAATGTTGGGTGGTGGCGCGTGGGCTGTGTGAAGGAGGTAGGAGTGCGATGCAGCTCTGGATTGAGGGGAATAAAGAGCAACGGGTCGTAATGGCTGGAGGGTGCTTGCCCACGCTCTTTCTCCAGGCAGGAGTCGGTTAGGACTTGGTGAGTTCACATCTCACTTACATGTACTATCACTACTGTTACACTACTTATCAGTACTGCTGATACTGATTTGGTCATTGCAGAATCCTATTCTCCTTTTTTCCCTTTTTGTCGGCTTCCCAAGACTTGAGTCTGTGCAAGATGATCCCTGGCTCTAGGAGTGAACCAGGGTTCTGTAGTGCGGGAGAATCTGGGTGATGTTGGTTTTACTTTAAAACCTAGACGTTGTGTGTTTAAGGAACCATCTATTTGCAAGAAAAGGATAAATCATCTTGTTGCTAAAGCAGGGGAGCATCTTAGAAAAGTAATTTCTGGTGGTGCCACTACTATCCTCTCTTCTCATCATGGAGAACAGTTACAGAGATGACACCAGAGTACTCTAATGCTGCCAAACCTAATGTTTGTAAGACTTACGATTGCATAATACAAGTCACTCCTGCTACTCAGAAGTGTGGATGTCTGTTGTGCTGCGCTGAATTCCATGTATCTTGTAACCTGTGCAACTCTATAGGGAGCCGCAGAAATCAGTGCGGAGTGGCATGAGCTGGCAAACGGCAGGTCTTGGCCGGCACAGTCAGTATTTCTGTCCTGGATAGAAAAATGAACCCCCTAAGGTCCAAGAGGGCAGTGTGGGTGTACTGACAGTCAGTGTACTGACTTCTGCTGAACAAAGTGCAGATGGAGATTTAATATCCAAGCATTCCAACACTTTCTGAAACATCTTCTGGGTCACACAACCCTGCCAACAGAGAAAGGACTAGACAGTTCCCAGACCAACTTACCAGATAGTGATGTGGTAAGTTTACAGATCTGTCTGCTCCTTTGTTTTTACTTTGGGGATGCGTCTGTGTGGCTGAGGCTCTTCTGAGATGGTCTTCGAGGGCAGCAATGGAAAAGGAAGAAGGTTGGCAGGATGCTACCTAGCATTGCCTTTGCGTGGTGAAAATAGGGTCTTGTTTACTTTGTAGTTCCAGAGCTTCATGTCTCCTACTGTTTACCTGCAGTGTGCTTATTTATCCAGCAATCCCCTTTCCTATTGCTAGGGGATCAGACTGCCACATCTGCCTCTTAATTAATTGGCTGGTAGCCATTTATGCAGCTAATAAAGCAGTATCTGTATATGACTTATTTGCAGGCAAATCATTTGTTACTTAAATTATTGTTTCACCTTGAGGCCCCAGTTGTAGCTGAGGACTGCATATAATATTGAATTAGCCTTGACTGAACGTGCAATTCCTTCCCAAAATGCAGGTGAAAAGGCTGCTGATGTCACTCTTTTGGACAAACACTGTGGAATGTCTCCTGGTAAGTCTCCTTACCGCAGGCATTGCAATCAGCATACTGCAGCATGGCTGAGTGCCAGCTCCCAGTCTAACCATCACTTTTCTATAGCTCACTGCTAATGTTCTCCAGCAGACTTATTGTCCTGGAAACTAAGCTTCCCCTCTTAATTATTTTTGCCAAAGGTATCAGGGTTTCATAGGATCCAGCTCTGAGCACAGACAATTGGGCTGAGTGTAAACGGTTTCCTGCACGCATGCATGGGAACTCTTACCACGTGGTGGACAAGTGCGGAGGAGAGAAGATACAGAGCTGAGTTAATGTCTTCAGACAATTGCACTCTGGGGTGAAGAGCAGATGTAAGAAGCTTAATATGTGCTGTAGCTGAAGTTGAAAATGTGCTTGTAAAACGCCTGTAAAACTTGCTCCCTTTACTTGCTTCTGGCGCTGTTCTTTGCCCAAGTCCAACAGGATCTCGGCTGTTGAAGTTATACCCCTGTAATGGCATTTAAAGTCCAAGGAAAAATTAATTCACCGTCCTGTCTCCCTTCATCGAACTCTTCCAAGATCATCTTGGAGCCAATTACTACCTTACAGATGTTGTTACCAGATTCTTGCTGTGATTGGCAAATGTTCAAAGTGTTCTGCTGCCGTAAGCAGCATTTACTCTGGTGAAGGATTTCTGATGGCAAACATACATGTCCTGTTTGATTTCTGTGTCAAGAATTTCTTCAAGTTCAGGGAAGGAGTTTAAAGACCATGATAGAGAATTCTCCTTTCTTATAATTACTGAGCAGCAAAGTGGCTGTCATTCTGCCAAGAACTCCCAGAAGAACGATACTGTCTTTAAAGAACGGGAATTTCATGAAAGAAGTTTGTCCTTGCAACTTCCCTACCCCTGGGGCAGAATGGCTCACTTTCCATTTTCCCTCTTCTGGCCAAAGATTTGTGAAAGTGAGAACTAAACTAGTTGCTGAGTGAGCTATGACCTGTCTGTGCTGGCTTTGGCTGGGATGGAGTTAATATTCTTCACAGTAGCTGGTACGGGGCTGTGTTCTGGATTTGTGCTGGAAACAGTGTTGGTAACACAGGGATGTTTTTGTTATTGCTGAGCAGTGCTGACACACAGTCAAGGCTTTTTCTGCTCCTCACCCCACCCCACCTGTGAGCAGGCTGGGGGGGCACAAGAAGTTGGGAGGGGACACGGCCGGGACAGCTGACCCCAACTGACCAAAGGGATATCCCACACCATATGACGTCATGCTCAGCACATAAAGCTGGGGGAAGAAGAAGGAGAGGGGGGGACGTTCGGAGCGATGGTGTTTGTCTTCCCAAGTCACCGTTACGCGTGATGGAGCCCTCCTTGTTTTGCTTTGCTTGTGTGCGCGGCTTTTGCTTTACCTATTAAACCGTCTTTATCTCAACCCATGAGTCTTCTCACTTTCTCTTCTGATTCTCTGCCCATCTCACCAGGGGGAGTGAGCGAGCGGCTGGGTGGGGCTTAGTTGCTGGCTGGGGTTAAACCATGACACTGTCCCATTTGTTTTGAGGTGCTTTGAGCAATGTTTGAAGGCAGCATGGGAAAAGCTGAGCTAGCTCAGAGTGTCTTGGTTAGTGCCATTAGCTACATTCGCTCAGTGGGACTGCAGGGGAAGGTAGAGAAAGATGAGTTACGGGTGAAATGAATATTCTGGTTTGCATCTCTCTTCAGTTAAGACACCACGTGATAGGTGGGACTGAAGCAGGAGTCACTCCTGAAAGAGCCAGGAGTGTTCTTGAGGTTCTTGATCCACTGTCAAGATATCCCAGCAAACAGCATCCCTGAGGATGTTAACTTATAACAAATGCATTAAAAGACAAATGACAAGAAGTCTAGGGAGGACTTCCACTACCCTGAAAGCAGCAGGGCTCCGTTCCCCTTCCTATTTTTAGAGCAGGATGCTTTCACCTAGAGCAAGGGAGGCTGCAACCAGTCAAAGAATGCATGCAAGACACATGAACAACTCCTGTTGCTCAAGAGGATGCGTTGTTTTTTTTTTTAAGCTGGCTGTTAAAGATAGATGGACCAATAACAGCAAGGTTTGGTTCCAGTTTCTCTGGCTGCTGGAGGTATCTGTGAACTTTGCATTTCTCTGATAAACTCTAGAAATTGTAGTCGACCATTAACCAAGTCCATGTACTGTTAAAAGTAGTCTCATAGTGTAGGAAGTTAATACTAAGCCAGCACCACGTGGTATACCTTGCATGTAGAGGGAAAGGAACTAATGTGCTTTGGTGGAAAAACAGTGTGTTCTTGTGTCCTGTCAAAAACACAAATCTGAGAGGATGAACCTGTTCTCTGTGAACTGCAGAAATGCCCCGAAGCAAGTTGGTTCATGCAAGGTAGGACAATGAGCGGTATTTAGGCCCAAGGGCAGATACGCAATCCGTGGCTGCAGGAGGGTTAATACAGTTCAGTGTTATCGCTGTGGCCCGTGGCAAACACCCGCTCTGTTGCCGAGGCTGCTCCTGCAGAATGCCCCACTTTCCCCGGCGTGCAGCAGTCGCCTCTCCAGCTGCGCTGTCCACAGCTGCCCATGAGCTGCGGCGTGAAGGAGCAGCAGCCCTATTGCTATAGACTCATCTTGTCCATGTGTATATAGCTGGGGGAAAACAGCTCATTTAGCAGCTTTTGCGATAAGTCTGCCCCTTCTAGTCGGAGAGATTGGCCTGTTTCCCCTGTAGCTAGGCAGCACCTCAGTTTTGAGTCGGGATCTGGCAAAAGAACATCTGACCTAGCGGTGACAGACTTGAACGAGGAAAAGAGAAGACACGAGGGAGTCACGCAGAGTAAGGGAATGGCCAGACAATAACAACTTTGGCTGATAGAGCTTGTCGTTGATTGGATGTTTTCTGAAAAGCCACAGAGGGGGATTTTCTGTGCAGGGCGTTTCCATCCCCGCGTTGTCTGTTTTGGCTATAAAAGCCTCTACTCGGCATCTGTGATTCAAACACCAAAATGAAGTTGAAAAGAGAGAAGCAGGAGAGCTCTGACTGCGATGAAGGTTCAAAGGGGGTAAGTATGCCGGACTCTATACTTCCAACTTGAGCCTCCCACAGAGATACAGGGCAAGCTGTTTGAGATCTGCAGGTACTTGTAGAGGAAGATCCAAGATCTTTTGGGCTAACGTATCCGTAACTCATCTTGCAGGGAGAGCAGAGATGCGTATGTTCTTGAACCCCATTTATGTCTGTCTGCAGCGTAGTGTTGCACTCTCATGATTTTGTCTGCAGGTGACCTACCTTGTAACTTCTGTGTGACTTTCCCCTTCTGTGGGTGAGTTTTCTTTCCTACTTTCTAATCAGTTTTAGGCTGCAGATGCTTCTGGATGGGGGCTGCCCATAGAGCAGCGTTTTTGTGGAATCTTGCACAATGCAATGCTCGTGTATGCCAGAGGCTTTCCTAAATGTGAATAATTAACACCAGTGGCTCCTTTCAGCTCCTGGGATTTGTTTAGTGAGAGCAAGGCAGCCTGCTTTTCATCACCAATGTGAGAATGTCAACAGTCTACTCCTAGAAAATGTAGCTGGAAGCCTCAGCTTCCTCCTGATCCTTACTCTGAGATTGACTTGAATTTTGATCTCCTGCAGTGCCTTAAACTCTGCAGATCTCTGGAGGTGAGCTGCTAGAGCTTCTGAGGAATACAAGGAGTACCGGCAGCTATTTGGACAAATGTTCAATTTAGGGAAATGACAGATTTCATTCAATGACTCGTGAGTGTTGGGACGTAAAATCTTGCAGACATGAAGGCTATTGATGGTGACAACTATATGCATCTGAATGAAAAATTACTTTATTGATGTAGCAGCAATGAGATATATTAATGAGCTATAAAAACCCCCAAAAACCAGCTCAGTCAACACAGCGGGGCCAGCCTGAGAACTGAATAGCAACTCAATTGTTGGAAAAAGTGAGTTACTTGTAACCCTGAGGACCGCGTACCCACAGCCAGGGTTGGTGCTTGATCCTACTCCAGATGGCGATTTCACCCTTCTGTTTAACGGCAAAGTGCTGCTCTTCTGCCCCACCGCCAAGCCCTCGCTGAGCCCCTTGGATAAGTTCTAATTGGCTTCAATGGCAATCGGATTAGATCCATAAACAGCTTGATCCTGAAATGTGGGAGGCAGGACAAGCCAGCGTGTGAAGGCATGACAAACGAAGAGGACAGGGATTTTGCCACTTTATGCAAAATCTCTTCTTTTTCAGCTTTCCTGTGCCAGTGTCCTGTGTTATTTCACTAACCAATTTGCATGTTGGAAAAAGAATAATTGCATACAACTTTTTTGCCTGCGGGCGGTATTTTAACAATGATAACTTTAAAAATTATTCATCATCTAAATGATCCATCAATACCAGGAAAGAGTAGAATGAATTACTGTAATGACTATGCAAATCAAGCAGAACAAAATTAGTTATCATGAAAACAACCCATTGGGCTTTCTTTATACAGTAACATGAAGTGACAAACACAGAAGGCAAGCCTTAGGGTACTTCTCTATTTTTACTGAACGCCGTTTATGCCTAAAAGCCAAACCTGCTTCTGAGGTGGTGTTTCTGTGTTTTCTTTTCCTTCTGCAGAAAATGACGCTTTTGCTGGCACTGGTAACGCTGATATCTGCGTTTGGATCGTCTTTCCAGTACGGCTACAACGTGTCTGTGATTAATTCTCCAGCCCTGGTAGGTTGGACTGCGGAGTGGACCATGACCTAGGAGCGGGTTTACGAACAAAACGAGGCAGGAGCGTAACAGTAGATGACGGGTGTTTGTGGGCAGAGGCTTGTACTTTCCTCCGTGCTTTGAATCACCGGGCACCTGGTGAGAAGTGACTCCCCAGGAAAGGAAAGGGGGGCTGTTACGGCGTATAACACTACTGTCGGGACTCTGTGCCTAGGAGAGACGGGGCATGAGGAATGCCTTCCCTTCTGGAAACCAGGCAAATCCTACAAGGCAGGATAACTTGTAGTAACAGTTAACTAGTCCAGGCTCCTCCATCCCTCTCTTGCATTCGTTTTCCAACTCAGCCATTCTGGTTTTTATCAAGACGTTTGTTTAAAGCTTTATGGTGTTTGTTGTTAACTAGCTTTTACAGCACGAAGATTTTACTTACTGTGCTAAACATGCTCTGTATTTCATTCTAGTACATGCAAGACTTTTACAACCGAACCTACTTCAACAGGAGTGGAGTGCCTATGGACAGCGGCTTCCAGACGCTGCTCTGGTCTCTTACTGTGTCCATGTACCCTCTGGGTGGCTTGTTTGGGTCCCTCATGGTGTGGCCTCTGGTCAACAATTGTGGCCGGTACGTGACAGTGGTGTTTAACAACCTTCACCAACAGTTTGCTGGGTTCAGATAAGACTTGCCTCACTGGTCACTCCAGCTTGCCAAGCCCATCAGGAGCATGATTGTGTGTCACACACCTTGATTGTAAGGCTAAATGGGCCCGTGATTAGTTGCTGGATTCAGCAATACCTGTTGTCTCCCACACGTAGAAGAATTTATATGGTTTTGGTATGGTCAAGGCCAGGCTGTATGCTGGGCACTGAGCCAGTTAGAGAGCAACGATGAAAGCCATGGGCTGGGATTTGAGATCGGGCCCAGCTTCTGCTGCTCGGGTTTCCTGAGAAACTTCAGTTCTTTCTTAAAGCCTCCATTCCCTGCAGGAAAAATGGGACAATCGCCACTTTCTCTTTGGTTAGTCGTTGGGATGGTGATTCATTTGAGTTTTGGGCAGTATAACGCAGGGGGGATCTATCTGCTCTTGGGGCCTTAGAAAAAATAAACTGAATCTGTCTCCTTCTCTATTACTTTGCAGAAAGGGCACTTTGCTGATAAATAACCTCTTCTCCATTGCTGCTGCAACCCTTATGGGAACCTCAGAGCTAGCAAAAACCTTTGAAGTAATCATCCTTTCACGTGTTATCATAGGAATATATGCTGGTAAGTGAGAGGTTGGATGGCAAAGGGAGAACAATAAATATATTCTTAGCTACGTAAAGGTGTTTTATTCTCACAACAGATGGTTTCACAGGTAGCACATTTTAGCCAACGTCTGCATAACAATGCTGTACTTGCTTGAATAACAGTTGTCATCTGCATGTTGCAGAAGTACTAAAGATCTCTAGTAAACAATGGCAGTGAGACTGGAATTTAGGAGGTACGGGGAAGATGTGTGTCTGTAGATGCAGCTATTCTCTGTAATAAGCATCTGCTAGGCACTGGAGCTCTGACAGCCAGGAAACCTGATGTTGTTAATCTGTTTTCCCAGACGTCTTAAAGCAGATTTTTTTTTTCTTTTTTTTTTTTTTGTTTTTTTT
>NW_008794443.1:4003871-4036820 GCF_000699145.1 Aptenodytes forsteri
AAACAATGGCAGTGGGACTGGAATTTTGGAGGTACAGGGAAGATGTGTGTCTGTAGATGCAGCTATTCTCTGTAATAAGCATCTGCTAGGCACTGGAGCTCTGACAGCCAGGAAACCTGATGTTGTTAATCTGTTTTCCCAGACATCTTAAAGCAGATTTTTTTTTTCTTTTTTTTTTTTTTGCTTTTTAACGTAATCAAAACCAGAATAATCCTTCTAAGTCAAAGTCATTGGAGACAATGCCAGATCCAATAATCCAGTCCTGGAACTGACTGTTATTCCTGCAGGAGAAAAGAAATGTTAAAAGGGAGAGCGAAGGGTTCAGAGCCCCTGGATTAACTGCAAAGATAGTGGGAAGCCGAGGCGAAGGGTGTACGGGAGTTGCTGGTATAAGTGGCTCTATTAGAGCTACAGTAATATGGAACAAACAGAACCCAGAATGGCTGGGTACCCCATGCAGTGCTGCACTGAGAGTGTGCAGAGCTAGGTTGATAAAGGGTCCTAACAGCATTTAAGCTCAATTAATTGGCTTTGGGCTGGTGAGACTGACATGGTCCATGGTTTATTAGTGAATTGGGATATCCTGTAAAGATAAAACGAGAAAACAAAGAACTGATATAGGAAAACAACCTGATCTGTAACATGCAGCAATTGCCATTGGTGAGCTAAGGCAGGAAATTTCTCTAGTCCAATGGTTTTGTTTTGGCTTTTGACTCTCCTAAGCCTGGCAGCTGCTCTTAGCATTGGTTCTCTGAATAAATACTAAGGGACCTGTTAAGCGTGATCCCTCTTTCCAGTTATTTATAACTGACTAAAGGATCTGGACTGGCTGTCCTGACTTGCCCTTCACAGCTTGACTTCACTTGAACTGTGGACACTGTGTCTGGGGAGGGAAGCTGCTGAGCCAAGGCAGCCTGCTTCTGGCTCCGGTAGGATCCGAGCGTCACCCTTCCTCCCAAAAGGGCATCTCCGGTGCTGGTAGCCCTGTTGACAGCCCTGTTGTATGCAGGGCCCCTCTGTGACAGGGCTCGATCAGCATGGGTCTGAAGAGTTAGAAAGCTGCTGTAACTTGAACGCGGTAGTCCAGGAGTCACTGCTAGCGTGTTTTAATCTGGACAATTAAAAGGCTGGTTATAGTGTGAACTTAAAACACTACACCTCGTGAGTTTAGTTTTATAATGTTTTCTAGTTGCTTTAATACTTGTTTCCATGCCTCTTGGCTTTCGGATAACAGCTTGATCATCTTAGTAACTCCGAGCTCCTGAAGGCTAGGAACTTTAGAAATGCAAGATAAGAGTCTCATGTGGTCATTTGACTCCAGGAGTTTGGGTTTTGCGTGCCAGGATTTACAGCGTAAGCATGGGAGCTGGCAGCTCTCTGGGGTTACTGTGGGTGACCATGCAATGTTCCTCAAAATAACCTGTGTCCTATTAGTGTAGAAATACCTATTCCAGCATACTACCTGTAAGAAATCTCAAACCAGCAAAGCTCTCCGCAAAGTGTTACTGAGCAATTAAAGGAGTAGTGAATTTTTAAAAGCCAGCAAGAAGTCGCATCCTTCCACCCCCACATCAGCTTGTTTGGATACCGGTTTCTTTTCTTGTTTTAGAGGAAGTAGAAATTCCTCCCTTACACTTTGAGTTTGTTTCCAAACCTGAAGTAGCACACAATATTTCTTTGCATGTATTGTATTGAAGTACTTGGCAGACTCTGCTGGGAGAAAGCTACTCTTAGGAAGATGAACACTGAGAGTCCCCAAATCATCTGCCAGCTCTGTAGGCAAGACAGGCTACTGTTAGCCTTCTCGGACTCCTAAAATGCTTTGCTGCTGAGCAGTTTATAAGCTAGACCCTCAAAGCACCAGCACGTGGGCAGGTTGCACTCCCAAGGCCCCAAGGCCCCTCGTGCACACATGGTTGGTTCCCTACTGTATTTCAATTGAAATGGGTGAAACAATCCAGGCTCCTTGAATTAACCCCAGCATGGGAATGCCTCTGCAGCTTAGCCACAGAGACGATGTCTGTCTTAAGTTTAATATATGTGAGTGTAATATTGACAGCTTTGGTGAAGGGACAGCATTACCTATGAACAGAGAGATAGTGGGACAAACTTCTTTCTCTAATGGCTCCCGGAGAAAGCTAGATTCCTGGGCACCAGATGCAGCGATGGATTTTGTACCTGTCCACCTACTGAGTGAACCAATGCCACGTGTTTTTTGTCCCATGTTCCACTGAAGAGTGAAGAAAACATACACAGCATATTCACTGGCCAGAAGATGACATTAAATCTTCAGCTGGAGCAGAAGTGTTTGAGTGTGAGGATTCCGTATGTCCTGTGGTCCAGCGGGGATCACTTTGGTCTCACATGGGGGAAAAAGGCATCTTACTGAAGACGGTGAGTGTGCTGATGTCAGCTGCATGTCTAACATTGTTCTCTACCTACTAGGTCTGGCCTCCAATGTGGTTCCCATGTTCCTTGGAGAAATGTCCCCCAAAAATCTGAGAGGTGCTATTGGGGTAGTACCCCAGCTCTTCATCACCCTTGGGATCCTTGTAGCTCAGATCCTTGGTCTCAACAGCATCCTTGGGAATGCCGAAGGTAAAGCCTGGGCTCGGGACTTTTCTGTGGGCTCCATTGGGGAAAGATTTGTCATCTTGTCTTACTTGTTGCAGGCTGGCCCGTGCTGCTGGGGCTCACTGGGATCCCATCATTAATTCAGCTCCTTATATTGCCCTTTTTCCCTGAGAGTCCCAGATATCTGCTGATACAAAAGGGCAATGAAGAGCAAGCACGACAAGGTACAGCATCATCCTTTAATGAAAAGGGGAGGTGGAATGGGATAGATCTGACTGTGGGACACGGCTGACAGCAACCAGCAGTGAAGCAAGCCAGTGTGAAATTCTTCACTGACATGTTGCTGGTGGATGGGATTCCTGCAACATTGCTCCTTTCTCTGCATATGTGAATCCCTGGCTTCCCACCATGGAAGCACTGCTGCCCATATTGTTCTGACTTGATCTGAAGCAGGAGAGCTCACTGTAGACCTGTTCTCTGGGGTCCATAACTCACCTTCCTCTCCCAACTAGCTCTGCAGAAGCTGAGAGGCTGGGATGATGTGGATGATGAGATGGAAGAAATACGCCAAGAAGACCGGTCAGAAAAGGAGGAAGGACATTTCTCTGTACTCAGCCTGTGCACCTTCAGAGGCTTGCGATGGCAGCTCATCTCAATTGTTGTCATGATGATGGGCCAGCAGCTCTCTGGGGTTAACGCGGTGAGTGGGAAGGCGTGTGGGAAAGGCCAGTGGGGTGAGTAACAAAGGGATGGGACTTTAGAGTGGATGATGTGGGGCAGTGCTGACGCAGGAGTACCCCTTCATCAGGGACACTGGTTCTGTGTCACGTTGTGGTGGGTTGACCCTGGCCAGTACCAAATCCAGTACACACGTGTACTAGATACAGAGCTAAGCTCTCCTGTTAAGGATAGTTTGGACGTTTTTAGAGTAAGGTGCTTGTGCCTGGATCCAAACACCAATATCTCCAGAAATGAAAGAATTCAGTTCTCAGGCTTCTGTGCACCAGTTCTGGGATGTAAAAGCAGCCAAAATGGGATTCCTGTGTTCTGCCTTTGGTCAGATATAAACACAGCTGTGGTTTTGCTGCAGGTCTTCTACTACGCAGACAGAATCTTCCAGTCGGCAGGTGTGGACAACAATAATGTTCAATATGTCACTGTGTCGATAGGTGCCATCAACGTCGTCATGACTTTGCTTGCTGTAAGTTTCTCTTAGGGCTCTTTGAGTTCTAGCTTGTCCAGTCTCACCTGTCTGTCACTGTTTAAATTAGGTTGTCATTTACACATACTGCGAGCTGCTTTGCACAATAGATGCCCTGCAGTGTCCCCTGGTTGAAGGCAGCTACGTTAAAGTGATTAATCATGCCGATTTCTCACATGCCTCAGAAGTTTTCAATCTCTGGTCTCCAGGCTGATACGCCCTCCTTTTGCTGTCCAGTGTTACCGTGCAGGGCTTCCACGCAGTTCTCACTGGGATTGGGTACTGAAGGATGGCCTGCCTGTTCTCTCAGTGTTATTGACACATCCAGCTTTTTGCTGGGTGACTTCATGCCCACAATCCATCAGTAGATGCTGGAAATTTCACTGAATTTCTTAAAAGACAAAGACTACCTTAATAAATTTTTGTGGAATAAGAAGTGCTGTGCCCCAGGTTTCTGGTCTCTCACCCTCTTCTGTCTCTTCAGGTTTTCATCGTGGAATCCCTGGGGAGGAGAATCCTTCTCCTTGCTGGCTTTGGATTGTGCTGTGTCTCCTGTGCAGTGTTAACTTTGGCCCTCAATCTCCAGGTGTGTAGTTGAATGGCTCAGGTGATCCTACCCGTGCATTTCTGGACCTTCCAGGGAACAGGCCATTGGTATATTTTGAAGTTGTTTCTACACCCTGGGTGGGACGGGACAGTATGAAATGTTTCTGTACTTGTATATCTACCCAAAGTAAACCCAGGAAAAGCTATGATCCTGCTTGTCTGAATATTACTTCCAGTATGTCATGTTCATAATACCTGTCACATCCATTTGTTGAAGCAAGGACCATAGCCAGGCTATGATTTTTGTGGCTAAGTATGGGCATATCTGGCAATGGAGGGTGACACTGGCTTTAGAATGCCTTCAGATCTTACTACGTAGTGCCTTGAATGTGTTGGTGATGTTCAGATAGGAACCACATCTAACCTGTGATTAAATTCTTCACAGACCACTGTCTCGTGGATGTCTTACCTCAGCATAGTGTGTGTCATTGTTTACATCATCGGACATGCTATTGGAGCCAGTAAGTATGCACAGTTTAGTCCAGTCTCCTCCACGAGCTGGGTAAAGCCAAGTGTTATGCTGAATTTCAAATCAAAAGCTTCGTGGAGCTAATCCAAGGAGATCAAATTTCTTCTCTGTGTGGCCATGCACCTTGTTGATTGCCAGCTAGGCAGTGATTTGCTGGCTGTGTCCGTGAGGCAGGGGAGCATCTGGCTTTCAAGAGGAAAAACAAAGGCACAATTGTGCTTGTGCCTGAGAATTCCCCCAGTAAGACTGGGAGCAAAACTGCGCTGAGATAGTGAGCCCTACCAACTGGGCAGAGACGTTGCACGCTTGCATCTCTAGGCAACAAATGAAATTAAAAGCAACTCAAATTATATGCGTGGCCCCGCACATCACTTTGCAGAAAGGAGATGTGCAGATAGATGTGGATATTGGAAAGGCTTTTGTCCTGGCTCAGCTTCTTAGCGTGGTAGAGTTGTCTGCTTCGCTTAGAAAGCCCTGTCAGACCCTTGCTGGATGCAGCAATGCGGTTTTGAAACTCCTGTAGAGGTTTCACTGGCAGACGGAATTACCTACAACCTTTCCTTTTCCATTTATGCCATCAGGCGGATTCAAGCGCCGGGGGCAGGGAGATTGCTGGAGGGGGACCACCAGGCCAGCTGGACCTGTGGCCTGACCCCGTTAATGAGAACACGGTCTATTCCTGCTTAACGGTGCCACAGGGCAGCAGTGCAGGGCGCGGGCCTGAGGGCTTGTTCCACGAGTCATTTTTCCAACACCTGCATGTGTTGGGGTGTTTCTCTGTTTTTCTTTTTTTAAGAAGCAATCACCTGCTTAGTTGCTGCTCATAGGGTGCTCTCTGGAGAGACAGTTCGTGTTTATCAACCTTATTTTACAATTTGTGCAGGAGATGGGTTCATGGCTACGGTGCAGCCATAGGAGAGAAGAGGTTGATTGCTGTGTGTGAGCTTAGGAAAGTCATTTAGTTGCCCTGTTTTTTTGTTGTTTTTTTTTATTTAATCCCTTATTGGATTTATTGGGTGTTTCTAAACACTAGTAGTTTAGAAACCATTGCCTGCCACTGAAGTGAACAGTGTAATCTAGGAATTCAGAGTGGGGTAATTGCCTTGGGGATTTCCAAATATGCAACTACCTTCCAGGTCCAATTCCCTTTGTGATGATCACCGAGATGTTCCTGCAGTCATCCCGGCCTGCAGCGTTCATGGTGGGTGGGTCTGTGCACTGGCTATGCAACTTCACCGTGGGGCTTGTGTTCCTCTACATGGAGGTAAGATGCGATCACAGGACAGGGCAAGACTTCAGCTTAAAATTAGTATCTTCACCCCTGTGTTCTTAGAGAGAGCCTTTTTAATCCTGAAAGCCATAAATGCCCAAGTTGGTTCCCAGTACCTGTACGCAGGATTATATATTAAGGGCAAGAAACTGATGTTAATCAGCATTTTTTATCACATCTGTCTGTTGCACATGCTTTAAAAGAAAGCAGTTATTTTTCCAGGTGAATGTCTGATCCTGAATTTGGGAGCATGGAAAAGATTGCAAATTCCCCATCTTCCATTTTAGCCAATTTTAGCTTTTGATCTCTAGGTCACCAGTGCAAACTGATCCCTGGCAGTAGTGACCCATAAATTGCTACAGTTGATGATTTTAGCCTGTGCAAAGGGAGCTGGCGAGTTTAGTTTGATTTATGTAACAGACCCTCACCCTCCTTTTCCAGTAAATCCGTGGTGTTTTCCAATAAATCCATGGTGGTGGTATGAGAAGAGAGAATCTAGAACCACCCCTAACTTCTTCTAGTCGTTCAACTTAAAATATGTGCACATCATTGGCTGCTTTTTTTATAGCTATTGCAGGATTCAGCATGTCCAGATCATGTAATGTATGCAGCTGGAGTATTCCTTTGATCCCTGCTCTGTCTTCTTTCATTGCCCTAGGCTGGACTGGGGCCCTACAGCTTCCTCATCTTCTGTGCCATCTGCCTTGCCACTATAGTTTACATCTTCTTTATTGTTCCTGAGACGAAGAACAAAACCTTCATGGAAATCAACAAGATCATGGCCAAGAGGAACAAGGTGGAGATTCAGGAAGACAAAGAAGAGTTTGAGGATTTCCACACTGTCCCAGGCGGGCAGGCAGAGAAGAAAGAAATCTCCAGCAGTGAACTGTGACCCAGCCCAGTGTTTGGCCTGGCCCAGATATTTTTCAGGATCTGTTCAGTGGGAGAACGAATACATCGATTCATTGTTTGATACCGATCTTCATTCAGACCTTCTGCAAACTTCCCACAGCAGGAGTTTCCAAATAAGCCACTGTGTCCCGAGAGTGTTCTCATTGTGAGTAATTAGCAGGACCATTCTGCTTCATGGCATAGCCACTGCCAAGGCAAATTACTCATTCATGGTATTTGTCACAGGGAAAGGGCAATATCCTCAGCCAGCTCAGTTCCTGTGATCACAAAACCTATGTCATAAGGTGATGTATGTCCCTGATGTCCTGACTGACACATCTCAGGTGACATAAGCCAGCACTTGAGCTGGGTTTTGGTCAGTTGTGTGCAAGGAGTGCACTATATTCCTCTGAGGAACTGTCATTCATGTATTTGAGGGTCCAACATGAGTGATGCCAGGCCTTTGGTGCACTGGGGTGGCGAGAGCATCAGTTGTTCTGAGGTACTTTGTTAGATGGGCTGACAATGGCATCTACCCTGTCAGCTCTTGTCCTTCCCTTGTGTGCCTCAAAGGACCGTTAAACTGGAAGTGCCTATCACTATAATCTCACCCAACTCTCTCCTTCAAATCAAACCTAGTCCTCAACTGTTGCTGATGAGTCCTTCTGAAGCCTTATTCTTGAGGTTAGGAGTCATCCATCTGGCTGTTGCTTATTCACAGCCAACTTATACCTATTTGTTCTAGTGGCGCTCTAGTCTTTGAGCTATTTAGCTCATTTCACTCCCTAGTGTTTACACTTCAGTTGCCAAAGAGCAACAGTCCCTCTCTTAATCCTTTAATAACCCCCATATCCCTACTCTGTACGCATGAGCCAGTAGGAGCTCATTCATCCCCCAGAGATACATGGTATTGAACTCTAAGAACCTCCCTGCTGTGTTGCAGGAGTCAAATTCAGGTTGATTCCTGTGCAATGAGCTACAAGTTGGAGCCTGTGTTTGCAAACACATCCAAACTTGTCTTTAGATTCTGACATTGAGTTGCTTAAATTTAATTTTTTGAAATAACTCAGCTCTCAGGTACTTGAAACCACTTGAAAAAGTCTTCAAGTGGTTTAGAGCTTGGTCATTCTACTGGTTTCTGGCTGTGTCCCCTAAGGGCACCATTCCACCTGAAGGCTAAATTGGTTTGGAAAAGCTCCGAGTCTGAAGGACTAGTGCTGACTCTCAGAAGAAAGTAAAGTGCACACTGATAAAAATGGAGGATTTCTTAAAGTTTTTATTAGTTTAGGGGGTTTGGGGGTTAATTATGGCAAATTTAACATGGGGAAATTCAATTTAATTAATTGTTATGTGAGGCTGCTGCCCTCTGTTTTGAAAAAAGCAGAATTGTTGAACAGCCTGGCACGGATTTTGTTGTTGATGGAGATAGCCCTTCACATGATTTACTTTAACCTTAGAAAATGAGTTTTATACCTGCCCTCAAACTTGTGATGTATACATGTTGAAAAAGAAACTGCTTCCATGCTCAGTCTCTACATCCATTTACAGAAAAGAAGGCATGCCATGGATCAAAGCACAATGATTGCATAGGACCACACTCTGTCCTGCAAGGGCTTTACGTACCCTTTCCTATGCGGTAGGTCTGCAGGGGAAGGGGTGGTGATTTGATGGTGAGAAATGGGAAGGAAGGACACACGCAGGGAAGATGGTAAGAAACGGAGACTGGGTGAAGGACATGAGAGATATTTTACTTGATAGAGCAGCTCCTTTGACCAAAGAGAGTGGCACTTTGGCATGTAGGAGGATCTATGTATGGGGACCTAAGTCAAACTCCTGGGTGGGATGTGACTATACAAGGTGTTGGACTGTGCCAAGTTCTGCTCTATTCTTTGTCTCTATCCTACTGATGGAGGCTTTGCTCCCATGTACCTACTTGGAAAAATGACCTGAAGCACTAGCAGGTGCGTAGTGAGCCTATACAAAGCAGAAGGAGAAACAAGCAAATAATCTAAGTTTTCCTCAGTTTCCCGAGCAAGCAGTTTGGATTCTTCTGCTGCCTTAAAAAAAGTTGGGGTCACTGACAGCTGGTGTCAGACTCCAGAACCACCCCCCCCAAGAGGGTCATGGAGGTTTCTCCCCATGCTATGATATCTCCCTTCAGTTGCCCTGATTTGCACAGTGCAAGTGCCCGAACATCTGCAGGACTGAGAACTTGGCTCCACAGGTTCACGTGAGTCATCCACCCTGCAAAACCATTGGAGAACGTCCCAAGAAGAGTGTCTCTATCTTTCCCAAGGACAAGCATCCCTCCAGCCTGGCTCACATACCCCTTCTGGATACTCTTTGCTTTACCAGCTGCTCCATTGAGCCATAAATTTGCCATGCCAGACTGGGAGGCCCATGCCATGCAGTAGTGCAGCCAATCTTGTGCCTTGTGGTACAGGGGGAAGCTGATGAAATGGCCTCCTATCCACAATCCCACATCTGTGCCCACAGTCATCACTAGCTCATTATCCCTCTCCTGCGTGGAGTAGGAAAGAACAGTCTGACTGCCAGCATGCTGGGCTTTTGTCCAGAAACATAAGGTGAAGGCTTGGAGAGACATATCATGGAGGGGATGAACATTCACAAAACTCTCAATGTTTTCCACAGGGAAGTAGAAAGCTGGAAAAGTGCTGGATTTAATACCTGAAATAACCAAAAAGCCAGCTGTTACGTTTCCTGCTATGCTTATAAATCAGCCCAACTCCTGAAGAATACACCCATAGGAACTGGCAGGGCTGTGACAGTCTTAGCTGTCTTGAGCCACAGTTACTGACGTGTGTTGTACCAACAGGGAAGGGGGCTTGAAATGATGAAAAGCTTAGCTCTCTCACGCAACTGTTTGGGAAAATCACTTTTTTTCTCTTCTTCCTCTTTTCTCATCTTGTGTAAAATAGAGACGACGATTATTTATCCTAGGGGAACTGTGAGCTTAAATCCTTCACTGTTTGTAAAAATGTGCTTACATGTTGCAGGAGAAAGCTGTAGTTGCTGTGAGAGTAGCTAGATTAGGGCTAGCTTTAATGATGCTGTAGTTGAAGAATTTCCATCAGCAGGCCTAGATATGGGACAAAATTCTACCTGCGCATATCAGTACCAAACCTGTTAATGATTTAGGCCATCAAGGATAGCAGGGCATGGGCTTTTCATCCTTGGAAGGTAAGCTGGACTCAAGAATAGATGTGTGTCTCACCTATGTGGCTCACTCCATTCAGCAACTCTCTCTTCATGTCTTGGAGCTGCATCTGGATTTGTTCCAGTCTGAGGTTGAATTCTTCTGGATGGCATTGTTCTAGAGCAATCAGACAGCTGAATTTACAGAAGACCAGGACCCGCACATGGTAGATTTTCTGCTTTCTAGTTTGTAGAAGGTTTGGGAAAAACCTTTGTTTTAAAATGCAGCGTCTCGCCTCCATACAGTGCCTGGCTAATCAGCCATGCCAGAGCTGTTTCTACAACGGTTATCCTCACCCATATGGATGCAGACACACTTGAACCTAGTGTTCTTGTGTGGTGCCATGTAGCACCACTTATCTTGGGAGATCTGTGTGACACCATTGCAGTCAAAACAAAGGGCTGGTGCACAACCTACAGCTACCACTGCACCATTAGAAGCAAGATGTGTTGGCAAGGGGCAGAGGCACATGGGCCATCTCCACCTGCTGTGCAAGGACACTGCTACTCCTGGGAAAGGTTATCTCCAGCATGCCTAGCTTAAGTGATTTGCAACTTAACTACTTCCACGTAGGTTTCTTGCCCTTCCCCAGGGAAAGCTTGAGTCCTGCCCGCTGACTCCCTTTACCTTGGGTGAGTTTGGCTCTGAAGGAGGACTCCACCACACGCCCGTTGAGGGGCTGAGCATGCCGGTAGTCATTACGCAGCGTCCTGTTTTGCCAGTCCAGCAAGGTGTTCTCCAGGAGGCTGATCTGTGAGCAACGCAGGCTTATTATGGCAGGCAATGGGAATAACAGCTTTGCCAAGAAGTGCAGTGCAGATCCTGCAGCTCAGGATTAAACCTAGCAATTTGTTATAGAGGAACCCACAGGGTCTCTTGCTGAGTATTAGCAAGGGAAAGGAACAGAACATGAGGGCTCTTATCAGCTAATTCATGATAAAGATATTTTGCCTGAAGGAAGTTTTTAACACCTGCCTGATGGTATGCATGGATGGAGATTTTGCTGCTATTCTGTAGCATACTGTTTTCTCACAAATGCCTACTAGCCTTCCCCCTGCCAAAAAGAGTATTTATTTTTCAAATGAGAACACACTGTGATCCTCCATTACTGTAGTCTCCATTTTATCTTGTTCTGCTCCTAGAATAAAATGTTTCTGTTGTTTCTTTCTCATTAAGGAAGGTGAACCACTCTGCAAGACTCAACAGTAAGCTTATTTTACTTGTGTTACTTTTTTCCCTGCTAAAGCCTTTGTCCTGACAAAGCAGACAGAGCGAAGAGAAGGGAATCCTGCCATGTGACAGTATTCAACTGCTGGCACAAGTGGGGTTACTGCCCAGTGCTCCTGTGCACTCAACAGGGTCCTTTGTCAATGCCTCTGCTGGAGCATGGATGAACCCTCTCCTGTCAACGCAGCCAAAACTCGCAGCAGGCCACTCCTGAAATGATCCCATCTAGCTCTACAATGTAAGCGTAGACAAGAAAACCCAAAAATGCTCATTTTTTTAAACTCAAAATAGTTCTAGAAAAATATGCCAGTTATTCTGTAACTGTCTTAATGTTATGAATGGCTCTTACGTTTTTTAAGGGGTTTTTTGGACTCTTGCAGTGGTTTTTGCCTTGTTGATTCTGACTGGTCTCTTCCTTTTTATAGTGCTTCAGCATGGTTGAGCTTAACTGAGCAGAGAGCTTTGTTACCGCTCACCAGACCTCAGGTAAACTGCTGCTGTACAGAAACTGACCCTTGCTGTGATGTAGCATCATGGTGTCGTTACAGCCACCTGTAATTCCAGTTGCTTAGGAGTCTATCCCAAAAGCCCTGTGTGAGAAATGCCCTATCAGCACCTCTGTCAGCCTGTTCCCAAAATCACTGGAGGACAGAAAAGGAAACTTGTGTGGAAAGGTGAAGCGTGGAGGAAAGTGAAGCTGCTCTGTCTGGTAAACAGCTATCACTTACCTGTGTGTGTGACAGGACAATCGGAGAATGAAAGATGGTCCAGATCACGCTCTCGGAGCAAGGTGGGGTTGTTAGTGAGCCCTGGTACCTGTAGAAGTGTGAGAGGTTTTCTGGCAGCATGGCTTGGACATCCAGAGAAATGAGCTTTGTTGATTGACCTCAAAAGGAAACAGAGAGGCAATAGGAACAATTAATGGAGAACAAAGAGAAAGGAGAGAGTGGTGTTAGAGCTGGGGTTGACAAATCACTTTGCCCAGAGCACTGGTATATTAGACCTTTGGCAGAACTGGATGAAGACGGAGGGAAGTGAATGGTCCTTTCAGTGGATCTACGGGTTGTCATTCAGAGATACCTGGGGTCCTAGAGGTGGTGGGCAGCTGCACCTCAGCGCTCTGCCAGTAGCTGTTAGTCCTCCCAGGAAGCAGAGTATATTAGTGCAGCGCAGCACCTGCTATCTGGGCCTACAGGCTGCAGGATCGTAGGACGTTGTTATTTGATGGTGCTGCAGCGTGTTGCGTAGACCTACCAGGAGTATGTTTATTGCTGCCTTGAGCATCTTCCACGCCACCCTGCTGTGTGGGCTGCTGTTTGAGCTGTGTGGGCAGGGATGGTGTGAAGTTGGGCAGGGATGGTGTGAAGTTGTGCATGGCTGAGGATGCTTGGCCACGTAACTGCAAGCAAAGCAGCAGCAAAATGCCTGTCCCCAGACCCAGTACATACATACAGGTTTTGAGAATATCAAGGATGGAAAAAGGCATTCCCAGGTCTTACCTGCAAACCTGATTTTTGCCAGTTTGGAAATGAATTCACTGTAGTAGGTATTCTCGAAGTGCCCATCCTAAACACAGCATAGAAACTTGAACGAAAAGGTTAGTGACCTGCCTGTCCTTCTATACCATTAATCAGCTTGGGGGATTAATTGATAAACTGGGAGACGGAGAACAAATAGTATTGCAAATCTCTTGGTAGGCTGGACAATCCTAGGCATGATAAGGTATGTACACATAGGTCTCGGGTAGAATAGTGAACTATAAGGATCCTTTTTCACCACTTCTAAATCCACACAAAATCAAGTGCTCTCACTTGCAGATCAGAGCAAGGCCTTGAGGTACAGCAGGGAAAACCCAGCCGCCACACCTGATAATCCATCTGTACTTATGGGGGAAATTTTTCTGTGGCTCCCAAGTTGTATTGGCTGGTATAGTGTGAACCCCAGATGGCATAAGGGAAGAACAGTCCTGCTGCAGCACAGCTTCCTCAAACTGGTAGCAGACATCATCTCTTAAGATAGACGTGCAAACCCAGTACAGGCTGCTTGTGTCTGGACTGTGATTATACCATAAACAGTGATCACAGACTGGCCTTGCTCAGCAGCCTGGGTGTCAAACCTACCGCATACAGGAAGGCAAGCACAGCCAATCCATTTGGTTTGTCTTTGGCTTCTTTAAAGCTTGAGTAGTCAGCTGAGTTGTAATGGACAATATGCAGCTGTCAGAAGAGAGACAGGGTCATTTAGCAAGAAGTCATGAATGGCTTCCTTGGTGCTTTAAAGTACCCAATACAGTCTGAAGGGAGAGTCACCATCCCAATTCCTGCTACTTGTGCCTCACAGCGCAGCCAAATAAACCTTTAGTTTAATAGGTTTGTGACAAATGTGGAAGAACAACTCCATCTTTGAAGGCTATTAGTGCTATTGCAACGGCTTTTCTTAGTCTTCTGTGCCAGCACCGTCAGGCTCAGCTCTTGCATTGCACCAACCACCTGCACTTAAGGGAGCCCTGTTTCTCCCACTTGCCTCTGCATTCCTTCTTGCAGGTTTTGTGGGCTGCAGCTTCCCATTTCGCAATTGCCAGACTTGCAGCGTACCCTCCCTCCAGCCCACTCCGTTCACAAGTACCTCTGCAAAGTATCTCATCCCATCTATGGTGTGTTCGGAGCCGCTGGTCTCCAGGTCCAGGCCACCCCAGTGCAGATGCATCTGTACAGCTGTGTAGAGGCCTGGGAGCCCTCTGGAAATGTGCATGGTGGGTGGCAGATCAATCTGAACTGAAAAAACAGGATTGGAGACAGCAATGGGTGCAGCCATGCCCATTCGTGTAGTTACGCTTACAGTGCCTAGTGCTTTCTGCCAATAACACCCTCTCTGAAATAAGCTGGCACAGGGAACTAACTCCAGTATGCAAGGAAAACCACTGAAGCTTAAAGCTAGGTCTGCTTAAAATCTTTCCTGACCTCAGGCTCGTGCACCTCAAAGACCACACCAGGCACAAAGATGACTGGGCACTAGCTGTGCCTGCAGACTTTTTTTTCCATCTGAGCAGCTCTAGGTTTTTCCTTAGGCACGAATAAAGGTGCTTTAACGCTCACTTCTTGTGCAGTACATCACATCTTGCAGGGCTCTGCACAGATTTGTTAGCTACTTTATTTCCAAGGAAGAAAAGGGGGATAGAAATCAACAAAGTGACTGGCCTCATCTAACCTGCCATCATAATTTCCAGTATTCTGGACTGTGCATGTTCTAGGAACAGGCATACTGGGCCAGAGCCCTGTAAGTTTGAAAAGGCTGTGTTAATGCTTGAAGGATTTGTTGAGACAAATCTCTTTGCTTCTCCTCGCCAAGGAGTATTCACAAAGACACTATGAAACATTTTTCTTCCTGCTAATGTACTGCCACAAATCGTATTTATGTTGATAAAGATGCCAAACCTAGGAGTGAAAATGGAGAATTGTCTCATCCTAATGGAAGCCCAGAGCACGTTACAAAAAATAGCGACTATCTTCGCAAAATGTAGCACAGTATATATGATTCATTAGTCATAGTTTGGGTTTGTGAGAAGTTTGTTTTGTTTGTAAACTGTTTACAGACAGACAAGGTGAAAACATGTTTCCTTGTAATATCCCAAAGAGTCTAGAGTGGGGGGAAAAAATCCATCTACCTTACTTTTTATGCAAGATCCCTGCTGACTGCCTTCCATAATTAAGGTTATGTACCTCAGGTACCTCACTATGGTTTCTACTTTCCGCAAAACACAGCCAGAGAACTGCGTTCTGAGTTTACGGGAAGTTTAAGTCTTCTGTAAGATATTTTATGCAAATACTTCCCTGAAAGCTTGAAGGTCGGTAACAGCCCAGTTTGCTTCTATTTTTCACCCATGTAAAGTGTGTGTGGAAAGTATGACTGCTCTGAGCTGGAAGTGCCTTACTCCTACTTAGCTCTAGTTTTGCCAGGCAGTGGGGAATCAGCTGGGATTACGCAGTGGGAATCTGGGTGCAACTGTGCCTTTCTCCAGCATTTCTGCTCTGCAGTTGGGACTCTTGTCCATTACTGCCTTACAGATTACAGCACAGGCAGCCAGCCTATTTTCCTATCTCTGGCCTCTGAGGCGGTTGAGTTAATGAAGGTCACACTTGAGGTCCCAGTTCTAAGAAAAATCTGCTACTGGAGGAAGCTGCACACCCCCTCCATGGATGACATTTTAATCTTCCAAAGCTGTGTGTGTCCTTGCTACCTACTAGAGGACCAATCATGTTTAAAAAAAAAAAAAAAAGAAAGAAAGAAAAGTCCAAATGCCAAATACAAAAGTCTTCATTAACCTAAGGTTATCTGTGAGAGTGTGTCTGCACAGATGTGGTAGATAGGTGCAAATTCCTTGTGCAGACACTCTGTGCTGCTGCAGATAGGCTTTATCAGGTGGGATTTAGCCTGGTAATTACACAGCTAGAGAGAAAGTGTAGCTGGTGTCTTAGGTGAGACACTTGGTCTCCAGCTCCTGAGAGCCTGTAAGGAGAGTCCTGCTGATAAATCCGTCTCCTGTCGCTTTCAGATCTGCTGAATGTTTTCTGATGTGGCCCAGTGGAACATTTTCCTTGAAAGATATTGCTACCCTGTCCTATTGCACTGAAGCCAGTAGGAAAACCTAGCCTGACTTCAGAGGCGCTATGAATAAGGACAGTCATTTTGCCTTTGTGCTTTTCTAAAATGCCCTGCATCAGAAAATCATTGTTTTGATGTTAACAGAAGAATAGGAGAATACACATGTGCAGTCAGAGATCTGAAAGCTAAACCTGCAGGAATTAATTTGTAGGCAGTCAGGGTAGCAATGCTGACACGAGAGCTTCTAACTGAATGTTGAGCTTGTGTGGGTGACAAACAGGAGTACTTATTCATTATGACTTTTAGAAATACAATCACAACAGCCTTTCTCTGAAGGCAGTATGTCTCTCATCACTTCATTTCCCTGCTCTTGCTCCATACTTCTTTCTCTTACAGAGAGGAAGAAAGGACTGCTGTGCAGCATTACAGAGCTACCAGCTTTATGTTCCAAACACCTTCCCAAAAACGCTCATTCCCTCCCCACTGCAGCTATTAGAAAATTCTCTCATTGCTCATCTGTAGTCCAACAGCATTATCCCAACAGTACCAGCTGATGACTTATTTAGACAATGAATTACAGACTGCAGCAGGGGAATCCAGGACCTCCTAAACTATAAACCCTGCCCTGAGACTGCGTGGCCAAAGGCAAGGTTTTAACCCATGCTGTGCTTCAGCTTCCCTTCCTGAGACCTGAAATACCAATCCTCTGACTATAAGGGAGGGATTCTCCTATGTGTTGTACTTTATGTGATCTACATCTAACCGAACCTTGGATGCAAACTTGCTACTGGTTCTCTATTCCTATCACTTCTAGTTCTTAGTATTATACAGGGGAAAAAGATGCATTTTATGAACGCAGAGAGGAGTCAGTATGTACCAAATACCATTCATTACTATAGTCCTGCAGTATTCTAGCACACTGAAAGGAAGGGTCAATCTCTACTGCTCTAGCTGCCTTTTATCCCTTATGGTCTTGCACAACCATAACTGCCTTTTATTTCTCTGGTTTATATATGTGTTTCTGGACAGCTTTCCTGTGTGATTGGGGAAAACAGCAAATCTAGGAGAGTAGAATGAAGTGAGATGGCAAAGCAAAGTAAGGTAAGTTAAAAAAAAAAAGGGGGCATTGTCTGTGAATAGCATTTCAATCAGCTAAAATGAATAATCTGTTCTTGCACTGTCACGAGCTTGACATCCTCCCAGGACATCTGCTCAGCCACGGAAGAAAAAACTTCCCACCCCTACAGCAAAGCTGACTCATTCCACTGCATTTCAACCTCGTGTCTCTTGCTGGCCACAAAAGGTGTGTGATAATGTTCTAGCTATGGCAGAATGCTGCAGTGATCATACAGGAGCTGTTCCCGTATTCTGCGTGTGCTGGGAAAATATATATCTGAACTCATAAAGTCTCCTTTATACCCCAAACATAATGTAATAAGTGAATGCTACGCTGCCCAGGTGAAACCTCCGGAGGATACACTACAGCCTACTTTATAGCTTAAAAGCAGAAAGCTGTCAGGTTTAGGTAGTTCTTCCATCAGCTGTCCCAGCAGGAAGGTATGTTCTTTCTCTCATTGAATGCACTGCAGGACTAAACTCGGTATGATGCACAGAAACCTGAACTCATCAGTGCAGGATGCTAACAAAGAGGTGTGGATAAAAGGGTTGGGTTTTAAGGACAGACCTACCATTAAAGACATCTGCATTTCAAAAATGTAAGGCCTTTGCTGTGCTGCTTGCTGGCCTGTTCCCTGCACTGTTGGCTGCCAGCATCACCCGCTGTCTTGGAAACAGTGCATGGGAGGCCCCTGGATGCTGCATGTGCGGTGATCCATGCACGTACCAAGCCATGGCTCGGGGGCAAAATGGGGCTGAAGGGGACAGGCAGCACTTGCTTCCTTGTGCCTTAGAGCTTCGCTTTCTGACAGCTAGAGCTGCTGCAGGACCAAATAAACTCCTTGAGCTGTATGTCCTGATTTCTGTTTCAGGCTGCTCCTTTGTCAGCAGTGACTTCTTGACCGGCTCCTCTTTTTAGGTAGGTAATGAGAAGGATCCCCCCAGTCTTACCGGAGTGACCGTTGTTGGTCATTGTGAAATCCCCTTGCAAAGGCCCATCATAACCACTCAGCTCCAGCTGCAGTAACTGGGGGTTGTACCTCACTTTTTTCCTCTGGATGTCAATTGGAGATTGGTGCTTGCCAGCACAGTCTGCAAAGTGCTTTCCCCAGTGCTCTTCATCCAGGTCTCCTTCTGTGTGGAGGAGAAGCAAACCAGGTTATTAGGACACGGTGAGAACTGCTGTTAGCTCAGGAGTCAGAAAACTCTTCTCATTTGCCAGCAGGGCCTGTCAATCTGGTTATTATAACACCAGGAGCTGCAGCAATAAAAGGTTGCTCTGCCTTCCCTAGAGTGAAAATAAACATTATTCTGTCTGCAGGACAACTGTGCTGCAAAATAAGAAACCTGCATTGCAGTAATAGCTTACTGATCGCTGGAGACTGAACCTTCACCGAAAGAGAAGCAGTGTTCATATAGAAATGGGGATTTAAATGGGTCTCAACCACCAAAGGTGTGGAATCAGGTTCTCAATGAACGTGAGAGTGAATAGGACCAGGGCAATAGGTGGAAAGTCTCCACTTAGGATTGGGAACTGGCATCAAATTTGCTTTTTTTAACTAAGGAGAGAGCTAACAAAAGAATTGGAGTGAAATGGTTTAAATAAATGGAACCTTTTCTATGTGTTCTGGGATAGGAGTGGTCTCGGGTGGCTTTGATATCCTGTGTGCATTCTTATTAATAAAACCCACCCCTTCTCCTGAGCGCAGTGCTATGCTTCTTTCCAGCACCCCCTTTTTACACACAACAAATAATGACAAAGTGATTCATTGCTTTTGTGAGACAGATCCTGGTGTGGAATAGTACCTGAGCCTCCCAATTTCGGGATTCAGCTGATTGCTCTGAGCTCTTGATGCCCCTTCAGCCCCCAGGCCTAATAGCCCCTAAAGGTCATGCTAAGTGTCAATACTGGCTCCTTTTCCTGCTTAGTGTCACTAGCTCAGACACAAACATTTGACATGGGACTAAGAACTAAAGGCCCTAGCTTCACCTGCACGTGCTCATGGTGTCCGCAAGTATTTAATACTAACCCCCCCTGTGGTCACCTATGGAGGGAGCAAATGTGTAGGAGACCTGGCATGCTGGATGCTATCCTTTTTCCAATGGCTCTAAGCCTCTTAGCCTTAATTTGAATCTTTCCTGCAGAGGTCTGGGTGCTGCTGAAACTATTAACAGATGCCTGAACCCTTCAAGGCTATTTGCTCTCTCCATACTGCTATATTTAGCACTTTAAGCATAAGTAGAAATTTTAATGCCATCTCTGTCAGGGCCGTGACTGACAATCAGTATGGAAACCTTTTCTTCTTGACCCCAGAACTGCAATATAGCGATCAATGTCAGAGTCACGTCTGTCTGAGAGAAACGGAGCTAGAGCTAAGGAATAATCATCATGTGATTGTTGAACTCACTGACTTCAAATCCTGCAGAGATGGTTTGGAAGGAGAGGTGACTGTTGTAAAAAGAAAATAGTTCAAAGCTACTTCATCATCTTCCTAATTTTCAAATTATTATACTTATGGCCACACTTGGGGATTTGTTACTATTTGCCAATTCTTTTCTTTTTATTTCATTTAAGCAATGTCAGTTTGCAGGTGTTTGTTTCCTGACATTGATTAAATATGGGGGGCTTAGGAGATGCAGACAGCCTGGCCAAAAGAAAATCCAGAGAGAACTTCTGCAAATAGCTTAGTGTCCTAATTGCAGCAGTGTATCTATTCAACAATATCCTTTGTTTTAGCTTGATTCCCAGCCCACTGAAGATCATAAAAGGATTACCGTTTACTTTAATGAGCTCTGCAAACAACCCCCTGAAACAAATGAAAATCCGATAAAATTTCACAAAATATATAAATACATAAATAAGCACTTCTTAGTGATCTGTACCGCATGGGATATGGCAATAAAATAATGAGCAGGCAGTATTTAAAGCTTTTCCTTCCAGGATCATCCAAAGGGCAGCTTTTATTCTAACACATTGTAAAGATTTTTCTCCATTGTTTGAACCTCATTGGTCTGCCAACTCTGACAATGTGCCCTAACCACACAAAGGAGTAAAAAGGGGTGACATTGAAGAGAATCACTTTCAAGACACACAGGCATCAATAAAGAGGAATAAATTAGCTGCTCTGTGGAGATCTTTTGCTAATGGAAAGAGTCAAGCTGAGTGTTGCTCCTGCAGTACCAAAAGGATGGGAGTGTCTTTAGCAAGCTGGCAGTCAGTAGCAATCCCAAAACAGCCTCATTTTTCATTACCTTTGTATGTCCAGTGCACGAGGTGAGAGCAGCTCAGATGCACCAGGAGCAGGCGGAACAGGACAGCTGTGACCCACATGTCTCTCGCTGTATCTGCAGTTGGAACCAAAGTGAGGAGTGCCTTTCTTTAAAAAAGCGTAAATACCAATTTACTCTAGGTCTGGCCTTCCCAGCACCCATCCCGCCCTTCTCCTCACCCATCCAAAACAATAACAGCAAACAATGCCACAGAGATATTTTATTTGGACAGCCAGCTTTAAACGCTAAAGGCACTTTATCGATCCTCTGAACAAAGCTGTCTGTGTGAGCGGAACAGGTTTCCCCCGATGGCCAAAGCTGATGGCCTTGGGGTCACTTTCTGACCCCAGCTGCTACACACTCTCTGCCCGCTTTTCCTGTCCATTCATTCCTGATGAGCAGGTAGAAAGGCTTCATTACAAGTATGTGTAAAACAGTGCTTTGTAAGCAAAGATACCTAACAGGGATCTCAAACACTGTCCTGAGGTGGCCAACTGTTTCCTTGTTACAGGGAGGAAGGAGCCAAGGCAGAAGGCATTTAAGGGACTGGTTTTCAAAAGCGCTGAGTGTTCACAATCTTATTAGAAGTCAAAATTGTAGACACTTAGCTCCTTTGAAAATCAGACTTCTGAGGCCAGATTTAAAAGTGCTCCGCACCCACAAGCCTAGTGTTTCAAAGCATTTTGCTTTCAACACCTTCCCTACTCACTGAAAATCTAGTTTTTAATGTGAGAGATTTGCAAAATTTGGAAAATTCAGAGCTCTGAAAAACTGTTTAGACTGTTGAAAGATACAGGCGTGATACAAGATACTGAAACCCTGATGGCTTTTTAAAAAACATACAGGAATTCAAATAAAAACTAGCTGGTGTCAGATGTCTAAATGCTCTTGTGGACTTCAGCAGCTGCTCTGTACATCTGCAGACACTTGATTTCCTTAAAAATGTGTCCCAACAAAATCATTGCCCAAGGTCCAGTAAACAAGTCATTCGGCAGGGCAGGGAACAGACCATGGATCTTCTGCCTGCCTTTTTGTATCCTGCTACTAGGCAAATGTCATTCCCTTTGAAAAGCCTTCTCCTCCCCCCAAGAATGACACACTACCGACAGCCCTTTCTGCCCAGCGGTGCCTCCCAACCCATAAACCACTGTTTAATAACAAAAGGGGAGCAGAAATCTCCCCAGGAATGGAATTTTCACCTGGTACTGAGAAGAGCTACAGCTTCCACCAAATGCAGCACAACTTTGCTGTTGATTTTAGGCGGCAGGCAGCAGTATTAAACATTTGGCAAGAAAGCTCACATCAGTGAAATCTCAGCACTTCTGTTTGGAATGTCCCTGCCACTTGCAATAATATTTGCAATTATTTTCTTCAGCAATAAGGTACATAATACAGCAACTCAACAATAAGAGCCATAGGTGAGTAACAGATTTCATGTGAACTGACTGTACTGAACAACAGAATCAGGTTTTTTATTCAAAATCTTATTCTTTGCAAGTGAATTGTTAACATTAAAAGGCCTTTCCTGGTTTGCTGTTTTGTGCAGTGCATATTTAATCTTTGGGAACTGCTGTAATATTGAGTTGATTAACCAAATGTGTATTTTTCCCCGTCTCCCCTAAAGAAGTCATTTATTCTGACAGTTGCACTGAACTGTGGAAGGACTAAACTAATCAAACATGCCCTGCAATGCACTTCATAATCCTTGTGTATCCAGTTGAGTAACTAGGCTTTGAAATTAGCTGAGGGAGAAATTTTGGGGGTTTATACCTGTTTACACTCCAGGATTCCACAGCAGTACATGAGGGTGTGAACAAGAGTCAAGAACAGGAGGCCACCTCTGCACCAAAGCATCCCTCCTGCCACCCTGCCTGTGTGTGCGTGCCCAGAGTGTTTAAATGGATGTCATTTAGGGAGAAGCTGTTTCTCTTGCCTGTGCTTTATCGATCAGCTAGCCCAGTCTGCACAAAGGATTTGAAATAAAGCCCATTTGGGAATGTCCTGGTGCCAGGAAACTGGAGATGACAGTGAATTAATTTTTAATGGAGCTTTTGCAACATGCTAAAATTGTGACATTTCACTTGACATCAGCAGGAGCTGTGGGTGCTGATGTGGTTCAAAAACCACATCTCTGTTAGCTCAAGTTAGCTTCCCCCAAATTAGTGGCTACTCTGCAAGACACAGCAATCTGGGGAGAGGATTTACTAAGGGGATTAAGTATGAATTTGTTTTGGAGTTATGACAGAAAAATAATTTTAATTAAACTCTTTAAATGTATTGGAATATTAAGCTTCTAAATACAAGCTGAATAATATGGAAGGAGTCCTTCTCCTGTATAAAGTATTGCACACGTCAACAGTCACTTATTGATTCTTGGAGCTATAGCTTTTTTTAGTGTATATGGTATTAAACCTGGCTGGCTTGAGGCTTGTCTTTATTAGTCATCTGTTTTGCTACCTCAATATAATTGCTAGAGAGAAGTATGGACGTAGTGCCTAGGAACTCCAGATATCACAGCAGGACCGTGCTTGGTGTTTTACAGGTGAAGAAGATTGTAGGTCTAACAGGACCCAAATTTAGCCAGTGGGAAAATCTAATGTCAGATATCTCAGCCATGAATATTCTTGGCATGATTTCTTCACAAAAGCAGGCTACTTTCACACAGACACAGTTACACAGAGACAGTTACACAGACTTCAGCCTCCCCCCTCCCGCCCCAACTGCAGTAGGAAATAAGCCTTTAATCCCACATCATTGGCTTCCATGCACTTCACTTTTATCTCTCCAGCTTTCCCTGACTCTTTGCCATCTTTTAAATCCTGCTTCTCCCGGGCTATTCCCTCTGTCCTCGCTGGCCTAAAGCTCAGCTCAAGTCTGACTTTCAGATCCATTCTGAGTATTGGTAGCCACATTAAAACCTTGACATTGCATTGAAGTAGCTGGCTCAATACCTCAGTGCTCCTTTGACCCAGAACTTGAAAGGGTTAACTCCTTTCCATCTGAATCAGTGGGAATTTCATCAGGGGTTGCAGTAATAGCTGCATCACTCCCGAGTCCAGCAAACATTTGACCAGGAACAGGCTGTTTGATGTGAGACGGACAGATTGCCTTCAGTCAGGCTATCTAGGTTTTCGTAAGTGAGTCTAAAACCTCTTCAAATGGAGCTCTCCCTGCTGAAGTCAGGCTGGATGAATAAAAGTATTCAGCGCCTACACAAGTTTTACGAAAGACAAAAAGCAGCTAGCGCTAGTGGGCCCAAACCCATGAGTAAAGCTGGCAATAGCTGTGCAGATTGAAACATGAGATCCTTTTATTCCACAATTCCTGTAATGTTTTTACATCTTCCCTCCAAAACTGGCCCTCGCTTCTTTGAAATTTTGCCCATGCTTTTTTTTTTTTTTTTGCTTTTTGCCCCCGGCTTTCAACTACATACAGAGATCATGGAACTCAGAGGCAGAAAAGCACTAGAATTCATTTCTCCAGTTCACACAATCCCCTTAGGCCTCCTTCCTCTTATATAATATTTTGATGTGCTTGGCTAAATTCACCTTCTACCAACATAAATTCAGATACATTTGTTGATTCTGCTGAAGCTTTGTGACAGAAATGGGCTTTGAGGCAGAGATAGACAGACACCGGAGGTTTACACCAGTGTTCCTAAAAGCATGATTTGCCCGTTTTAAAGCAGAGAGGTTTCCTCTGCGGATTCCATTTCACGGTCTAACAGATCTCAGCATTAGCTACCTGCAGTTCATTGTCAGCCTAAATTTTCTTTTGCTCAGTTTCAGCCAATTACTCTTAGTTATAGCTATAGCCCTCGGATCATCTGAAGATAGTTTTCCCTCTTTAATGTTCACATCACTCCTGGGGTGGTTATCACCTCACCGCACCACGAGCATGAGCAGCCTGTCACTCGCCATTTCCCCATGGTGGTGAAAAGGACAATGTGATGCTATAAAAAGAAGAGAACATGGTCAAATAACCCCTCTTCATTTTCATTTCCAGGAAACGTAATTACAGTTCTTGTAATGTCTATATAGGTCTGCTCTACAGACTTTGCTGAAAGTGACTTCACGTTCTGGATCTCTACTTGAGACTTTGAAAAAAAAAGAAAGTGTGAAGGGAGGATTAGGAAGGGGGAGCTCAATCTTCCCTCTGCATTTAGTGTGAGGTACACAGGAATGTGGCCTGAGTGTGAGGATTGAAGGAGTGCTGTCAAGAGCCGGCCTGGGAGAAATTTTTCCATCATACCAGGGCTCTGTGCTGTGCACTGGATGGTGGTGGGATAAAGAAGGAATAACTCAGTGACAAGATAGCTCGTCAGCATGTGCAAATACCTGTCCACCTTCTCAGACACCGTGTCATTACTACTTTATACATATCTGCACCTCCTTCCATAAAAATATTCATTTTGCTCCTGATGTCCCAGTGTAATAACACGCAGAGGAAGCACAGCTGCTGCTCAGTCTCTCTGAAAGTCAATATTAGCAGTGCATAAACACAGCAAAAGACCCCAAGCCCCTTAACAAACAAACACTTCACAGAACAAATAAAGGCTCTGAAAATGTGGCTGTTGCCCACTGCTGGGTAGGCACTTTTCCTTTCTTATTTCAGCTGCATTGTGTGTTGAGCAGCTGTGACATCCAGTGGCCAAACACAATACAGTTGGGTTTGGTACAGAACTCTTCATACATGGTAACAATAACAGAACCTTTCCATTGCATTTTTCATCTTCAAAGAGCTGTACAAACTGTAATGCATTAACCCCTACAGAGCTCAGTGGGGCAGATGAATGTAGCGACCCTAAAAGCACACATGAGAAGGGGAAACGACTCTCCAAGCTCTCTACAAGCATGGCAATCAGCCCTCTAGGGTGGTGAAGAGCCCACCCTAGGGCCAGAGTGCAGGACCTTCACCCACCACTGCAGAGATCAGCTGTTGAGAGATAAGGGATCAGAAAGGTGCAGCTCAGTCAGCATCTGATGAAGAGGCCACACCTGAGGGAAGGGTTGTGCTCTTTTTCCCCAGAGCAAGAGGGCCCATGGTTAGGGACTGGGGAAAGCTCCATGACACAGCAGGACCAGAGCTGGTGTGGAAGAGATGCTGTGCCAGAGGCCTGGCCAGCGGAAAAGGCTTCTGCAGTGATTTTCTGAAGATGTCAGAGGACTTTGTTGATAGATGTGGAAGGTAGGGAAGGGAGTGCAAACATGGATTTGGATTAAGAAATACAGTGGTGCAATCAAAGAAATGTGACTGTGATGAGATCCCAGCGGTTAACTGGGATTCCTGTTCTGACAGGTAAATCGGAAGATACAGAAAACAAGAAAACAAATCAGTGGAAAAGAGGAGCTGGGTCTCACCCATGGAGCAGGGCATCCCAGATTGATGCTAGTAAACATCTATTCCACAAAGAAAGAAAGAAATGGACCAAGAGATGGGTTATCACAGGCCCGTGTTAATGGGGAGGAATAGTGGGTATAAAGTCTTTGAGAGAGGTTTAATCATAGCATTTAGTGCATCTGCTGCATTTCACTTTGCTCGACTCTTGGCCTGTGCTCGAGGTATGTGCTGAGGGAGCTGAGTGGCTGGGCCAGAGCGTGTTTGCCGAGCTCCTCACAGCCTATGAGAGTTAGTTTTCAGTGAGTGTTATAGCTGCAATTACTCTATATCCCATAGAGTGTAAGATCCTGGAAGACATGTGAATGTCAGTATGTGTCTAGGTACGAGTTTGCCACCTTAAGCTTCCTTTCTAGCCCATGGAGAGAAACAGCCTTGATACAGACGCTGTGTTTTATGTGGGTATCTTTGAGGTCAGTCCAGACGTGCCTGTTTCCTTTTGATTATAAAAGCATGACTCAGAGATCCAAACTATGGACAGATGCATCCAGTTTCAGAGATCAAGAAATCAGTCCCTGCTTTCCCCAAGTCATCTGTGCCCCAGTGCTTGCTTGCTCAGACCTGCAGTGGTTTTTTTTGCTGCAGGCAAGGTCCATGCAGGGACATTCAGCAAGATCAGAAGCGCCCGCAGCCCCCCCTTTCCCAGTAGCTCATCCCCACTGCACTCTGCCTGTGCGAGGCGGGGGAGACGGTAGCAGCTAAAAGTGATTCCCATGAGAATGAGGTCTATTTTTAAGGCAGGAAGACGACATGAAGGAAATTTAAATCCTACTGTCTGTGCTGTACCTGTTCTGTGGCAAGAGAATCCTGCTTGATAACTCTTGTGCTTTACATAAGTATTATGCACTCATTAAAAAAACAAATGAGTTGTTACTGGTTTACTCATACTGTTTTTTTCAGGTTTCCATTCTAAAAAAAAAACCTAAATACCAAATATAATTTCTTAATGGCTAATCGATTCCTAGCTTGTTTTCCCCTTTATAGCAGAATATATTTCAAAGTGAGAGGGAAAGACTTGCTCAGCAAGGAGTCTCAAACACCCTGTAAAAGGCAGTGCAAGGCTTACACACTGGCCTCTATAAAGGGGATTACTTAATGGTTTCGTCATGGTTTGAATGAGCAGGTATGGCCTTTGGATGCACAATTCCTGGCAATTAATATCCAGCTGGTTTAAAAGCTTTCAGTATAACCTCAAATCACCATATCAGATCATCGGCTGCTGGGAAATGTACTCTTTGGTATCAGCACGCTGATTTGTGCATTGGTTCACTTCCAAATAACTCTTCACCATCACCTGAAAACGGATGTAGTAGTTTCATATGCAGGTTAGCGTTCACAGTAGTTAGAAAGTAGTATATATTTTTCCTATTCCAGCCACCTTATCTGCTTTTTTGTTGTTGCCATGGTTGTTGTGCAGTAACGTTCCATTTAAAATAAAATATGTTCAAAGTATTCTGCCTAGTACATGAGTGTCTAACACAGCTCTCGTATACTCATGTGGGCTGATGATTGACCTATGCTACATATTCATAGCTGCACACAAACCTGTGTCCATAGTATCACTTCTCAAAAATGGCTAGTTAGTCTAATGTTACCTGTATCTCCAGCATCCATTAAACCCCCTTTAGTACTGAATAAACCCTGAGCACCCAGTTCATAGAAAGTCAGACATAACATTCTCTGGCCAAGGTCTGTAAGCTCCCTGCCCTGTCCCTGCTGGCTTGCAAACTAGGGGCATTAATTTCCATTGAAAATTCAAATCCCAAACCTACCAAAGCCAGCTGGAGTTGGAGAAAATCCGAAATCAGACTGTCAGGTGATACAGCAGGCTGAGGTCCCTGCAGCCATGCAGGGTTTGTCACTGATAGCAGATCCTCACTGACAACTCTTAGTTTAATTTTTGTGCTGCAGTTGTGAGTTTTCTATATGAGGACCTGAAAAGATCTAATTCAGTCTAGGTCCTTCCCTCACCCCAGTCATTGTACTGAAGTTACTTTCAGACTGGCTATTAAATGCAGGAACTGGTGGCTTTTAAATCGTTTTCAGGACACTAACCAGTCCATCTCTAAAATCCTGGGAGAAGACAGGAGAATCAAGAGAAGCGGCGGAAGTTACAAGCATTAAGAAAGACATCAGGTCTGTCATCTCAAGTCATTTCATCATTCATGTGCCTAAAACCTGTGGTGTTTCATCAGAGTTAAGCTGTAAGACAGAAAAGGGGGATGAGAAGCAAGAGAGAAGGATGTAAAGTCAGAGGAGGTTTTGAATGCCTGAAAGAAAACATCTTAAACAGTCATTCAATAATTTTAATAGATACCCAGAGACAGCATTAGTCAGGCTCTGCCATTACCTTTCCAATGAATCTTCCTTAAAAATACCACGATCTGCAGAGCCAGTGAAGAGAAGAAATCTGGGCGACAGAGTGCTGACTTCTGCATCCAATTGCTTTCCTCCGGAGATCTCACCTTGACTGCGGTGACGTCGTAACGCAGTCAGAAAGCCTCATTCATAAGGCCACTTAGATGCAGGACTGCTTTTCATAAAGAAACTTATCAAAACATAAACAGGCTGGCACTTGCAGGACTGTCGGATAGAGTAGATGAGGGTGGTGCATACGCAGTGACCCAGACACATGTTCTTCAGGTGTTTTGTGAGGCACTGGGGAGAAAGAGAAGTCCCTGAGTATTCAGGAAGCACTTTCAAGGTGCTACAAAAGCTCACACCCTGGAATGCACCCCACACTGCATAATGGTTGTTAAGCATATTAATGCACCGGCAAACAAGTCCTGATCTGTGGTGGTTCTGCTCCCTGCCTTGGCATCCTCAGCCGTTTGAACCAGTGATTTCACACTCTGCAAAGCGCTGAACTCTCCTGCCCAACCACTTTAAACAGGGAAGGAAAAGGCTGGCCTAGTCAGCTTCTGTGCTCATGAGCATATTGCAAGCAATCAAAAAACTTACATATATTACACTTATAATTTTACCATGGCCTGTAAAGCACAGGGAATGACTAGGCCTTGCAATGGAAGGGGATTTTGATCACGAGAATTGTTTTCCATTTCTGGGTGGTGGATGCCTGTAAGCCAGATCTGTGTTGGTGTTTTTTCTCCATCTGCTCCATCAGCATGTTATACCAATGTGTTAGGGTACTTGCGTGAGCTGTCAAACTAGATTACTAGCTACAGTGGCTTTATGTTTTCTGAAACTCTCTGTTCCCAATGTCCACCCCATTAACCATACATCCATCTCCCAAACCATGAAAGAAATACATTATTTTAAAAGAGTGCACTGAATATTTGATTAATTGGTAACAAGCCCGGATTCCCACAGAAACTCATGCCAGCTAGATATCTCATTGCCTTAGGGATGCTCAACTTTTTCTTCAAAGAAAGAGAAAAAAAAAATCAGGCAGGATACATGACTGAGCAGTGGCATTTTTAGTATCACCTCTGACTTTTATTTTAATATGTATGGTACAGTGCAATTTTAAAGCTGCTCTTCCAGGAAAAATTATACCAACACCTGAACAGTGCCAGGCTTCTGATCCTGGATGCCCGATCACTGCTGCCTCTAGCTACCGTAGTGCCAGTGTCTTCAGCTGCGCCCTCTTTTGCAGAGACACGATTCAGTGGAGCAGACACGGCTCTTCGCATGGGGTCTGTGGCCAGAACCACGAGTGAGTCCTGCCTGCCAGGGATGGAACCATGCGAGTAGCAGGGGATGCGGGTTCTCAGCACACAGCTTGTTGCTCACACTCCAGTGGAGGAAATTTGCTTGCTTTGTGCTGGTTTTGTGGTCACAAGGAAAGGAGAGCCTAGGCAAGGGACAAGGGGAAGAGTTTAGGCTGGTCTTCTACAGCCAGTCCCCTCTCACAGCTGGCCAGAAGGTTTGCTTGACACTCCAGTTCTGCCCGCCACCAAGCTAATCATGACCTTTCATAAGTTTGCTTGACACTCCAGTTCTGCCTGCCACCAAGCTAATCATGACCTTTCATAATATGTCTTCTATTCCCAAAGAGCACCTTACCATACTTCACCATTAGCCTTTTGCTCAACTACTACAATGTTGAATTTCCCTCGGCCTTAGGCTTTTTTGTGCTCCATCTTCTCTAGCTTATTATAAGACTCAGCACCTCCACGTGATTTTCCATGCACAGCAATCAAGGGACTTCTACAAAGTGCAAAGATGGTGGAGCACCTCTAATCTATCAGTTATCCAGCATAAAAATCCAGTTTTATGATTTCCAGCATCTGATTGCTCAGGAGTGTGTGTTTGCAGGGAGTACTCCCCTCTCATGCCTTTGCACCAGGAAGGGTAAAGCTCCAGGATAAGTCAGGAACTACTGCCAAGGACACAGCTATAAGGGGTATAACATGCGGTTTTGGGGAGGTTGGCACTGCAAAGAATCATCTACCTATAAAGTGACAGTTTAATTCCAAGGGCCTCTCCTGGCCAATATTGCTTTAGCTCAGCTGTGTGCATCCCAGCAGCACTTCAACCTGATTCATGGCTGTGCAGCCCACATGAATCTGCACCTCCAGCAAGGCAGAAAAAGCACAAAAAACCAGCATGCAGTGCCGCTCTGGACATGTGGGCCATATTGCACTGTCACGAAACAGCTTGGGTTCAAACGGCGTCTCCTTGCTAGGAGCCTAGGAGTCATGCAGGGGGGCCTCATGGGGTACTGTGTCAGCATGGCGTGCCTAGGGAAGGCGGTCAGTTCAACAGATTTCCGTTGCTTTTTATTAGACTTAAAGCTTGGCTCGGGGGGTTGTTCTCAGGAAGGAAAGAAAAACGTGCCCAGAAGAAATGATCAGTCATAGTCAGGCTGGAAGGGCGAGGCAGTTCTGGAGCAAGCACAAACATAACTAACTTTGCAAGCAACAAAATGGCTTCGTATGGTGCAGTCAGGATGAACTGGGCACTGTCAGACCCCTGGCGCCCCTAGACCCCAACTCCAGGCATGGAGAACTTCACAGGTTTGCTGTTATGTACTTGAAATACTGCAGAGCCAGGCCCCCATCAGTCTGAACTCAGGCTGTGTAGTGTCAGATGAAATGGGAGGAAGCAAACCCAGGGGAATTGGGAGCTCCCATGGGATTACACGCATGGGTCTGGGCTCTGCAGTGTCCCAGCAAGGCAAAGTGCCAGTCCCTGCTCGGGCCTCCACATTCCCATGGCTGGGGATGATGCTCTGCCTTGAACAGGAGCGATCATGTCCAGGAGTGAAGGCTAAGGGCACGGGAAGGTGAGAAGGGACGAGACCGTGCCTTTCCCAGGTCAGCCCGGTTCAAATGTTTTGACCTTGCAATGGGATTCCTCTCATTGCAGACTCCCTTCCGCAGTGCAGTGTGTGACTATCCCTCAGTTAAAAAATCCTGGAAGAAAAACAGGCTTATGGGAAGCGTGGGCACAGCTATTCTCCATAGTAAACCCACAAAGACCTTGTATTACAACTGCAACTTACCTAACGTAACCAAAGCAGTATATTCCCTGGGAGCCATACTACCGGGGAGAGCCTAGAGGAATGGTGGCAACCAGGGCTGAGGGGGAAGGAGGCATGCCCCCCTGGCAGGACCTCACACCCCCACGGTCCAACGCTCCAGCACAGAGGAGGGGATGGAGTGGGGCCTTGCCAAGCCCGTCGCAGGGAGCAGCTACCGGGGAGAAGCTGGATAAGTAAGTCCAGGAAGGAACAGGATCCCTCCGCAGTGCCGCAGCTGGGAACAACTCATGTGAGTGGTCATGTTCTTACTAAACACCATGACACCGCTGAGTCCATAGAAAGTTGAGTATTACTTTCCAGGGATGGAGGCTTTGCCGATCACAGAGCACCCAGTTCATTCAGTGGTGCGTGGTTCACACTTCACCATAATGCAACAGACTAAATAATTATCAGTGAGTAATTTGGTGGTTTTTTCAACGTCCATGGAGGGATTGGAGCTTTTCAGGGGCGTGAGTCACTCCATTTTGGCGCAGTCTTTAATTCTGTGGCCTGGTGTTGAGTATTGTTCCACTCCATTATTTTTTTGGTCACAACATGGTCTTCAAGCATGTGTCTTGGGGCATCAGATGCCCTTGTGCAGACCCACGCAAAACACTTGAAAAAGTTTTTGTTCCTGTTGGCACAGTGGTATCTGATGTGTCATAACCGGTCGCACGAGTGCTCCTCCTCCACCCCAGGAAGCGTAACGGTTGTTCACTTCAAAATCAAAGCAAAAATTTATTGTATTTGTAATTAACCTTTTCCTAGAACTAATAACCACCACCACCCCTCTTCCCAGCCTTCCTCTTGCCAGCGTGCTGCCTTCTTGCCGGTTTTAGTGGCCGTTTCTACGCCCACCTCGGGATGCGTGGCCGTACCGTCCGAGGATGGGATTGCCGCGACACGGCAGCACCGGGCTGAACCACACGCTTGCTGAGCCTTTGCGAAACCGAGGCTCAGCTTCCAGTTTTAGTGACAATAAGCGTGTTAAATGCCTTCTCTCTCTCCCCACGACGTGCGTGTGCGTTTATACAGGGACACGCGAAGTCAGCGTACCCCGCGTACGCGCACAAAGGAATCCTCTGCTTTGCACACACACGCCTGGGGATGGCACCGGCTTTCTGCGCAGGTTTTCACGGCTTTGCCACACAGGAGAAAAATTTCCTCGGCGTGGGCCCGCCCTTCCCCACGCACCGGTTCCCGCAAGGGCCCCAGCTCCCCTCGCAGCACGCGTGGGCCGCGCCGGGGGAGGGGGGGGGCGGGGGGCCGCGCCCCCCCCCCCCCCGCGGGGCCCCCGCCTCCGCCTCCGGGCTGGCCACGCAGCAGCTTCACCGGCTGCGGATCTGTTGGGGTTTTTTTGTTTGCCCCGGCTGGTCGCCTTGACGATGGGAGCGGGCTGCCCTCCCCCGAAAGCCGCTTGGCGCAAAGGTTGGCTTGCGGCCTCCTGGCCGGCCAATGGGAGACCGGAGAGGGGCTGAGCCGACCAATGGGGAGCGGGAGGAGGGCGGCTCATCTGCATGGGGTGGGCTATAGCCTGGCGTCCGCGCAGTCGCTCGTTCCCATTCAGAGCTGAGGCTGCGGGCGGTGCTGTGGTGCGGAGCTGGGCCGAAGGTGAGTGTGGCGG
>NW_008794443.1:4036936-4059500 GCF_000699145.1 Aptenodytes forsteri
AGCTACGGACCCCCTGCAGTCCCCGTGAGAGGGGGCCGCGCGGGCCCTGCCTGCGAACCAGGCCGGGTCTAGGCGGTCTCCGAGGGGATGCTGGCCTCTGTGGGCGTGCTTCCCACCAAACAGCGCGGCAGCCGCGTCGCGGGGGCGGGGGGAGGCCTGCGCCGGCCTTAGCCCGGTCAGCGTGCGCAGCGGGGGTTAGAATCTTCTGGGGAGCGTGGTGGGGTCAAGGCTTCTTTCAAAGGCAGGGTTTAACCTCTCTCTCTTAATCATTAACAGTTGCTCTCGGATTGCGTGCCTCTGTGGGCGTGCTTCCCACCAAACAGCGCGGCAGCCGCGTCGCGGGGGCGGGGGGAGGCCTGCGCCGGCCTTAGCCCGGTCAGCGTGCGCAGCGGGGGTTAGAATCTTCTGGGGAGCGTGGTGGGGTCAAGGCTTCTTTCAAAGGCAGGGTTTAACCTCTCTCTCTTAATCATTAACAGTTGCTCTCGGATTGCGTGTCATGATTTGGACCTTCCCCTCTTTAGTGGCAGTGGATGTCCTTCAGCTTCGCATCTCAAATACTTAATGTTTGATGTCAGCGCTCAAAACTGCGTGCCTTGGGTCGCCCAATGGGGTTAATTAAGTACTAGTTATCTGAAGGCAGCAGTTGTGGGGAGTAGCACCTGACAACTTGATGTGCATCTCTGGATGTTAAAGTGTGGAAGAAAAATCGCTTCTTAAGCAGCTTGCCTCGTGCAGGGTTGCAGGAGAGGATCTTGGTCTTTCTCCTGTTCCGTTACTTGTCTGCTGAGTCACAGGGCAGGGCTATGACTTTCTGAGCCTGGCAGGAAGTAGTGAAGTTTGTCATCCAAACCCACAGATGGAGGCAATGCAGTTTCAGGCCTCCATCTTATTAAATAACAAGAGAGAAAGTAGTTCAACATGTCTGTGACTTATTCCCTGCCAGGCATTATTTAAAACACATTGCATCGTGTTGCAGAGCATAGAGGTGAATTATTCCCATGTGGAACACAAGGGAATAGGGTTGGAAGGTGCCCTTGTTGGTCCACATTTGTCCGGTTTTTAGGAGTGCTTCAAGAATTGATATGTTAGGATCTAATACAGTGAGGTCAAAGGTCCAATGAGCAGTAAGCTTTTTTTTTCCCAGAGTGGTGATAGTATGAGACTTGCAGTCTTACAGGACCTTAAAGTGTCATGTAAGTTTTCCACTGATAACTGTATGGCTGTTTGGTAATAAGACACTAACTAGGATAGTTCTTTTTATGGCCAAACTTCACTGTTGTTTTTTAATGTCCATTCAGATGCTTGCAGTGCTCAGTCTTAACCCTGTCTTGACTTAAGAGAAACGTGGCTGCAAAAGAGCTCACAAGTACAGCTTTTGGTGATAAAGCTGGCTGTAAAAAAAATCTCTGGAAATGATTTTAAGTTGGAGTAGTCCGCATTGGTGTTAGAGTACTGCATTCCCTGTTCAGAGCACAGGATCAGGTAGGGAGTAAGTGGTGATTTCTTGGACTTCAGCTGATAGTGAAGCTAGTACTCAGAACTGGCAGTGGTGCATTGGGCTGTAGCTTAGCCTTGAAATAGTCAATAACATGTGTGCTCCCGGGAAGGTCAGGAAAGCTAGTGTGTGTGAGATTCCTCTCCTAAAGGGAGACACTGACCTTGCCAGCAGATTATAGTACAAAAAAAGGTTTAAGGCAATGCATGCATTAAATACCACTCTGGTATTTGTCTGTGTTTGGCTAGCTCCATCACTGAATACAAAGGTCTGGAGCAGGCAGTGCTACTGCTGACCTCTCTTGTGTTCAGTTAGCATTTCCACAGCTAAACCTGTGCGTGGGCTGACTCCCACTCTCTAGATGAGTTGACTGAATTGATTGAGGCAGAACACATAGTGCTCAGCTTGTGGTGAGCTAAACAGCATCAGAGTCTTACCCAGGAATAGCTCAGTGGGAAAACTGTTTCTTGAAGACAGAAGTGAGGGGGTTTGCAAAATGAGCCAAAAAAAAAAAAAATGGTGTGAGGAATTTCTGGAATGGTGCAGTGCTGTGAAATGCCTTCTAAAGAAAAGGGAGGGACTACTGGAGAGGTCATATGTCAAGGACGCTTGAGTCATGTCAAACCTGGCAGACATTCCCAATGGAAGCTCTTGCAGTGTGTGTTCCTTAAGTGCCACCTTCTTTGTGAAGGTGAAAGAACAGCTCTTGCATTTCTCTAAGACTTCCTGTGAGCTGGCTGTGCTTTCAAAGAACAAGGCACCTAATGTGTTGTCGCAAAGCCGTGTATCGGAAAATGAAAGTAAGGCATAGCAGGTGCCAGCCTAATAAGCTCTGAAAGCCCTTTTCAGATAAATGGGGATTCTTCCTATTAGTCACTGCTCAGTGCAAGTGCAGAGAGATAAGTGTTAGCATGGATGGGACTGATAACTGGAGAGTTGCAGGGATTTATTTCTAGCTTTATATATTTACTGATTAAAGTTAAGTAGTGGCAGCACGAAGGTCAGCTTGAACTAAGTTGTCTTGCTTCTTAGGGTAATCGGATCATCTGTCAGTGTGGGGGTCTTACTGTAAAATTGGCAATATCTAAAAACTTTGAGCTGCCTTATACAATATGCTGCTTAGAGGCAGGATAACTGGAAGGGACACTTTAAAGCCAAGGAGACAAACCAAATGGCTATCCATGTTTTTAACATGGGGAGGGAAAAATTTGCTGTGGAGGAAGAATGAGTGTATGAAGTTAACCCCCCCCATACGCACATATTCTGTACAAGCAGCAGTATTTCTAAGTTCTGTTTCCTTGACTTTGCAGTAACTGTGGAGAGATTCATGACCATTTCTGTGAACAGGGTTACCACCCACATTAGCTTGCCAAAAAGCCAGCTTCCAGATAGTTCTACTTCTGAGGCTGAGCTTTCTTCTCTGCAGATGAACTGGGTTTGGTGCCAGTCGAAGGCTTACAGGCATTTGTATGACTTCATTTTTAAAATGTAGCTGAGCTTACGTAAGACATTCCTTACTGCAGTTTTCTTAAGGAAAAGTGTATAGATACGTGAGAAGAGGGAAAAGGAAATATTCAGAAGATCGTGGTGATTTTTCGTCCTTTTAAGAGGAAAAGCTGTTCCTGTAAATACTCAAGACGGGGTGTAACTATTACACAAATTCTTAATTAGAGCTGTGACTGTTTCTATTTCAAGATAGGTTACATTTGGCTCTGAACAGCTGCTGTGCGTACTAAGAACTGTTGCACTTTAGTCTTTTACCAAAAAGAATTGTAACTAGTAGCAGAGATTTCCTGTATTAGGATTGCTTGGCTGCTGTTATGTGGTGAGGTGACATTCCCTTAGATCTCTCTGGAAACAAGGCTTCTGGTTTTAGACTGTTCCTCCCACCTAGATTGAGATTTCTGTCCTCTCAACATAAGACTCTAAGTCTCACCAAGTATAAAAAGTTTTTCCAGTTGAAATAGTGTGAAGTGATGTTTTTGAACTGTTCTCATGACTGCAGGTGTACTACAGGGTATAAACGTCAAGCTGATGCTAGCAGCAGCAGTTGCTGCATGCTGAGAGGAGTGCAAGGCTTGTGAGGTCCCTAGGGAGGGTGTCTGAGGGGGTTTCTGTGCCCCTGGCACCCTTGGGCTGTGTGGGAGAGGAACCAGGTGGCAGGTTTCGTGAAGGGTGAGTGAGAGTTGGGTCGTGCCAGCTGTGCCTGTAGCCAGTTCAAGCTGCCGGAAGCCACATGCAACCGGCCTCTACGGAGCACCAGCAACCAGGGCATGGAAACAGGGAGTGGTGTCTGTTGGGAGCAGCATCAGCAGTTTGCGTGGCAGCTCTTCTGGGAAGGGTGTGCCAGTGTTTGGGCTGCTGCCTGCTCTGCTCACCTGCAGGCTTAGGCTGCAACCTGATGGTCGCCCCAACTCAACTGGTGGCTGTGCAAGCCTACCCAGAAGCTTGAGGTCTCCAGGGAATTAGAAGGATGACATCTTTCGAAAGAATTATCGCTTTATTAGTGGAGTCTTTTTTTTCCTAAGAACTGAGACTGTGCCCTGCTGAAAGAAAATGGTGTCCACCTGCTGTGCTGGCAAGGCTGTGGCTGAAAGCCAAACAGTTGCACTACAGCTTACCTATGCTGATGTCTCCACCCAGACAGTCCTCCCAAGGACTGGAATAGCTGTCTAGACCTTAGGTTGCATGGAGCTTCAGTATTTGGAAGTTCCCTTGGCATATGAAGGCAGCAATGGATGTCATAGCTGCAAGCGCAACCATGGGAAAAACTCCTTGAACAGGTAGCTGTGTTACAGAGGAGCTCAGCAGGCAGTGCAGTATCCAGGGATGTGAGCAGGAGAAAGATACGTGGTATTGTGCACTGTCCCAGGCTGAGCCCTGCCTTAATGCTGTGCAAGGGAAAGGTAAGCCTGAATTCAACCTTGAGCTAACCGATGCGAGTAATGCATGAGATGAAGGAGACTGGACCCTTGTCTCCACTGTTATGTTCCTGCATAACAGACATTTCCATGCTCTGGGGTTGAAAAATGAAGAGCTTGTGAGTAATAGACAGGATCCAGGAAAAGCAAACCGTGCAAAGTTGATCCAGCCACCCACCTGTGTTAGAACTGGTGCTGCCAGAAAAGGATGTAAGGTACTAGTAATTAGAGATTCCTTACTGAAAGGCACTGAAGCACCCATTTTCAATTTGGACAATTTCTCTAGAGGAGTTTGCTGCCCTACCAGAAGCTTGCATTTGTGACATCACTGGGAGGCTGCCAAGCCTGGTGAACCCTACAAATTATTATCTGCTCCTATTATTCTGTGTAGGGTCTCACGATACTGCAACGAGGTAACTTAGAAACATCAAAAGAGGCTATGTCCCTTGGAGCAAAGTTAAAAGGATCAGGAGTGCAGGTGGTGTTCTCCTCAATCCTCCCAGTCAGAGGAAGGGGTTCAGGAAGGAGGAGATTAATTCAACAGGTGATTGCTTGGCTGCCTAGCTGGTGCCATACTCAGGATTTTGGCTTTTATGATCATGGATCAACCTTTGAGAAGCTGGGTCTTTTGGGAGCTGATAGGGTTCACCTCACCAAGTGGGGCAAGGGCATTTTTGCCAACAAGCTGGCAAGACATATAAGGAGAGCTTTAAACTAGACTTAGTTGGGGAAAGAGATGGAGTTTTGAGTAACAAAGAAGAGCCAGGGGCTGCTGATATATTAAGAACCAACAATGAAACAGTTGCGAAATGCCTCAAAGGAATTCAGGCTTGTTCTAAAAAGTTGACAGGGTCGGTAGCCCAACTGAAGTGTCCAATGCATGCAGCATGGGTAACAAACAGGAGGAGGTGGAAGCCCCTGTGCATCTAGAAAGCTATGACCTAATTGCCATCACTGAAACTTAGTGCAATGAATCACATGACTGGAGTGCTGCAATCGATGGCTATAAACTGTTCAGGAGGGACAGGCAAGGAATGAGAGGTGTGGGGGTTGCCCTTTGTGTTTAAAAAAAAAAAGATTGATTGCACAGAGCTGTGTGTGAGGAATATTGATGAACAGGTTAAAACTGAAAGAGGGTAGATTTAGTTTGGATATAAGGAAGACATTTTTTACGATGAGGGTGATGAGACACTGGAAAAGGTTGCCCAGAGAAGTTGTGGATGCTCCATGATTGGAAGTGTTCAAAATCGGGTTGGACGGTGCTTTGAGCAACCTGATGTAGTGAAAGGTGTCCCTGCCCGTGGCAGGGGTGTTGAACTAGATGATCTTTGAAAAGGTCTCTTCCAACCCAAACAATTCTATGATTAATGCTAAACTCTTCTTTTCAGGTGTTAAAGATGTCCATTCTCAAGATCCATGCCCGTGAAATCTTTGACTCTCGTGGGAATCCCACTGTTGAGGTAGACCTCTTTACCAACAAAGGTGAGTCCTTAGCTGTAGGTGTTTATTCCTTTCTTGTATCTGACAGAACTGAAGAGGCAGTCAAAAGTCAAACTGTCCTGTTCTAGCAGTGGAACTGTGCTTACTCTTTCCTCCATACATATAACATGTTGCTGAGCTTGCTATGGGACTTGCAGGAAAAACCTCTATCTCATTCTACTGGAATGAATTTGCTGAGCTCAAGATGTTGGCCTGGATAGTGAAGTGTGCCACTTCTTACAGTCTAAATTGTGCAAGTGTTAATCCAAACCTGCCTTCCTCCCCTTGCCTTGAGCATAAACTGGGTTAGCATTTGCGAACTCGGAGTTAACAAGGCCTTCGTTCCTGTCCTTAAGCAGCTGCTAATGGTCTTAGTTTTCAGTGTATGACTCTGTATGACTGTACTTGAAGTTTAATTCTTGATTTGTCTAGCAGTCACTTTGTGTAATGAAACAAAATCTTGGGTAATGCTTTCTTCTCTGCATAAGTACTCAGGCATGACTAAACAACTTGTCTAATTGGGTTTTCACATATAACATCTTATATTTTTTAATTATTTTAGGACTTTCCCTTGATCTGTTAGTTGTTCATCCCACATCTGATAGGATCTGACAAAGGCATTGTGCAAACACATACCAGTGTGGCTTGGTGGAATAAGCAAACACAATAGCTGTAACTAAATAGCTGATCTTTCTGCCTCAAAAGATTAATGCAGTCATTTAATGAGATTGCCCCTCCTAAGCTCTTTGCTGTAGTGGGATAAGGGAAAGACTGGAGACTGAAGCTGGCATCTTGAACCACAGGCAGAACAGACCTCAGTGTACTGATCTGCTCGAAGTTCAGCATCCTTGGCTGGAAGGATGGGCTGTCTGGGTGGCTGTGCTGTTGTTGGAAGGGCTCAGAACTCATATTAACAAAATAGGCCTCCCAGTTGTCTTTTGTATGCCATATCTTAGAAGAATTTAAGAGCTTGCCTGCCAGACTGAGCTCAAAAGTAGATTCAGTGAATAAAGCTACCTTTTTGGAAGGGAAATGGATGACTTAACTTAAACACTTGAAATGCACAGTGGAAGAGAATGAGTCAGCTTGCTGTTAATCAGTATGAGAGAGACACTGATGAATTGGTGATGCTGTAAAGGAGCAGACAGCTCTCAGGATCACTGTATAAGTGAGCAGAGATGTGGTTTAGAGATTACTTCTCCCATCTGCAGGGAAGGAAGTATGCGGTAGGCTGGGATGGTGTATGGGTGGAGAATGTTTTGTGGGTTTGAATGTGCTAAGATGGTTCTCTTTTTCTGTTGTAAACAGGTCTATTCAGAGCTGCTGTTCCCAGCGGTGCCTCAACTGGAGTCTATGAAGCTCTGGAGCTTCGTGACAATGACAAGACACGCTACATGGGGAAAGGTAAACTTGAATTTTGGTACCCAGCTTGGCCTGTTACAATGGCTGTGTTGCTCTGTATGTTTATGCCAGATTGTAGCAGAGGACAACGGGCTCCTTTACTGCCATCTGTATTCTGCGCAAGGCACGGCAATTAAGCAAAAGCGGTGGAGGTTAACAATAAGATGATAGCAATGCGTATCATGCGTAGGCTGTGTGGCTGGGGCAGAGGTAAAGCACAGACTGCTGGATTTTCCAGGGGACAATGTGGAGAGTGACTGCCTCCAGCAGTGCAGCCTCATAGTGGTGGAGATCACTGTACTTCCATATGTGGGTGCGTGGAGCTCAGGCATGCTAGCTAGGTGATAATGACTATGCAGTATGCCCAAACATATTTTGTTACACCACTCCTGTCGCCCTGCATGTTGGTGCATGTCAGAGTACAGAGTGCTGTAGTAGTGTGTTATAAGAGCATCTAAACTACCTGCTCCAAAAGGCTTGGTGATGCTGTGGCTAGTCACAAGATCTCTTCATAGACCAAATTGTCAAAGAACTGTTAAATATATCTGCTTTGGCCCTATAGACTCCTTAGATCCCAGCATGTTAAATCTTGAACCTGGGGGTTATGCCAACTGCTGACCACAGCTAATGTGCAGCTGTACGCTGGTTATCATGGAAGATACTTCTGTTTCGGACTGCATGATAGCTAAAGTCGCTTTAGCTTTTTGTCTGTCATTATAGGTAGCCAGGATACTTAAGTTTGTGTTAGTGGCGTAATATTTTAGTTGTCTGGGGACTGGTTGTATGTTCTGAAAGGAAACTAAACACAGCAGTCACCAGACAGGCTTGGGTTGTGGTTTAACCTCAGTTGGCAACTGAGCACCATGCAGCTGCTCGCTCACTCCCCCCCTGGTGGGATGGGGGAGAGAATTGGAAGACCACAAGTGAGAAAACTCGTGGGTTGAGATAAAAACAGTTTAATAATTGAAATAAAATGATAACAATAATAATACACAAAGCAAGTGATGCACAGTACAATTGCTCACCACAGGAAACTAAAGTCACCAGACAGGCTTGGGTTGTGGTTTAACCTCAGTTGTCAGTTGGCCACCATGCAGCTGCTCGCTCACTCCCCCCCTGGTGGGATGGGGGAGAGAAGAGAGAAGGTAAAAGTGAGAAAACTCGTGGGTTCAGATAAAGACAGTAAGCACTGCTCAGCAACAACTAAAACATCGGTGTGTTATCAACATTGTTCTCATCCTAAATCCAAAACACAGCATTGTACCAGCTACTAGGAAGGAAATTAACTCTATCCCTGCCAAAACCAGGACAGCTTGGGAACAAGTATGGGGGAAAAATGAATAGCCACATACAAGATGCCATTACCCAATAAACATCCTAATAGTAATTCTTATGACTGCTCAGAGCTTGGATGGTCAGAACTCCTTTTAGCTTGCTGCTGTAAAAGCATTGGTGATGCCTTCCAAGTATATGCAATCAACTTAACTTTTGGCAGGGAGAGAGAACTACTTGTATTCAAACTTTTCTGCCAGTCAGGTGAAAGGAAGCTGAAATATTTTGTGCCTATTAAGAAAGAGCAGTTAGAGTGGATAACTATTGAATTGAGCTTGGAGAGCCTTGTCTGAGAAGATTCATGGTTGTTATTACTTTAACACAGAATAAACTCCTAGATGGCTGAATGTCCCAAAGAGCTGAAGAGCTTATGCTGTTTACCTAGGGCACTTTTCCTTGGGAAGAGTAAATGTGTACTTACCTCTGTGTGCTCAATGTGTGTGTGCTTAGACCTGTTAAATCTGATCCTATAGGCAGTTCTTCATGGTGCTTAACTAGACAGTAGCCTGAGCTTCCACAACAGGCTATCACAGCTGAAGGTTTTTGTCAGCTGGGGAATAACATGAGTTATGAAAAAATAATCATCAAATGGGATGAGTTGCAGATAGCTGGTAGGTCTTTCGTAATATAAATCTGCAGACTTAGACCATTTAAAAGGCAATTAATGTGGTTCAGGGTGCACTTAATTAGCATTCACCAGTTCTGAAGCTTAGGTCTTTGGAAGTCTTTAAACACTCTACAGGGATGACAATATTCCTCAGGCTAATATTGGTAGCTGGCTAATGATGGTCTCTGCTTATGGGGAAGAAGCAAGTTCATGCTGGAACTGCTGGTTTACGCAATGGTGGGCCCACATAGACTAAAAGGGTCGTGCTGTGTTCATGCTTTATTCCCTGTCTGAAGCCAGGAGCAGACAATCAATTTCTGTGCCTGCATCCAGGTACAGAGACAGTGTACTCCAGCATTGTATCAAGTGTAAAACATGTGCTAAGGTGATGCTTTAGCAATGTTACAAAATGATAGCAGATAGTGAAATGCCTGAGCTGCTGCATGCTTAACTTCTGGGAAAACCTTTTTCTTTCCCCTTACTCATCCATTCTATGAATGGGTAGGAGTAGCCTATCCTAAAACCTTTTCTAAATGCTGTCATTCAGCCACTCGAGGTTTGGGTCCACAATGGTGTTTGCAATAGTATGGAAACCTGGGTGGAAAGAACAAATACAGCCTCGCTGGCTGATGCACAGTTTCCTCTACCCTTTGAACCCTTTTGTTTCTAGTCTGCTGCTCAGTATCAGACACTTGCTGACTTGTAGGTCTGTCTACCTATTTGTGTCCTTTTCTTTTTCTTGCATGACTGGCTTTGTTTTTGGCTGTGACTCTTCATCTCTTCCTTGATTCTCTTGTCCATTTCGCTTCTGTCAGGTGTATCCAGAGCCGTTAAATATGTTAATGAGTTCCTGGCGACAGCATTGTGTACACAGGTAATGGATGTGCTTTCAGTGCAACCTTGTCACTTGGACGAATTTCGCCAGTGCATGGTCTTGCAAACTAACATTGCAGCAGGCATTCCTAGATGATGCTTACTTCATGCAACTTCCATTTGATTGAGATGACCTCTAAGTGTTCTGGTTTAGCTGTAAGCTCAGGTTGGATTGGGGATTGAATAGCATGAGGTGGTATTCTTGAGATTTTATTGTTACTGAAATCACCTACTAATGCCTGCATAGCCAGTGTGGTTGACCAGTGTCTGATTTGCTTGTTCCTTCCAGGTGTCTCAAAAGCTGTTGAGCACATCAATAAAACAATTGCACCTGCACTGATTAGCAAGGTAGGAGCAATCTGTCTTCTGCTAACATCAGTTAATGCCAGTCCAGTGTGTCCTACCTGATGGGTTGTCTCTCTAGAGGTGGTTACAGGAACTGTATTACATGGAGGGGTGTTAGCCTGTGTATTGGAGTGCATGTGAACAAACTGACCTACAGTAATTGCTTTACTTAATGACTGCCTATCTAACACAATCAAAACCATCTCTAGCAGCCTAGTATTGTAGTGTGCAGAAAAACTTAAACAGCTGGGAACTTCAGTGGTGTGCAGTTGACACAAGCTGCTTTATGCTTAAGAGGGTGGCTGAATGATGGGGAGGGACTGGGTTTTATCCAAGTTGGCTAGTTTGGAAGGGAATCTGAGGGGATCTTAGTAAAGTCTGCTTGAGTGAGATTTCTGTGCCCTTTGTGGGCACTAAGCCCTAGCTAGAAAGGATGGTGCAAAACTAAGTGGTAATGCATAAAGTGATTGCACATTCTTAGTGACAATTCCAAACGTTATGTACTAAGTTACAAATGGGTTGTATGTTGTGAGCAAGCTGGTCGTCTTTGAGCTTGCACTAAAGGGGCAGGGGGCATAAACTGGGGCTTTCTCCTATGCCGTGCCAGGCAGATAGCAGTGCAAATGTCAGGAAGTCAAGGGACATGACAGCCTTATGGCTCTGAATGTGAAGAACAGAACAAGCTTTTGATGTGGCCGACTTATCTGTCAGCTTTGGTCTGCTGGAAGTGACCAGAAGATGCTGCTCTGTGATAATGACAAGAATTAGTCTCTTGAACTGTTGGTAGTTGCCCTTAAGCAGTTCTTGGTGCCAGCCAGGGAAATAAAAATGCAGTGGGTAGATGACAGTTTGTAGAGCCATGTTTGGTGTCAAGCAGTGCTTTGCTTGCTTCTCTCTGCAGAATGTCAACGTTGTGGAGCAAGAGAAGATTGACAAACTGATGCTGGAAATGGATGGATCGGAGAACAAATGTAAGTGGGCTTTGTGTTGCAGTGAGGCATGAAAAGATGAAGATTGGTTTATAGAATTCTAGCTGACCTTATCAGAAACAATGGGCAGTGCAGGGCGTATGCTGTGCACTTCCATAACCAAGACCGCAGTGCTGGTATTGCTGAGTCTCTTTATGAAGATATAACATTTCTGTAAACAATTTCTTGTTATTGCAGCCAAATTTGGTGCCAATGCCATCTTGGGAGTATCTCTGGCTGTATGCAAAGCTGGTGCTGCTGAGAAGGGTGTCCCCTTGTACCGTCACATTGCTGACCTTGCTGGAAACACAGAAGTCATTCTTCCAGTTCCTGTAAGTATCTCGATAGGGCTAGCTAAGGACTTGATCCGATCAGGTGCTTCATGATAGCTTGTGGTCTTGGATCAAGTTTTCTAGAGAATGAAGAGTCTTAACATAAATGCTGTTATCAATTTACCCTGAAGCATTCTAACTTGACTTTGCTTTTTGGTTACTCCAAGGCTTTCAATGTGATCAATGGCGGCTCCCATGCTGGCAATAAGCTGGCTATGCAGGAGTTCATGATCCTCCCTGTGGGTGCTGACAGTTTCAAGGAGGCAATGCGCATTGGTGCAGAGGTCTATCACAATCTCAAGAATGTAATCAAGGAGAAGTATGGCAAGGATGCAACCAACGTGGGTGATGAGGGTGGCTTTGCCCCCAACATACTGGAAAATAAAGAAGGTAAGAACGAGCTAAGTGTGGGAGGAGGCATAACTGATAGCCAGAGAATGAAGGCCATGCCTGTCCAGTATGAATGGAAAGCAGGATCAGTAGGTTGTAGGACTTGCTGCTGTTTCTTTGCTCTGCTTCTATCCTGACAGACTTTCCAAGATGCTATACTGGTGTGGTCCAGTATAGAACCACAGAACTATTCCCTTGGGCATCAGTTTATGCAGCTTGACAGGACGGTTTTGACTTCAATGCCTCATTACTGTTTCATTCCTGTAGCAGCTTAAGGGCATCTTACCACCTTCCAGTTGAAAAGTGGTGTGGGAATGTCTGCATGCATTGCAGGTTTCCCAGAAGTCAGCAGTCAAGGTTTAGTGGAATTGTTTTTCTGCTGACAAAGGAGGAAAACAGTTTGGACTGTGCTTGGTAATGTGTGGGAGTGCATGAAGGCTTGCCTGGGAAGTTGAGGCACTTGCTGCTTCCACAGCCAAACAGTTCTGTTCAGAAGCTCGTGGGGGAGGGAGGCAGTTTGTCTTGTGCAAAGTGAAAGCCAGTAGAATACTGAACTCTTAAGTTATTTGTTACTTTAAAGCTGTTCGTTATATTGCTGTTGAAGGTGGCCTCTGAACTGCATTGCCTTTTCTGATGCTGAAGATAACTGAACCAGCACTAGAAATCAGGATGTTTCTGAATCCCACAGTCGCATGCAGCTCTTGCTAGGTCTGTACCCTAGCAGATATCAGTGAAGATGACCTTGAATGACCATTACAGCCCAAGGAATTTGTGTTGCTGACAGCAGCTGCTTTTGCAATTTGTATTACATGAACATGTTGAAGAGAAAAACAAACAAACAAAACCAAAACAACAACAAGAAAATGAACAAAAAAACCTCCACCAAACAAACCACACACACAAAAAAAAAAAAAAAAAAAAAAAAAACCCCCCCCCAAACAAACCACACACACAAAAAATCCCAAACAAAAAAAAAAAAAACCTCCACCAAACAAACCACACACACAAAAAATCCCAAACAAAAACACTTGATCTGATCACAAGAAAACCAACAAAACAACTCCACCAAACAAACCACACACACAAAAAATCCCAAACAAAAACACTTGATCTAAGCTTCCTACTGTAAATAGCCTGTCTGACCCAGCTGCTTGGCTTTGAGTCAGGGGTGAGTGGGAGAGTCTTACTGGTTATGACCATATTGAATTTCCTTGCTTGGACTCAGCCAAACAGGGTAGCATAGTGGGTAGTATCCAGGGACTCCTACTGAGTAGTTCTATTCCCTCTTCTGTGTATAAGTGTGCAAGTGGAGACCAGGTAGATGCAAAGAGAGGATGCCCTGTGCTGAGGCAGGCTGTGTATCACATTGCCTGTCAGGGTTTGGATAATCCAAACCTGATCTGGAGTTAAAAGGGATTAAAGTGCAGTCACTACTTCCTGCCCACATGCATAAAGCTGAAAGAGGATGTGGTATCATCTAGTATTAAGCTTTCTGGGCTGACACGTAGTCCTGCCTGAAGAGATTATGAATCCCATAATGGTGTCTCAAGGGTATTGCAAGCTAAAAGTAGTATTAAAGTAATACCTTGTTCCAGTCGGTTCAGAAGTGGGAGAGTTTAAGAACCTCTTCTGTGTGGCCTTTGGGCTTTCTGTAGGGATGGTGGAGATTCTTTGCCAAGCGAACGTACTGTTGTTGGTAAATGAATAGCTTTGAGTTAAGGTGATTTTTGGGAACTCAGAAATACCTTACCATGTTTCAGCTCTGGAGTTGCTGAAGACTGCTATTGGCAAGGCTGGCTACTCTGAGAAGGTTGTCATTGGCATGGATGTGGCTGCCTCAGAGTTCTACCGTGATGGAAAGTATGACCTGGACTTCAAATCCCCTGACGATCCCAGCAGATACATTTCTCCTGATCAGCTGGCTGACCTGTACAAGGGCTTTGTCAAGAGCTACCCCTGTAAGTTGTTCGTCAACAAGAAGCACGGTAGTAGTGGTGAATAGAGGTTGATTGCTGAAGGAAAGAGTTAGGGTGGCAGCCTCCCTTATAAGAGGGATCAAGAGCAGAACAAACAGCTAGCCTTTTAGGGGTCTTGGGAATGTTCTTTGAGGTGGGTAGTGCTTGGCTGCAGCGCTTTGGTACCACTGCTTTCAAACAAGACCTTTCAGGGTGGTGTTGTCTTAAAGCTCCTTGTATCCCTCTACAGTGGTGTCCATTGAAGACCCATTTGACCAGGATGACTGGGCTGCCTGGAAGAAGTTCACTGGCAGTGTTGGCATCCAGGTGGTTGGTGATGATCTGACTGTGACCAATCCAAAGCGTATTGCCAAGGCTGTGGAGGAGAAATCCTGCAACTGCCTCCTTCTTAAGGTCAACCAGATTGGCTCTGTGACAGAGTCCCTGCAAGCGTAAGTTCTCCCCTCTTGGCCATGCCAGGAGGGGGATTGTCTAATTGAGGGAGATGAACATGCAGACCGGAGCTAGTGGAATAGAAATGTGTTGATTGGGCATCTGTGAAGGGAGAACAATTGTTAACTAATAGAGGATATTGGCAGGTAAACCTGTACCTTTATGGCCTTGAAGTCGTATAGGCACATCAAACAACTTCACTGGGTCTAAGCATGTGTAAAAGCAGCTCTTTATCACTGCCTTGTCATATGATCTAACCCTAACACGTACCAAAGGGCAGTTCTGTTTTGTCAAAGCAAGGAAGGCCTGCCACTTGACAGCATCACTAGAGCAAAGGCTGCTAAGTGAATAGGCATGGTGTGAGGCCTCATCTGTTTATCTCTTCTAGCTGCAAGCTTGCTCAGTCCAATGGCTGGGGTGTGATGGTGAGTCATCGCTCTGGAGAAACAGAAGACACCTTCATTGCTGATCTGGTAGTTGGTCTCTGCACTGGTCAGGTTGGTATCTGTAGCTGCAGTAGCTTGCCTTTTTGCTTGATGAGATAATATGGTGATGAAGCCATGCTGCACAGCAGATGGGGTCTGCTCTGACTTAAGGCATGCAGATTTGCTGTTCCTGTATACAGGAAGCTGATTTGCCTTATGGGAGTGTGATGAGGGAACACTTTATCTTGTGTAAACTCGCTGTTAATCACCAATTTAAAAAAATCTTAGTCAACTCCAGTGGGTGTATTGGGATTTTGTGATACCGAAGCTGTTAGCAAATGAACAACCTTTATTACTCCCAAGCCCTATCCTGTTTGAGTATACAGTTATTTAGAGCCCGATGCTGAAATAAAGTTTGTGATTATGCTTATTACTCTAAACAGAACAGAATAGTTTTGTGTTGGCATCTGTGGCCTTATTTCTGCTATGGTTCTTCACTAACTTTCTGATTTCCCTTTCAGATCAAAACTGGTGCCCCTTGCCGATCTGAGCGTCTAGCCAAGTACAACCAGCTGCTGAGGTGAGGCTTGTGGGGCAGGGAGGGTTGAGGGTTAAGCCTGACATAGAATGGATGCTCCACTAATGCATTTGGGGCACATGTTGGTCTTCTGCATCTCAAACACTCTGCAGCTTAAGGACTTAAACTGACACTGGCGGAGGTGCTTTTGGGCTGGTGCTGTGCTTGCAGAGCTGGCTCTAGGCTGAATGATGAGTTGGATGGGTAATGCCTGTAACAGACGTGCTAAAGGGGAACATCATACAAAGCATCCTGTGATACTAGATACGAGACGCTGTCTTTCTGTCTGCATGATGCAGTTCCCTTGGGCAAGCATTTAAAATGTTTGGGTGAAGTTAGGTAAGATGGGTGACGCTGACCAGTGCAGTTGAACATGCATATAATGGAAGTTGCTTGGTGGGAACTGACTTGTGACTCTTGTATCTTCAGTACTGGGTAGATGAGGTGATGTAGTATAAGGCCAGCAGCTGTGGTAATGCAGGAGCTCTACACTGTCTGCTCACACCCAGCACTCTTTCCTTTCCATCAGAATTGAAGAGGAGCTCGGCAGCAAGGCCCGTTTTGCTGGAAGGAACTTCAGGAACCCTCGTGTCAACTAAGCTATGTGGATCAGTCAACCCCTGTTCTGGTTTAAGGCACTAGACATCTACTTAGATCACAGTTACCTGTACTAGAGAGATAAGGGCAGCTGAAGGAGAAAGACCAGTTGCAGGTCCTCTTCCCCCCCCTAGACAATTCCTTCACCTTGTGTTTTCACCAACGCTGATCTGTTACTTGTAACGCTCTACTGCTTTTGTAGAACAGTCCCTGTGGGGGGGTTCTGTGTATTAAACACCCTCTGGGATCACAACCTTGTGACTCGGGCATAAACAGTTCAATTCCTTTCTCTGCCTGTCTGGTCTTCAATGTGTGGAGCTGTGTGACTTGCAGTGCAGCAAAAGGTAGCTGCAAACAGAAATAGTAGTGTTTTTACATGTGATAAACAAAAGCATCAAACAACCCAACAAAGTGTGGCTTTGAGTTACTTTGGGGGAGGCTGAGGAGCAGGGATACCTACCTCTGCATGATCATGCCCTGTTTTAAAGCTGTTCTGCAGGGAGCAAGGGTTGGACTGCTGTCACTGTGGCCATGGGGTGGATTTCAGTTGCTTTGACAAATAGACAAAGAATTAGCTGAATGCGTGTGCCTGCTATCAAGAGGGTGGCCTTGAAGGATGTGTTTAGTCATTTGGAAGCAGGACTAAGAATAGGTTTCTAACCCCTAGATCGATTGTGATCCTGCAGGGGAAGAGAAAAAGCTCAAAGGTCTTCCTTCATTTATCAAAGATGAGGTGTATCCTGACAATGAGTGCTATGGTTAACCTTCATCACGGACTGTTGCAGATGTCTGCTTGTCAGCCTTGTCACAGTGTTGCTGAAAAAATTCAGTGATAGCTTTGGCTTTTGCCAAGAGGTTGGTACAATGTTAACCATGTTGAAAGTGAATTTGTAACCTCCATCTTGCTCTCTTGCTATGGGAAGAGGTAGCTCAACAGGATGCGAGTTGTGGAACGGCACTGTTCTGAACCCTTGTGCTTTGTTAATAGCACTCTAATGTAGGGTGTAATTGGAAGCTGATCTGATACTGCACTCTAATTTTTACCCTGTTCGTATCTAGGTACCATATTTCACATGGGGGAAGAGAAGACTTCAGGGCATTTCCAGCTGTGAGAGAGCAGATGGCCATAAACAAAAGGCTCATGAGCAAATACTTACATTTCTAGAACCCTTTGTTTTGTTCAGGTTGCAGCTCTGCTGGCTTGGCTGGGAAGGGAAGGCAGTGAGAGAGATTGCAAAGCATAGGGCTCATTCGCAGTCAGTGCTTATGTTCTTGTGAGATGAGGAGGAAGAACTCCTTTGTCCTGGGGTTGGGCAAGAGGTTGTTCAGCGGCTCTGTCACCGTTGCGGTGCTATTGCTCTGTGTAATCGTCAGAGCAGCGTCCTCAGAAGCCAGGAGTGGGGAGCAGAGTTGGAATGTTAGTCCCTTACCAGGCAGGAAAAAGCAAAGTATTGCACAATTGAGGGAGGGGTTGTTTAAGCCAGTTCTTGCTGCTTTGTTTTTTTTTTTTCCATAATGGCAGATTTGTAAGGAAAAGATTAATTTCTGATTCACTTCAATGACTGTTCTACTAGTCTTTCCATTCCAGGAAACTAAATTACCTGTGGCTGGAAATGTTTACCATCTGCGAGGAGCACAACAGTGCCCCGCTGTGGGCGTTGCATGTGTTGCAATGTGTTGCCTTGTGGTGGAAGTCAATTTTATATCTCTTATGGTCTTAAATCAGTAAGGTGGAAACAGCACATTTAAAGCCAGTGATGCTGCAGGGTGTGTGTCATCATTTACCTTAAACCCTGGAACTTAAAGAACATCTTCGGTTCTAGTTTGGAAAAAAACAATGCAGACTTTATTTCAAAAGCTGCTGTTAGGAAGTACAGAGCTATGAAATGCTGAGGCGTAGGAACGGTGTGTTATATCCCTAAAACAAACCCGCACAACGGTGCTCTGCCATCAGGACGAGGGATATGAGCCTGCCCTGTGAGGAGTGAAGCCAGAATGGAGAGGTTTGAGAGTTGCTGGGAGATGTTAGGTCTGCCTCGTACTAGTAATAGCTGTGAAAGGATGTAGCACACAGGGGACTGTTGTTGGGAAAGCCTGGCCTCTACAGTGTCTATTGATCAATGTTTTTTAACTAGAAATACTCATCTGTTGTTGGCATTTCCAAAATACCTTGTCTTGTACAAAGACTGGAGAAGCTGCAACACCAAGAATGCTGAACACCCCTCACAAGGGAAGGGAGGAGTTTTTGGCATCCTCACTTGAACTGAAACCACGGAGGGAGGAAAATAATGGCTCTTGTGCAGTGTGGTGTCCTCTGGTGTGAGCAGTCCCTGCGCAAAAGGCTAAAGCTGGTCTCTTGAGGGAATGTGGCCCACACTGAAAGTAGGAAGAACGCTGAACTCTGTCATGTGGGCATGTTTGGATCCAGGTCTGTGTTTTGCAGTGTTGCAATGAGCATGGACCACGGTCCAGCGGGAGTACGGTGAATTCAGACCCCAACCGCAGCTGTGGCTTCCCCAGACCCTACAGCCAGTTCAGCAGAGTCTGAAAGCAAATGCAGGCACAGGCAGCTACTGAAACAAACCTCCCTGCAAAGACAATAACCGGTGCAATGAAAACATCCCGTTGTTGGGCAGTTGGCAACTGTTTCTCCTTATGAGATTTATCTCCTCTGTCAAGCCCTTCTTAAGAAGAGCTTTGCTATAAATACCAAATTTACCAGCCCAAGCTCAGCACATGGTAAATGCCTCCTCTCGCACATACTTGTCCTTTCATAAGGTGTTGGTTTAAGCTGGTTGCACTCCGTGCAGATTTAAAACCTGGTGCACTTTTCACACATAGCTGATCTCTGAATTAGACCTGTTAAATGAATAAACCAGCTAATTACACACAAATCCTATCAAGGGATTTTTCTTCTGTCAAAGAGGCAAGCTTGTAATATATGCAAAATGGTTTAGAAAGCTTTTTAGCAGAACCATGTTAGGAAGCAATAGCATGGCTGTCTCTCCCCTGGTACTTCAGAAAGCGATGTCCAAATTCTCAGCCCACCTTACCTGGGCCTCTGTATTTCCACCTGGTGACTTTCTTTTAATAAGCGTCAGAAAGCAAGAAGAGCTGAGAAATCAGGTCACGGGCTGCCATAAATCGACAAAGCCCTCAATGGCAGCGCAGTGGTGATGAAATGACTGACATGAGTAGTGGCTGGCACCTGGGCTGTTGTACTCGTGTGCAGCTACATAAACCTGAGGGAAAAAGTAAGCTAGTGCACTGAGCTGGAATCCTCCTCTTCAGATGAATAGTTTGGTCCCAGCTCTGACAAAAGAGCCTTCTACTTCTGCTGGTTAACAGTGCTGCAAATGAAGCCCAGGTATTAATTCATTATCGTTGACACCTTGTCAGTGCAAGGTGGAGAACTGTTATGGGTACAATTACCCGATGTGTCATGTCTTCAAAATAATTGGGAAACTGCACGCAAAATGGCAGGGTTAGAAGAACATCGCTTGGGCTGTAAAGTCAAAAGCTAAAGTCAGATGCTGTTGAACTGTATGCTCCTTCCTACACCAGGAAGTCAATGCCGCAATGTCGGAGGCCGTGCTCGGCTGTCCCAGCAAACTGGAGCTGCGTAAGGCTTTTATGTTAAATCTTGGAGTATTTGGGCCAGATCAGCAAGGTGCTTCCAGCTGCAGAGGATTCAGGCTCTACCTAATGAGGCCAGAGCATTGAATGGAGTTACTTGTAAAGAAAGAAAAGAGACCAGAATGGGTAAGTGCTGAAACGTGGGGCTGTGGTTTGTAGTTAAGAATTTAAAGCGTATTAAAGAAGTGAATGATTGGTAACTGTGTCTGTGTGTTTGGAGTGAGGGGAATAAGTGAATAGGGAGCAGATTTGATTGCTGAAAATCAAGACCTAAACCTGTACTGCAAGAGAGGGGAGAGATGTGTCTGCTCCTTAATCAGGGCTTGAATCCTGCCGCGTAGCTCCTCACCTTTCTGTACTGTCCCCATGGAGCTCCGACTCAAAAGGCTGTGCTTTATAACAGAGTGCAAATGTAGCACAGCCAGTGTCTTTATTACTGTAATAATTTGCAGGGATGGCACTCTTTGCAGCAGAAGGAAGCATCAGCTTAGCAAACACGAACTGGGAGGCTATTCTGAGAATAGCAGGCAGCCTTAAAAGCGGATCTGAAGTAAGAGGCAGGCAGAAGAGATGACTGATGAGCAGAGAGGAGAGGCGGGTGGCACTTTCGGGAGCTATTCAGGTAACAGGATGTATAATGGAGTGATGCAAAGGACTGGAGTGGGAAAGATCTCCCGTTACCCACTGGCTCTAATTCTAGGTTTGTAGAGGTAGCTCTTCTGCTTTGTAGCCCAGCCTGCTCTTAGTATTAATTTCCTACTATCGTGGCTTCTAGGTCTCGTACAGGCCCTGCCTGAAAGAGTTTGTTCTGGACAGAAAGGAATGTTGCCATCCCTCTATAATCAACGAGAAACCAAATGATTCAACGCTTGGCTTTCTCGCTGGACATTAGCCCCTGGTAGGGAGTAAGCACATCGTTCATAAGCTTCACTCTCAGAAACTGAAGCTGGCAATGCAAGGCATGTTTTCAAATCCTTTGGTTATTTTGAACCACCCATAGAGCCTGCTCACTCATTTTCTAGTATCGTGGGCATCAAAACTGGCCCCAGTCTTCCAGCAGCAGCAACGGTGTCCAACATAGCGGTGCTGCGACCTTCCTAGTTCAGTTTGGTACTGTCAGAAGCTCACTGTCAGATCACCCCCCCCGGTGAGGACAGCTCTGTCCCTTGAGCACTGAGACCTGACTCCACATGCGTCCATAACGCGATGCTGGCTGGGGTGATGGTCTGGATTGCTCAGTGTCCATGTTGCATCCTGTTCACCTTTCTTCCCTGATTTTTATGTTAGAATGTTAAAAATTATATTTTTTTCTTAGATCATTGATTTTAAAAAGAAACAAAATGACAGTTGAACGGTGGATCGACCTTGTTCCTTGCAGGAACTGCTCAGCTCAGTGAAGTCTTGAGACTTGCCAGGTAGGAGATTTTGCTGCCTCTAACATGGGTAAGAACAATTTTACACCCAATGCTTTTCTCCCTCCTGCTCGCTTATCCCGGGCACAAAAAAGCCACTGCCTCATTGTGTGCAGCCAGCGTGATCATCCTGGGGGAGCCTGTGGCATGTGCTACTTGCCCTGGGCTGCTGTGCCCTCTGATGTCCCCAGGAAGGGACCTCGGCAAGCCATGCCACATTTCCCTGTCTCTGGAGAGGCAGAAGCTGTGGGAGTGAGCCATTTTTCTTTGAAGGAAATTCATTGACTGCAGTGCTCCGTCAACACCCACTCGCTCATTCACAGACATAAAGACTTGTGTAAACAGCCTCACACGCTGCCGGGGGCTTGTCAGCTGGTGGCTGAGGGGAAAAGCCCCACGACAGCGCAAAGGACCAGTAAGAGCAGATGAAGGGAGGGCAGCTGCTGTGTTTTCCCCACTGGAAGGAGGATATTGGGCTTTCCTGCTGCTGTGTAGGCTGCAAGGAGACACAAGGGTGGATGGTGGATGCAGGGAGAGAGGATCTCTGCTGGGCAGCTGGCCAGCCCTGCCTGCCCTGCAGCAGCGTCTCAGGCTATGGCCTCATGCTCCCTTTCACAGCAGGATTTAAAGAACTGTGCCAGGCACCAGCTTAGTCCCACCACTCCCTTGGAAAGCTTTTATTACTGTTCTCTTTGTATTGCTGGGTGAAATGATTTCCTTGTAGGTGTGAGCTGCGGGTGGGTGTGAGAACAAAATGCAAGAACCGTGCTCCTCTCTGAGCACATGGGAACATAGCCTCTCCCTGCATCTGGCTGCTGGGGTCACCGTGACGGTGCCCAAGCTGTCCTGGTTTGGACATTTCTACAGTGAGAGAGAGACCCATTTGTGTTCCCTCCTTCGGTCCCCAGGAGGGACTGAAGTGCCATCAGATCTGATGCGCTCTGCATGTACTTTGTGTTCCATCGATAGATACAGTCGCAGAGACTAGAAGTGCAAGGTGTGGAGGAGGGTAAGAAGAAGAAATAAAGCCACACCAGCTGCAGCACTCAATTCTGCTAAGAAAAGCTGAAGGTAAAAAAGGAAGGGGGGGGGGGAACCCAAGGAAGAGAACTGAGGCAGGGAGGAAGAAAGAGGGTTGAGTGAGGAACCCAGATGATAAAAATGAAAGGTATGCAAACAAAATAATAAACTATAAAGAAAATAATCACAAGGTCCAGATCACCTCCTTGTTTGAAGTTTGCGTGTGGTGAAATCTCGTGTCTATAATACAATGCACAGGCCACAGGCTCTCTAGAAACACATCTGTTTAATCATCCAGGGTGGCAGTTACAGGCTTGAGTTACAGGAGAGAAAAGAAATACAAAGA
>NW_008794443.1:4059536-4068889 GCF_000699145.1 Aptenodytes forsteri
AAGAAACGTGTGGTGAAAAGGAGTAGTGGGGGGGGGGAACCCAAGGAAGAGAACTGAGGCAGGGAGGAAGAAAGAGGGTTGAGTGAGGAACCCAGATGATAAAAATGAAAGGTATGCAAACAAAATAAACTATAAGGAAGAAAATAATCACAAGGTCCAGATCACCTCCTTGTGCCACACTTGAAGTTTGCGTGTGGTGAAATCTCGTGTCTATAATACAATGCACAGGCTTCACTCTCTCTAGAAACACATCTGTTTAATCATCCAGGGTGGCAGTTACAGGCTTGAGTTACAGGAGAGAAAAGAAATACAAAGTAGTTCTGCAAAATAAAAACCTTGGACGAAGCCCAGGCAAAATGGCACCTTGCTGACAATGGTGTCTGCAGTGGAGGCACCGTGACCAGCGCTGAGCATCCCTGGGCCGTCACCTCGTGCTTCTGATGGGGCTGAGGCTCCTTCTCCTTGGCTGTGCTTGCAATCCAGCGAAGTTCAGCATCTCCCGTCGCTGATGCTGGCTGTTGGCAACCAGCAATTTTACTGGTGTAACAAGGTGTATGAGGTTAACCCGGTTGTCCAAAGAGTAATTTGAGAATGAGGCAGTTCTGTGATGCACAGGAGGGTGTAGCGTTCCCCCTGAAAATGAGCTGGGAAAGCACCTGGATCGGTGCGTTTCAAAAGCAGAATAAGTGCTCTTCCCTGGTTTCTTTGCAAGGATCAGAACTGTCCCAAGCAAGCATCATCCTGTGCTGTTCAGAAGGGTTTTTTTCCGAAGCAGTGGCTCCTTCTCTGCCAGATGCTTCACTTCAGAGAGATCAAAACTCCTGCTAGCAGTGATGAATAGCAAAGATCATTTCTGCCCACCTGGAACTGCTTACACACTTGGCAAATTGATTTGAGCTCAAAATATTATTTGCATGCTGGTGTGTTTTGTTTTAGCATTTTGAGAACAAAACACTTTCACTAACATAGTTTGTTTTGAAGGGATGTTTCTTTTGAAAACTCCTTAAGAAAGCTTTTAACACAAACTAACAAGGAAACCAAAGGCTTTCTGCCAGACAAAACGTTTTCTTTGCTAATGTTCCACATTGTTGAGTGTCTCGGTTTCAGGGTGACCCAACACAACTTGTGTGTGGACAGGGAAACAGAAACTGTGATTTTTGTGTGCATTTAATTTGCGGCATGTGAGTTGCCTGAACCCCTCGCTGCTCAAAACCCACTTACTCTTATTGTTGAGTCTCTGTTTAATAGCAAGCGTCTTACGACGTGTTTTAATCTGAGAGGTTATCCAAAGCCACCGGCTGACTCTTGCTTACAGAATGCTTGCAAACAGCGTCAGTCACGAAGTCACCAATGTCCTACAGCAGCTGCATTAGTCAAAGCAAAGGACACGGAGATCTGTACATCAAGATGCCAATATGCCTCAGTTGGTTGCTGTGGGCTTTATCCATGTCTCATTTTAAGTGCTTGTTCTCGCTCCCTGAAATTTTGCAGAAGGGTCTTGAATAATATGTATTGCATTAAACAGGCATCCAGTGCTGCAAAACAAGCGAAATGACTCTGTTAATTCAACTACCTATGCAGGTATTAAGACCAAAATACAAGTTAAGATGCTTTTCAGTCTAAGTCCCAGCAGTGAAATCCCTGCAGAGCAGCTCAGCCCCTGCTACCAGGCGTGGGGGGGGCGAGAAGGTGTGGGGTGAGGATGGCCTTAGGAGAGGGCCTGGGGAAAATGCCTCCACTGAGAGTTTTCAATCTGCTTTTGAAAGCTCTTCAGCGAAGTGTGTAGATCTCGGGTTTGGTGCCTTATGATGACCTGACTCTGTTGCTTATTTAGAGTGACTGGGTGAATGTTCATCGAACCGCCCCAGTAAATGTCAGACTGCTTCTGATCAGAGAGTTCCAGTATCAGCCTAGGTGATCAGTGGTCATAGATTTCAAGGACAGAAAACTGACTGGATTAAATTGGTTTCACTTAACCGCTGTCCCAAACAGAGACAACCCCCAAAGCTATGCAAATGCGCTGAATCTGAGGCTACTTTCTTCCCAAACGCTGTTTACACCAAGAAGGAAAGAGGGGTGGGATTTTGCAGGGGAGAACAAACATTGGTGCTGTCTTTTTGCTTCCTTCTCACTGTGACCAGAGTCCTTGTAGTTTTTAGGTGTCTGCAGTGTTGCTATGTGGCTGTGCAGAATGGAGTCCTGCCTAGAAAATGCCCTGCTGATGTTCCAGCCTTGCCAGTGCTCCAGAGGCACCAGCTGGTGGGTGAATATTAGTATAGGTTGGGCTTGGGGATCTTTGCATCAGAAGCCTAATGCCAACCATGTCTCATCTGCGTTACTGTGAGTACATGCAAAATCAAAAAGCTGCTGAAAAAAGCAGTGTATGCTAAAGCTCCTAAGCCAGTACTTTGGAGGGTAGGTGACAAATCCCTGAAAATAGACCTGCTTCCTAATCAGAGTGGAGCTGCAGGGCTTTTGTGAAGGCAGGTTCCAGGATGTGCTCCTACCCCCACACTATTTTATTTTTTGATTTGTCTCCTCGTTGAAGCAGGTCTGCAAACAAAAGCTGGGCAAGAAAAGCTCACAGGCTGCTGCACTGCTCTTCCATTGCAAAGCTGACCGATCCATTTTGCTGCACTACTTTAAGTAAGTCCTAACCTGTGGTTTTTATGCACTGTAGTACTCGGGTTCTTTTCTCACCTCCTGCAATAAACAGTGATTGAAAGACGCATATCGTGGCTTCTATGTAGGCTATAAAACTACTGACAGTGGGAATAGCTGAATTCAGAGCCTAAAAGTCCACTGTTGCATCAAAATCCAGAGAGCAGATGTTTCTAGGTATGTACAGCCTGAACCTGCCTCCAGTATCTAAACGGGAGAGGTATATGTCTTTAGGAAGGCAGATAGATTTCTCCATTACTTAACAAAAACTGAAATCCTCTTGCCCGGCTGTTCAGGATGAAGGGTGTTAAGAACAGGCCTCTCCAGCGGAGGGAGTCCCCACGCAGGTGCCAGGAGGTTTTGAGCTGCCCTCAGCCCCGGACCTATTCTGAGACCTCGGATGTGTTGTTCCATTTCTCTATTGCTCGCTTGTCTTACCTGTCCCGTGGGATGGATGACACTTTCCAGTAAGGTGGGGAGAATTCATCAGTCGATTTTGTACAGCTCTTTGAAGATAACAAGTGCTGAGAGGAAAAAAGAGATGGTGCTTGAAATGGAAATTTTCCCATTTCTGTCACTGTATTTTCTCTCCTTTTAAAAAAGTACATTCAAATGTACCATCAAAGGTAGCAGTGTCGCAACACCAGGGAAAGAGCAGCTACAGTGGGGAGGTGGGAGCCAGAAACCTCCTCCTGGAGGAGCAGATTTGCAGTGGGAAGGACAAAAATGCAAATCTGAAATCAATCCATCTCTCTCTCCCTTGAATGCTTTGGCCATTTGTAACAGCTTAAAGAGAAGTCAGTCACTGAGGACAAGAAGAGAAGCTTGTAAATCCATTTACTACTTTCTGCACTGAAGGAGAAGCAGTGAATTTATAGTGGAAATGCAGTAAGGGCACAGATGAGGTGTTCCACATTAGCGGCAGAGGATGGCTCAAAAATATCAGAGCAAACCTTTGAACAAACAGAAAGCGTGTAGGCCTTGGGAGCCAGACTTACCAACAGCTTTGTGGACTAATCTTCCCTCCGCTGCCTTGGCTCTGAGTTTTCATCAAAGGCACAGAGGTGTCTACGCCGCATCTCCTTTCGAGTCCCCCTTTTGTTTGTGGTCCCGTTGTGCTGGCAGCACAAGCCTTGTTGTCGCTCCCCCTGAAACCTTCCCTGCCACAGTGGGGATGGACAGCTGCGTCCGAAAACTGGGGGTCCTTCCCAGAGCGGTGGAATTCGGCCTCCCCGGGAGCAGGCAAATCTGCTTACAGCTCAGCGGACTTCACAGCAGGCATTGCGAACATCTGAGTTCCCTCCCATCGCCCCTGTTCTCGACTGCACGTGGAAACCGCTTTCTGCCTGGTTTAGCAAGACCCCGTGCCTTGCCGGACCAATGCTGTGATTCCAGAGCTCCCTTTCCTGCAAGGCCAGTGAGCCTGTACCAAAACCATCATGCTTTTGGTGTGTTGGAGGCAGCCGGCTTTCCAGTCTGTAACTTCGGATTCAACTGCATTACGAGCAATCCATTGATGTTAACCATGAGAAACGTAGAAACGAGCCAACCCTGTGCCTGTGCCGAACTTGTCACTGACAGTGAAGTCCCTTTACAAAAGTCCAAGAGTTTAGATGAAATTGGAAATCCACCCACTTCCGAGCCGTGTTAGATCACTGCTGTGGCTTACACAAGGGACCTTGTCCGTGCGCGCATGTGCGTCTGCAGGATACGACCTTGGGCAAAACTGGCACTTTTCTATTGGAAAGAAGCAGACTGATACGCCTCTGGCTTCTCGGTGTGTGGCTGCAGAAGCAGACCTAAACACGCCCGTGTATTTGCGTGTGTGAATGTGCACGTACTCAGTTACTACTTGATGTCCGGTGGCTGCTACTTCTCAGGCGCGCGGCTATGATACTTGAAAGTGAAAAGGTACCGTAATACACAACAAAAGCACACACGAAACCCCCGGGTGCTTAGGATCCTTTTCACAGTGTTCTGCTTAAAAGGACTACTTTCAGTTTGTAACGTTATTACTACCCAAAAGCTGGCTTGGGGTGAAAGTAAGTTTGTTTTATTTCCTTTACTTACCAGATTTTATCTGGTATGTAAATCAAAGAATGAATTACCTTGTAACTACTCCCAGGTATAAACGGGATACAGAAATAAGCATCAAGGGGTGATGCAATTAATCCCACTCATGAGGAAAGGCTGTCATTAGTCATTTGCAGCTTCAGCACCGTGACTTTCAAGGTGTACAAATCTCTCGTTAGACACATTTCATGTTCTGCAGATGGCCATTTTGTCTTCTCGCTGCATGCACTGGAACATGCCCAAGTATACAAAAATGAGAGGAACGATTGTTAGGGCTGAAATTTTTTGTTCATTTTCAATGGGATTTTTTTTTTTTCTTCGCACGGCGCACATCCTGGGCTTTGATAAATGAGTCTCACTAGACACTGTGGTAAGCCAACCTCTGCTAATATTCATTATGCAGAACCCACTAGGAAATGGTCTGAGTCAGGGAAATGGAAAACCTTTAAAAGATAAAGAGAAATTTTTTTTTAGATGACAAAATTAATTTATAACACATTACATTTCTGGGATGTTTTAGAATATTAAAAACAGACATTTCAGGGTTGTATGTGCCATCAATGTATTCAAAACTTCACAGCAAAGATGTAATGATTGAGCCATGTGCAAAGATACAGACAAGACCCTTTTTTAGATCACAGAAATGGTATTCAAAGGTGACTTAGGAGCCTGATGTTAAAGAATCTGAAAGAGGCCACCAGGGTGGAAGCTGGGTGTGAACACGCTGGGTGTGAACACGCTGTGTGCCGCTGACGCCATGATCTCCGCAGTGGGCATGTTTTCATCCCATGGCAAATAACCAGTCGCTTCTTCCTCTCCCGGTGGCCCTGCAAGACACCGAGAGCGTCCGCACCGTAGTCACCACAGGGCAGCCGATACCCCGTAACTTGTCACTTTGGCCTATCCTGTTGGTAACTTGTTTCTCCAGCTTCTGAAAAGTTGCATCAGATTAACGAATAACGTGATTCTTTTTAACAGATTCTGTTGAGGCACTGTAATTTTGCGTGCGCTTGAATGTGTGTGAATATGCTCAAATTGATTTAAATCTCATTTACATCACTTTTGCTTCCATTGCAACCCATACAGCCAGGTTTAAATAGAGATAACCGTGTCTAGGAGGAATTCACAACCATCCAGTGCATCGTCCTTCAAGTGGTACGAGACTTCCCAAAAGTTCTCCAGTATTATGTGTGAAAATGAGATTTTAAATTCCTGAGATTTCTACAGTAAACAACACAAAACAGAAAAACCCCCAAAGCAAACAGTTTTCAGCTAAAGGGCTGGTATTCAAATATTACAAAGGGGGGAAAGAAAGAATATAATCCTTTTTTGTGAGTGGAGTTAGGTCATCTGTAAAAGCCTCTCAGAATATTATCTTCCAAGCTAATCGCTGTATTGATATTTGCCTGTTTCATTAGAGCTGAGTTTTTACTGCATTGCTGAGGTCAAAACCTGACTCATCTGTCACGGTCAAGGACTGGTTTGTAATTTCATGACTGTAGAATAAAAAAAAATTTCTCTCCCTTACTTTAACTAGTTGGGCTGAAATGGTGTTCACAGAATTCTCAGTATTGGTGTTTTTTGACTTCGTAGTTCCTAGTTAGGTTTTTTTCTCCCAGATTTTTGTTTCGTTCAGTTGGCAAAGTGACAGTTATTAAAAGAAGAGCCATGTTAAAACACAGTGCTAAAGAGATAATTTTAAAAAGTTAAATATACCACATACACTGACATATAGATTTCAGATAGAATAGATGCAAGTGCTAACAAAGGGAGAAAGAAAGAAATGTCATCTAAAACTACAGAGAAAAAACAATTTAGGCCACAACTAAGTCAGTTATCCATGTCATAAACCTCCACGGCTACTGCCTGAACAGGTAAGTTCATGGTCTCTATAATACACCGACAGTAAGCTTCGCAGCAAAAGGGAAGCGTCAGAGAAGTTTTATGCACGTGCAGGAAACAGATGGGCACCTGAAAGGAGTCAAAGGTTGCCTGCAGAATCCTCCCTTACCCAGGGTAAGGATTCTTCTTGCATCACACTAGTAAATCCAGAAATGCTTCGCGTCGTTATTATGCAAACGTATTTATTCCCTTCAAGAGTGTTTCTAAGGTTTGCTGGATGCACTACAGATACTTTTCTCTACCTGCAGGAGCGTTATCTGGATCTGGCAGCAAAGTTGTCATGAAACGTTTTAACTCTTCACTCACCGATGACCTATTTTGTCTGAAAGGGATTTTCCTTTTGCATCAGCGCCTGCTTTCTGTCCATTCACTACGTGGTGTTTCGCCACTGGTTGGTTTGTTTGTTTCTTTGGGTTTTTTTGTAACGAAGAAGATGGAGTGGTAACAGATAAAACACAGTATGATTTTTCCATGACATACGAATAATAATACTAAACATTTGAAGTTTCAGCTATGCCTTTTGCCTCAGTGGATGCCAGATGCATGACCAGCAGAACAGAACTCCGTAGCTGAGAGGCCGGAAAGGGAGCTGGCAGGACAGCTCGGGAGAGGAGGTCTGTGAGAGCGTGGAAGGTGGGAAAGCAGCAGATGAGGCAGGAGCGACACTGCGTGTTTGCTGCTAACCCAAAAGGCACATTGCAGCCTTCAGCAAGGCTCCTGGAGCACCTAAGAGCGAGCTCTCGGCTAAATGAGCTCCACGATGGACACCTACACATGCACCAGGGCCAGGCGGCCCTGCCAGCGCGTTTCCGAATACTGATGGGACTCTGGTGTGACCCTGTTCGCGGTCAAGACAGAGGCATTTCCAGTTGACAGCAGAAGCAATGTTTCAGATCCAGAATACTTAGATAGCAGAAATGTTGCTGCGTCGTATCTTTAGAAATAACCAGGGGTAAGGAACAGGATTTTGAGGATGAACCTTTTGTGTGTAGATACCTTATGTGGCACGTTGGAATTTAAGTCTCGTCGTGGATTTGGCCAATTAGCCTTTCTCTGCATCAGCAATTTTATACCTCCCTGGATCGCTGGGGGACAGACGCACGAAACATTGCGAAGATGTCAGAACCCGCCTTGTTAGAGACCTGCTAGTATCTCAGATAGACAATCTATATGTACATAAAATATTTAACGTGTAGAACATGCCCAGTCATTTCACCACCAATCTCTCTCCAGTGGGATGTGAACCACGAAAATCTGCTGTCCCCAGCCAGCGGAGCAACGATCTCTCTCTGCAGCATTTGGGTCTTCCTTGATCTTCTTTGTGTTAACTAAACCTCGTACTACTTTAGCTGGCGGAAGATTACAGGACAAGCTCTGCGGCTTTGTTTATCACTGTCCACGGGGAGGGCTGCGTCTTTGCTGCATCAAGTGCTATTGCTGCAACAATCCCCTGGTTAAGAAGCAAACTTATAATTGGATCACTTGTGCGTGGTATGAGGACGTGGGTATGCCTGCTATAACGGACTGTGAATAATCACCTACTTCTGCAGTTCAACTTGTGTGAATTTCAGGGGGTACAGAGATGTCAGTTATACCATCTAGGAGGAAATTCCCCCCAAACATGCTTGTTTTTGTTTAGCAACAAAATACGACATCCAAACGTTGTGAGTAAATACTTCTAATCCTTGCGTGGTGATGTGATCACCAGGAGGTTAGTAGAAGAGTAAATAGGGAGAGAAAGAGAGAGAGAGGCAGGCTGCTGTGGAGAATTTTCCCATCACAGAGACGGTGACCGGAGAAAGCTGAAGGCAATTGCCCGCAGTTGTGGCAATTTGTACCGTTTTTAATGCATACATCCAGAGACCGAGGAACATGAAATTCTAATTAGCAGAGAAAATAGGAGAGATGGAATGAGACTCTATCAAGGACAGCTTAAGTGTAGCCTCCAAAATGGCTGTGTCAGACATTTAACTGATGTGCATTTTTAGACGCTTATCTAAATTAGTTATTAGAACACAATCAACTCCGTGTCTCAACCTCTGGTGGTAACGTCCCTGAAATTATGTTAGGGATAAATTTGTCCTGTATGTTCAGGGCAAAGAACTAAATTCCTCTCACGTACAGACCTCAAATCTCCTTGTGTGCGCCCTTCTCTTCAGTGAAAACAGTTCCCGCTTCCCTCTGCTAACGGCAATAACGTTAACAGCCTCCAACTTATCTCCTGCGGTACTACTAGAATCAGCCACGAAGACAGTTTACAGACACAGCAAACAGTTGGGGTTATACAAGTGTAATTGAGGGCAAAATCTCTCCTGACGTATCCCAGTGCTTCTTCAATAAGAAGGCGTAATTCCACGTGAAATTTCTCAGATCCCCGGGAAGAACGTGTGACTTTCTTCGCAGCCGTGTGATTTATTTTGCTGGCCTGTGTTCTGCGGATGAAAGGTGAGCTTAATGTTAAATAACAAGTTTGCTCTATTTTCGGCACCGGTACCTTCATGCCCTCTTTTCTAACTACGCGACAGCTCAGAGCTGAAGCAGCTTAAAAATCTCCGAAGTGACCAAGTATTTTACTAATTGCTACTCAGTAATTTGGAATTCCGCTGCCGTGACAACTTCCTCACCGCACAGAGCAGTAAGAAGCAGCAGCAGCTTTTCACCTAGCACCGCGCCTATGCAGCATCGTAACTTTCTGCCCGAGACCGGCAACGGCGCCT
>NW_008794443.1:4071021-4097159 GCF_000699145.1 Aptenodytes forsteri
CCCCCGTTTCTCTTTCTAAAGTGTGAAAAGAAGATGACCAGAATCAGAAAAGTAGTAGGAGGTAGGCAACATCAGAGGCTCCGTTGCTGAAACTGGCTGTTCAAGAAATTGCTGGGAAGAAAACAATATGATTCATTGTTGAAGTGTCTTTTCCCTTAGATTTATTTTGACACGCTGGTTGCAGTTATTTTGCTTTACTGACTTCTTATGCTGAGTTTTTCCTCGAAGCAGTAATGCTCTTTGAGATTAGAACGTTTTTATGCCGTCAGCAGACTCCTGTCTGATGTCTGTTTACTCCTGTGTTACATTGACCAGTTATTGAAATCAAAGATACTATTTTGCTTGTGCACCGATGTAACTGAAATGAGGAGCCTTAGCCACTAGTTCTTACTGTTACAATTTCGTAAAAATGCTTTCTCAGAACAAATCTGAAGTGACATAATTCAAATAGCATCCCCGTTCTTAAATATGGATTTTAACCAGATAAAAATGAACACTGTCTCAAAAGAAGTAGTTGTTGGTTGTAAAAGGCGCGTGTCAAATTTCTGATTAATGTGCAATGTATAATTTTTTTTTTGTAGTTCTAGTATTGCCAGGCAAACATTTTGGTTTTTTTTACACTGCTGCCTTAGAATTGAGAAATCCATGGTGGTTAAGAGGGGTGGAAGTGTTTCTATTAATAATAAAAGCACTTCTGGTAAATACGTCTTATCTTGGTTTTACTCCTTGAGTTTGTACCATAAACTACGAACCGGGGTTGATTTCAGTGGCCTGGTTTGGATGAATAGCGATTTTTGGAGATTTGTCTTGTTGGTTGATGAGGGAAGAGGAGGTAGATGCACACAATGCCCAGGCTTGGGAGCTCATTGTTCTTTGCCGTACACTCTGCTGTGTTTGGGACCGTGTTCTCACTCAAAACACGGTACGAGAAGTGAAAGAGAGAGAATGGGAAACATTTGCTACCTCTTTCCTCCTTCCCCAGAACGGCCTTTTGGTAACCTTGCAAAAAAGCAAAATAGTAAATTAGAAGCTAAAGGGCGCCAAAACATTCTGTATGCTCTTTCCTCCTCCCCTCCCAGCGCTGGCTCTGCTTCTTTCTCTGTCTGTAAGTGAACGTATAAAGAGAGAGGGAGCACGTGAGGTGAGACTCGGAAGTATACTCTTTTGAACCCCTCTCAACTTTCTTTCATGTTCTACCTTCTTCCCCCCAAAGGAAAACCCCAGCTGGCTTGAAATAAAAATTGCTCCGCTTCAGATTTGTGTATTAGCTTTGGGGTGTTTGGTCTGGAGGCGCTGTGCAAGGAAAACTACTGCCAAGGGAGAATACTTTAGGTAAATGCATTGGGATAACAAAAGTAGAAGGAAGTGCGCAGAGGTTAGAAGGCGATTTCAGTGTATACATGGTTTCCTTTCTTGATGATTGTTTAATGAGTCTTTTTACAGCAGCATCTGTTTAAAAAAAAAACAAACAACAACACCAAAAATCAAACAAAACAAAAAAAACCCACCCCCAAAACACCGAAACAAAAAAAAAAAGTAGAATCATAGCATATCTCGCGTTGGAAGGGACCCATAAGGATCATCGAGTCCAACTCCTTGCTCCTCGCAGAACTACTACTGTGGTGTGTGCTGAGGCTGTGAAAGAGTGACTGCTGCGCGAGGGCTTGAGCTGCTCCATAGATTGGGTTATTGAGGTACGGTAAAATCTCAGTTAGCTCACTGATAACTTCAACTGGCTGATGATATTGAGGTATGCAGAAGGGGGTAAAAAAAAATGACACGTGGGTGTTGAGGAAAAGATACCAGTGCGCTAGATCCTTTGGAAAATAGGCAGCGGTGACTGTCATGGTTTAATCATGAGGCCTCTAAGTTTTGTTTTTGACTCTTTAGCTGACTTCAGTGTGTAATTGGGGTAAATGACTTCAGTTTCCTTACTTGAATAAAATGTGGTGATTGCCTCTGGATTGAGGACGCTTTTTTTTTTGGTATTTTTCTACCACTCATATAGCTTTGGTGTGACTAGTGATAATTTTAACATTATTGTAGGCTATTGTCTGCATGAATGCTACGATTTGAGTTCACAGAGAGGTACAGTGAAATAATGCTGCCTCTCTGTGGCTTTATGATTCCGATGGCATGTGAATTTGTGCTATGGAGTGACTGAGAGAGGGATAACTCCATCTGGACAAAGCTCTTGATATCCCTATGCAAAATGGGAAGCATTTCTTGGGCAGAAAAGGTAAGTGGCGCTAGGAGAGACAGACCTGTCTTAAACAGTAATTACACAGCTGGCTTAACAAACAGTGATTTATTTGCATCCAGGGGTTTGTTTTACCTTAGTGGGGGTTTTGTATGCAGGCAGAAGTCCGTCCTGTGGACTTGTGGGTATAGATTCAGTGCTGCCGCAGCAAAAGGCTAATAATCAACAACATTCACGAATGTGAAGAGATATGGTGTGTGTAATTCTTCATGCTGATTACAGCTTAGGTGAGAAAAATGGCATTCTGATGTTGCAGTTTAATAATTGACTTTTTTTAATAACACGCTATTTGTAAATTTACTATCATAGCTACAAAATGCATCTCTGTTCTAGCCATACTGGGTAGTTGTTTTGCCCATAAAGAAGTTATTTCACTTTTGGGAATGGGAGGAAAAAAGTGTGCTATGAGCATATAGAATTTTGCAAGTATGTGTTACTGGCTGTGTAATGGCACAGCAGAACCTGTGTTATCCTCTCAGCAGAGCTGTTCGTACATTAAGATTGCCTGAGGGTAGCTTTGATTTCATTACGTGCCATCTTTAAGGACACTGTAAGCTTCAGTAACACGTTACGCTCTGTGTTGTTGGCATATGAGTACAGTACTCGAATTGTAGTTGATTTCTAGTTCAGAAAAAAATGACAATTGGAAAACAATTAGTTATTATGTGATCCTGAGACGTGTGAGCAACTACATAAATTTAAAAGGGGTGGTCGGGGTTGGAGTTAACCATTAAAAAAACCCAACAAACAACTCTAACTTTCTGCCGTGCGGTGTGTGTGTGTGTTTTGTTTTTTTTTTTAAGGTTCAGCTATTTTTCACTCTGGTTTTGCTATGGAAATATATTGCAGTTGTTTCAGTTGCATGAAGTCTAAACAAATCATCCTGCTTGACTTAAAGGGATGTTCAGCTCAGAGCTTAAATTTAAATCAATAGGCTTAAAATACGGCATATTTTTAAAAAAGACCTATCTTGGAACCAAAACGGAACAAAAACCCTATTGATTGGAGACCTGTTTATTTAGTGTGCTTTTTTTAAAGCTGCTTGAAATGAAGCTTGTACTCTACTGATGTTAAGTTGGTTTATTGCAATAGGGAAATCGGAAGGTCGGTGAGATTGGCATTGGTGGTGCGGAAGGTATCAGAAGGAGGTGAGTGTGATTCGATGCAGTTTGGAAATGGCGTTTCCAGCAAGTTGCTAGGAGGAAAATCTAGCCCCTTCTTGGAGTGATAGGAGGTGTTAGGGAGCAGGATCTACAACGCAGTATTGTGCTCTTTATGCTGGTTTGCCAGCAGCATTTTACACAAGCTTTTATAATGTTGGTAGCTGTGCCCAACTGCTCTTTTCAGAGAGGCTGATGTACGAACAAAGGGGCAAACAAGATATGAATACTACGCTGGCTCCTTTTGATTTATAAGTCTACTGGGGCAAGGAATTGCTGTAAGTGACTGGAAAAAAACAAACAGATGGAAATATTAGCTGACTATTCCATCTCAATAGGTGTTGTTTGGGTGGGTTTGGGGTTGGGTTTTTTTGTTTGTTTTTAATACAAACGTCTGCTTAGTTCACTAAGAATCCAGAATAGTACATTGACCTAGAGAAAAGTGAAACTAGCTTGGATACAAACATCAGTTTTCCCTCTATGCCTAATGGAGATAATGATGGCCTTTTTTTGTGAAATTCTTAGAAATGAGTGCATGAAATGCACTCTATCAGAGCTGATGGTGTTTTTCTGAATTCTAGGCATAAAGAATTGCATTTGTATTTGGCATCTTAATTCTGTTAAAAGTGCATCTCTGAAAATGTAGATCAGCTTAGGTATTGCATAAATTTGATAGATTAAAAAGTAAATTTTTATGATTTATCGAAAAACAGGTAATTCTTTGAACATGTAGGTTGTCTTTTGTTCTTCCTACAGAACATGAATGAGAGGCTAGTTCACTGTTTTAAGATTTGAGGTAAGTGGAAGAAAATGAGTGCTCGTTAATTTTGAGGTCTTAGTTAATCTATGTATTTAATCTACTTGTCTATACTAAAAAAAAAAGTTATCATGGTATTATCAATCCCTGATACTGAGAGTCAATTTTGGCCTGTTCCAAATATGTAACAGGATTTCTCTTTTAGAATGATGGATGTTATGTGATCTTTTCTAGTGCACGCAGTGAAGGTTGTAGTGAAAATTTATCTTCGTGACCAGCAGTACTAGCGAAGCTTGTGTTCTTGTAGGTCTACTGAGGAGACAAGAGCTTTTAAGTCCTGGAGTTTGCCCCCTCCATCCCTGTTGCCAGTTACTTCCTCTTTTTCCCCTGTCCTTCGTAACACTTGAATGGGCAAGTGGCGTGGATGTGCCTACGGACTAGCTGGCTGTCAAGCAAAACTTAAAATGCTGGTTTCTGTCTGGCCATGCCTTAGTGGGGATGTAATTAATTAGAGAGTTTTTTCCTATCCATCCGCTGGTTTGCACAAAACTTTCAGGAATGTTGGTTATTGCCGAGATGACTGTCGTGGCAGGCTTGTTTGAAATTCATTATGCACCACAAGTTACTGGCATGAAATGAGAGGATAAGGGAATTGGGGAGGGGGGGAAGTGAGGTGAATTAGGGAAGTTTATTGTCTCTGAGAAAGCAGGTTAAAGAAAGAGAAAGGAAGTTCTGTCATCTAGCGCTAATAAATATTTCTGTCTGCGTGATGAGCAGTTTCTCCTTTATGTTCGTCTTTTTGATATGGCCAACCGTTTTGGGGTGGAAAGAGACAAGTTTTTGGGCACTTGGCCCATCTTCCTGCAGATCTTCCTTCCTTTTTTTGGAGCTGTTTGGAAGCATTCTTAGTGATCAGCTGGTCTGGGAGCGGGCATCTCATACAACTGTTGGTTAAAATACATAGGGGGAACATTCTTGTTATATGTTGTGCTAAAAATGAATAAAAACATTAAGGAGCAGAATTTCTTATTAGTGAGAAATCGCTGTTAAAATTTTAGAAAACCAAGCTTTTGTTTGGTTTGACGTGGCTCTTGGTGTGTGTGTTTATTCCAATTCAACAACAAATGAATCCTTATCTAGAGTAAGCCTAATTCATTTTAGAGGACTAAAAAATGATAGGTCTTATTTGATCTCCGATATCTTGCAAGTGGTACATATTAAATTCTTAGGCAGATATTGTATATTAAACTCTTGATCCTACAGTCGGATTTCTGTACGTGGAATCATGGTAGTCTGAGTGTGTGCAGGGGAATGGATGGGGGAATCTACTTGGGGGCGGGTTGTCGATCATGCGCATCATGATGCATATAACCTATATATATATATATTTGTGCCTAACGTGAGGTAGGGGCACCTTAATGAGTTAGTGTAGGATAAGTTGCTGTGTAACTTACTGAACGTTAGATACACAGCAAGTGTTCGCTCACAATGGCAGCATATGTGAGAGATGCCCATTTTCTTTCCCTGAAGGACAGGTAACTTCAAGCAGCCCTGTTTACTTCTATCCTTTAGTAAATGGCTCTGGGCGCTTAACACGGAGTGGCTGTGACTCATGGGACCTCATCTGTGCATTTATACTTTGAGTCAGCAGTCTGTGCAGTACTACTCGTTCCATAACCACCCATGTATTACATAAACTGACAAATTGTCTTGTTTTAGCTCTTATCTTAAAAATTTTAACAAAAGATATTTGTCATGTTGGCAATAGAAGCTCTAGTGAAGAGAAGTTTTAAGTTTCCTTTAAGTGAGAAACAGTTCAAAGCATGTATAGACTGTGGGAGAGCTAAAATACGTAGTGAATAGTAGACTTTTAGTGTTAGAGTTGCAACTAAAGGCATTGAGTCAGACTTTTGATGCCAGAGGTAGGTCTTTTCTATACTGCTACTGACATCACTATGGTCTAGAGGCAGCTCGTAAGACTGTACTTTGTTTTAAACCTGAGCACTTATGATAATTACATGGTTGCATTGCTATGTAAAGCAGGATGAGCTAGACTTGAGTGTATTGGTGTGGTGGAATAGAGAATTAAAACAGAATATAATGGTTCCTGTCACAGCCTATTATTTTGGCAACCAGTTTAAAGAAAAATGGCAAGTTCAGTGAGTAATTAACTATGTATTATAGGATGTTAGGGGATCATCAGCTTTGTGCTAAATATCAAAGTTATTAAATATATGTGTTTAAGGATTATGAATCTTCTCAAACAAGTGTGTATATGACAATGGTCTTCTGATACCAACAACCACAAGGGACTAGAATACATGGTGTTGATGCTAAAATGCGTCTTTATTTTTTCCTTGATTTAGGAGTCTTCATCCATTCATGCATGTTAACATGAAAAGTGTCATGAATATGAAAGAAGAAAGTGACGGTACATCATAGAATTCTAAGTGCTTTAAGGGTCATATTTCTTCAAGAAATTATACCCAGTAAAAAATAATGGTGCCCAGGCAATTGGGACTTTCAGATTTGCTTTGAATTAAGAAAGAGCACTTGGCATGTGGGAAGGTTCTTCATGATGATAGGGTGGACACACACATCAAATGCTTTTTCCTATACCTGTAATTGAAGAGTGGCTCTGAGCTTGGAAAACTTTGAGTTGAAGGGACCTGCTTTTCTCTTAAACTTCTGTCTTCCACTGTGTGTGTGTGTGTGTGGTTTGTCTGTTTGATTTTTGTTAATTATTATTTTTTTTAAATAGTGGTGCTTATCTGTTCTTTGGAAGTTTTTCTCGCCCACAAAATCAACTTAACCTGTCTCTTGGAATTCTACCTGTGTTCCTTTATAATTCTTCAACTTGTCTTCCCATCCCCTCTCTCTGCAATAGCTTTAATGCAAGTAGTTCACCTGTTGTTCGGGTGCATCAGCTTCACTGTGATCATACTTCAGTATGATCTAGAACTGAATTATGAACCTAGAAGTATGAAAGAAACTTCAAAGTATGGAAGTAGAAGTATGAACTTCTGTTGATGAAGTTGCTTAAAATTTACCTGGTTAAGGCTCAGTATCTGATAAGATTCTGCAAAGAAAGCTTTGCCTTGCTCCTTATTCTTCGTAAATTTAAAACTGGGAAAGACCACAGGTTCTTTAGGTGGACAAAACACACACAATTTAACAATAGCTGTGTGTTCCTCTGCTACCTGATATCTCTGTGCCAGGATGGTACATCTTGTATAAAAAGGAATGCAATGTCTCCATTAGAGATCTTCTAATGAGGTCGGTGCAGGAGATTTAAACACTTAATCCTCATTTTTACAAACTGGGAGTGAGATGCAGGAAATCTAATTTGTGACTCCAAGGTCATTCATTTTCACAAAACTTAATAGACCTGCCTCTGCTCCTTAAACCACTGAATTATGCTACTTGCCTTCTAACGTGAACCCATAAGATGAGAAACGCTACCCAATGACAGAATGAACTTAAAGGTATCTGTGCATTTAAAGATTTCTGTGAGTCAAATGCCCAGTTAGTAAGAGCCATCAGGAAATCAACTGGCTTACCTTAAGACTGGTTTGAGCTGTGCATTTAATTTCTGATGTATTTTATTTGTAAGAAACTATAGGTTTATTATTGTGTCACACACACAAGTTTATTTGATGTTACTGGGAGCAAAATTGAAATGGGCATGTTTTTAGTGAAGTAAAACCCATTTCATTTTATTTTTGAGAACTTGCTGTGATTTGCCCGTTGTATCTGTGGTTAGTCAGGGAACTTGCTGTGATTTGCCCATTGTATCTGTGGTTAGACAGGGAAACCTCCTCCCTTTTCCTTGTTCACAGTGCTTTCTGTGACTCAGTTTCCATTTTATATTCCTTGCTGCTTAATTCAGCTGAACTCAGGGCAGAAGCTGTGGAAGGCTTTCAGACGATGACAGCAGAAGGCATGTTTAAGGCTGCTCTTGTGTTGGCTGGCCAAAGCTGGAGTAGGGTATTGTTTCAGAGGTGAAGCTTTAAATCAAAGGAATGGAGTGGAAAAGGGCAAACATGCGTAACTCGATGAATGTGAATGTTTGTGAAGAAACATGGATGGAGTACGGTAATGCAAGTAGTTCTTCTAAGGCAGAGATGGAAATAAAACAGCCTAATGCCTGAATAAAGGGAATATGGATTTAGGGCTTTTCTGTTTATAGGCAGTCTCTTCGTGTTGGGGGAGGTTGCAGTGCATGCTTCTGGATGAAAGTCTGAATAATACTTGGATTAGAAAAGGGCCAAGTCGACTACTGTTACCATGTGCTCTTGAAAGAAGACTTAGGGAGAATCCAAGTTCTCTTCTGACCTGCTGAAACAGTCCTGGTTGCTGTTTGAATGTCTTCATCAAAGTTTTGAGATACTGTAGGAGTGCAGTAGGTGAAAAGATAGTGGTGCACATAGTCTAGTAGTCTCAAGACTTTTTTTTTAGTGTACTAATTTGTAAGGAGATGCTAAAATTATCAGTGACATCTTGCTACATGTCAAATGTCCTTTAGCAGATCAGTAGAAACATGTGTGGCTTGTAACATATTTATTTTGTACCTCTGCTTATATTTTTTTCATAATTGTGCCCATTTCCCTACTGTAGACTTTGGGATTCTACCTGCTGCTGTTCTTTTTTGGTGATTAATGGGAGTGTTTGAGGATATGTTTCTTTTTCCATAAGTCTCGGTCACTATCGCAGCTTACCTTCCATGGCTGGCTTTGTTAAACGCAGTTCTGTAAACAGCATATCTGCTCATTCTTCTGGTTGGAAAAAGTCATTTGATTCTTATTTCCTGCTCCTCTTCCTGTTGAATAGACTTAAGTCTCTTATTGTTGAATTTTATTGTCTAACTGCATGCTTCTCTTTCCATGTCTGTAATATATGAAAAATGAAACTGGCTCCACTTGCATTCTCATTGTATGTCACTTCCCTCCATGCAGGCTTGCTTCAATTAATGAGAGCCCTGTGCTCTTCCCTACACTAATTATTCATCAAATAACTAGTTCCATAGCTTTTGTCCCAAAGTACAAGTTCAGTAAGATGTGGAGAGTAATTACTTTTGTGTATGTTTAGTGAAGTCTTCTGAGTCCTGATAAGTTATATTCACACTTTTCCTTGCTGGGACTTTTCTGAGGCCCTAATACATGTTAGATATTCTTGAATAGAAACAAACGCTGCGAGGGATTATTAATGAATGAGGCCTCTTGTTTATAACATTATGTTTGAAATTAAACATATTTCCTGTATTAAATCCCAGAGATATTTTAATTAGGTCATATATTTAATTCCTGAAAATTATAAAGGGTCATGCTACAAGCAGACAACCAGAAAGACTGGAAAGATTGCATGTTGTTAATTCATAACAAGAATTTAGATGTCGTTGGTATCGCAATATTTGGATTGTGCTCCAGGCACTTTAAAAAAAAACAAACAAAACCCATAAATACAACTTGTTGCATGACCTTGAGCTGAACAACTCATTGCAATTGTGTTTTTCTGCTTATGAAATAGGTGTGATGATATTTTGTCATTGTTATCAGGAAGTTTTATAGATGTTAGGCAATATGAAAATGTTAATTTTTTATATCCGTTTACTTTGCTAATCTGAAAACGTATGTTAACTTAGTTATACATTACATGTTTGCTCTTTGCAATGATCATGAAATCAGCTAGTTAATGCTTTAAAAACACAAAAAATCCTCCCAAACCTGGCAGCTTGGCCACCCCCCAATACAGAGAGAACTTGACTTGGTAGCTCAGAACCATGAAAATCTGTGCTGTGGCAAACTTTTAGCTTTCTTTCTGTGGTATGTTATTGTTTGGTATAGAAGACCAGCGAGCTATAAAATAATGATGAAATATGTGGGGATTTTTAAAATTTTTTTTTAGTGGGGGTTTGTGCTCAACAGTGGGTTGCAGGAACAATAGGCAAACTCTCAGGAACCTGTTGTTCTGCTGGTTAAGAAATGACTACGTTCCAAAAATATAATTTGAGCAGTTCTCTTTTCAGTTTATTGTGGTTACTTTGCACCTTTTTTCCCCCCAGTGAAGAATGAAGTTTTTCTGGTATTTTACCATGTTACTTTTTTTTTCCCCCCTGGTGGAACATAGCAGGGAGGTAAGGTGTGCTTTAAAAATATGGATGTTGTTTTGGTGGTGGTTCCCCCCCCGCCTTGATGTCTGGAGATTGATATATGTATTAGGTGGTGCATTTGCATTAAGGCACCAGTGAGCTCTGTTCGATGTGGCTATAGATCATCACTTTCTTGCTGTATCTTTTAATTTAAGACATGGTTGCTCTTCTTTTACTTCAAAGTCTAACTCTGATGGCAGTTTTCTGTTGTATCTTTGCATTTGTTATTTTATGTCTTGATGTATCATCAATATCTATTTGGTATTACTTGTCCATATCCAAGTAGTTCAGGATCTTCTGGTAAGAGCAGCTGTAGAAAATAGCTAGTTCTTCAGTACTGAATGGAATTATTGTTTTTTAAATACCTGTTCTGTTAGCTGCCAAATTTGAGTTATATTAAATTTTCTTCTTAAAGTTTTAGAATAAATTTCTAGCTTGCTATTTTCCATGGTTGTCAGAACTGGTTTATGCTACAATTCTTGTCCTGAATCAAGTTTGCTTTTAAAATAAGCTTTGTAGGAATTTCTGTAACTTCTTACTCCCTGGTTTACTTATTTGTGCTTTTAGCAGAAAATATATGCCTTTATGCTTTCTAATAGCAGGATGTCTCTGGGTATTACTAATGGAGAGCTCCTATACTTAGTCTCTTTCTTGTTACTAATTGACTGTTTGCTCATTCAGAGAACAGTTCTGAATCAATACTGGAAATATATTCTCAGTAACATTCTCTCTACCTCCTTAAAGTGAATGAAATTGGGATTTTGCTTTCAGGTGTACAAAGGTGAAGATATAAATGTTGAATGAGCCTTCCAAGATGGAAAGAGGTGGTGTCACCCATTAGTAAGCTAAGAAAAGCCGGAAGGCTATTTGCTATGTACATGTTTGCTTTTAATAAAAATACGTTCTTTAGAATCTAGTTCAGTAGGAACATAATTTGAACCTCATTTGAATATGGTTCTTTAAAATCAGTCCGTGGTTCAGTGGGTGTATGAAGAATAAAATTCATATTCTCTCTAGCTTGCTTTCCCCCCCTGCCCCCAGGTGGGAGGAAGGAAGGGCTCCAGACAAGAAAATTAGGCAGAAGAGATTAATACTTGGCAGTGCAGAAACCAGACTGATCCTTCTGTCATCTTAAGTTTCTGCTTGAAGGCCGACCAGGTCTATTCTCTGTGTGACTGGATGTGTTTTTGAGCTTGTATAGCCTTTCTGTCTAGTCTGCGATTAGAAGAGGTGGTGGCTGTAGTGAGCTGGTGTCACGAGTAAAACCAAAATGTTCTTTAAACTTTAAAATAAAACTTGACATCATACAAACAATTATTGGGGAGCATGTCTGGTGGGAAGAGGGTTTCCTTCTCCTCCTTCTTTTCTGAAAGTACTTAGGCATGTGTATGAGTGTGCATGAGTTGTTGAATGTGACTTTTTTTCCCCCCCGCTAGTTTGTGGGGTTTTTTTTTTAAGAGAGAAAACGAAGACAGTGTCCACTGTGTTCATTTTCCACGCTATGACAGTACAGGAAGACACCAGACTTAAGGTGCCTTAAAAGTACCGCTTCACTGTAGCAGCAGAGCCCTTGTCTTCAGTGTTTAAGTTCAGGCAAATGCCTTAGTGATAAAAAGTATTTTAAATTTTGAAAGTAGTGGATTTTTATGTGGGAAGAACCCATTTGGGTAGCATCACTTAAACATCCCTTTGAGATTGTTGCCTGCTTAGTTCCTTGATGTTAACAGTTCTCAGGTCATCAGTTCCTACTTGCAGAAATAGGACTTTAGGGGCCAGTCATCCATAGCACAGTCTGACTTCTGTAGCTGTGGAAAAATGTCTTATGTTTCAAAAGACTGCAGATGTTAAGTGTTCGTCAGAAAGAACTTGCAGAACATGGTACGTGGCTGATATGCTTGCTCTAATGAGTTGATTAGCTATGAGTTTGGACTAGATAAATTGGCTGGCAGGGTGGGCTGTGTTGTGTCTATAGCACAGTACAATTTTTTTTTTTTCTTTTTTTAAACCACTGGTATCAAAACAAACCTCTGCTATTATGGGGACTGAACACTGCAGAAGCTCGAATTGCAAGTTTTCACATTAGTGAGAAACTGCTTAGAGATAAAGGGTGTGCAGAAAGTCTGACATTTGGAGGTAGCCCTGGGTAATGAAATGCATCGAATCATTTAAGAGGAGGGAGCTGATATATGCTATTACAGTGCAACATCTGAAGGAGTTGGTTTCAAAATGTGAAAGAACTTCCTATGAGCAATAGCACCCCTCCCCGATCCCTTTAGGAGCTGGATATCTCTCTGAATTACATTTGTCTGTTATGATTAGTTGAGTATATTCCTGAAAAGACAAAGGCTTTGTATAGTCTTGCTTTTTTGATGATCCTGAGCTTGAGGAAACTCCTATTTCTCTGTAGCGGTAACTCATTCAGCTCTGTCTAAAATGTGATGCACTCTTGTAGGAGGCAAAAACATTTGCTATACATTTAGTTCTCAGTGAAGTGTCGTAGCTGAAACGTGTTCAAAGAAATCTGCATTAGATTTCAAGGTTTAATTTTGCTTGCTTGTGCACATATTTTTATTTTTTTTTTCCCCTCCAACATGGCATTTCTTCCTATTTTCTTAGTGTGAAAAGAGACCATATAGTGCCTTTCATCATGGCATAGTCTAATCCAAAAGGAGATTATATGAAAAACTTAGTGGTTTGGGGAGTGTGCTTCTCAAGAAGAATGTCACAGCTCATCTACATACATATCGCTTCGTTCTGTGCCTGTCAGGATAGTTCATTATAGATACATTTACTTTTATATGTTAAAAAGAATTCCTTTTGTGGCTTTGAATAACTATAAAGCTCAGAATTACACAGCTGAAGTCCTTGAGGTGAGAAATTGATTCAGGTTTGGGGATACAGTTAGATGCCACTTCTGGATTGGTGACACGTTTGATTGTTAGCACCACATAAAATGGTAGAGTAGAACTTTGGACTTCATTATTCTTGGTCAGAGTAGCGAAGAGATGGATACAGGCATAGCCTATGGAGTGTTCATTGTGTGGTCAGTGTTGACCTGACTGGACTAGTTATTGCTTGCCACAGGTATGAGGCAGTGGCTGCGGCAAAGGTAAGCAGAAAAAGCTTTCTGGAGTCTTTCAGGCAGTTTGAAATATTTCTAACTGGGTTTAGAAGGGGAAAGAGCTGTGGAGATGATTACTAGGGGAGCTTGGGAGTGCAAAATGTATTTATGGAAACAAGCCAACACTTAAAAAAACCTGTAAAGACCTGTCTTCTGATCAGCTTTTTAACGTGAAAAGAGCTCCCCAGTTTGAATTACAGGGCTCTGGTTAAATGATTACGAGGTATGTTTAAAAATAGCAAATGTATTTTATGTCCAGTCAAATAAGGTTCTTGGCATTCAAAACTCAAATGAAATCTATGTTGACTTGCATCTGACAGCCAAGTGGCTCAAATTCTATGTTTCTTGAAGGAAAAATGCCTTTTTTATTTCAGATTAATTCCATTGTACCTTGTAACAACAAATAATCTTGTACTGGATTTTATTTAAAAGAGTAAGATCCATAACTCTGCAAGCATGCTTCAGTTCAGCTATTTAAAATAGGGTTTTTTAATGTTTATGGTAAGGCAAGTTATAATTTGTGAAGACTATTTTTTCAGTGCGAAACGGTCTGTTGAATGCTTCTTTAGCTTGTTTCTGTGCACTTCAGTTTGCCAGATTAACGGAGCTATTAATAATAGCCACTCTTGCTTTTTCAGCATGAAAGAGTTGGTAAGCATGGAGCTATATGTAGTTTTTATTTTTAATTAAACTTGTACTGGGATTATCTTGTATTACCAGTTACCTTCTAGAAGATTATGTTCATAAAAGGTTCATGAGTTGTTAAGTGGAAGAGATTAAAGTGATTGTTGGCATGTTAGAATTATTTGTTGCCTATGCAGCATTTGTTCATAGCTTTAATTTGCCAGTAATGGCAGACAAGTAAAATGCAAGCATCTGAATCTGAAAATCTATACTAGCTGACAAAACCAAGCTGTATTTTGGAGTGATCGTCTTTTATTGGTTTTTTTATGTGATGTTTAGTTTTTTAGAAATATTGAGTGGAAGAATAGGTTTATTTTGGTGTTTCTGTACTGTTACTTTGTGATGGTACTCTTAATGGTGTGACCAGGAAAGTATTTCATTCAAGAATGGAAAACCTGTCTCTTTCATTGTTATTTTTTTATGTGATGTTTAGTTTTTTAGAAATATTGAGTGGAAGAATAGGTTTATTTCGGTGTTTCTGTACTGTTACTTTGTGATGGTACTCTTAATGGTGTGACCAGAAAAGTATTTCATTCAAGAATGGAAAACCACTTAAAGCATGGAGGGCACAAATGAGCATAAAGAACTGATGAGCAGATTCTGGAGAAGAGAGCTTCCATTACAGTGGACTTGTAAATCCTTGCTGTATTGGTCAGTTAGTCAATATAGGAAAGGCATGGAAGGAATCCTGCGCTTAGATAAATAATGTGTTGAAATACAGTGCTTAGTATGGTTGTATGCATCTAGATCTGTTTAGAATTAACTGTGAAATACGTTGCAGCAGTGATGAAGAATACAGTGGGTGTCTCTCTGCTGTTATCAAAATCCATTAGCAAGTTTTGCTGTGCTTGAATGCCTTTCATTGTTATGCTTTCTGATTCATCCTAGAGCAGTATAAGTAAATGGCATCCATTCTGTGCTGATATAAACAGTTCCTATATGCTTTACAAACAATGATGTTACAGTTTGAGTAAACATCTGTTTAGCTTTTAATAATGGATACCAGGCAGGTACAGTTTTAGCTACAGTTGCATGTATTTTAGCTACAACAAGGGAAAACAAATACGGGAGATGATACGGCAAACTTTTACATTGTCTGATTATGCACCAATATACTGTGGAAACGTGACCTATTATTTGAAAGGTAATCTGTGGGATGAATTTTTGTGTGTGGAGTAACTTGTTAATGGATATGGTAAAACCAGTTTCCAGTGCATTCTGTGATGCTACAGAAATGTATTGCACTATTCTGCTCTGTATGTCTTCTAAAAAATATTTTCCCCTCCCCTTTTTAATAAGAACTTGCCTTGTAGTTCTTTGAATTTGTGTGGGCTGGGGGAAAAGGAGATCTATGTGTACATGAATAGATTTGAGTCAGTGCATCATAGCAGACTTGCGCCAACATCGTGCAATACTAATGCTAAGCCCGCTGTTTCAAACTGATGATGACTGCGAAACTTGACATTACCACTAACTCTTCCACATGCTAATACACTTATCTTAAATTTGGAGGTGTTTAGATGATTAAGAATTCTAATCTTAATTGCTCTTTGGCTGCCAAAAGTGTATTCTGTTAACAGTATGTCCAATTTATCTTCAACCAGCTTTCCTTCTGCCCCATAATGATGGTTGCATTATGTTGTCAGTGTAAACAAGTGCCTAGCTTACTGAATTTACAGAAAGACTTTTTGTGTTATGTGACTGTATTTAGAGGTCATGTATTGAGCGAGATGTGTGTGAGTTTAATTTGAAGACTTACAAAGCAGTGACCATTCCTACTGTTCTGCTTTGAACTGTGAAAACACAATTCCGCTCTGTAGCAACCTGCGAAACCAGACTTTCATTGCAGAACTTCTGATGAATGCATCACGATGTTTTGAAACATAACTTCTTGGGGTGGTTTTTTTTTTTTGTTCTTACAGATAGACAATATATACATGATAGCTAGTCACCACGTGGTGGCAATTTTCTCAATAAAGGAATTTGTGTGGATAGAAAGTCTGAACTTTTCTTTGCTCAAAGAAAGAATGCAAGCATGCTTTAAGTTAGGCATATTAGTTACATTGATCACTGTTTTCCAGATGTAGTGAGTTTGAGAAGGGGTATATATCAGAAGGGACTATCAAGAAATTAGCATTAGCTCTGTCTTTGAATTTAGTATTTCATGCATGTCTAGCCTGTAAAATACTAAATGCAATCTTTTCAATTATAAAGGCTTAGCAAGGCTTAGAGATTATTTTCTGAGATTCTAAAATATGTACTATTTAATACGTAACACAAAAGGAAAATAGGGTTTCTTAATGTAAGAACATGAAAATGGAACCAGCTGCAACATTATGCCACCCTGATGCAGCTTTGATGCTACGTTTTTAGCAGTAGATTAAATATTGATACCTCTTTCTCCCCCCTCACCTTCCAGTACAATCTTAAAAGCTTTTGCAGTTGTTCTTAATTTTTTGTAGAAGAACTGGTCAAGCTTCTGTAATTTTTTCCTCTAGATTTTTATGAAGTATTAAGAGCTTGTTTGTAGTTTAGGGGAAAAAACTGTATGAGCAATTTTCTTCTATACATAGGTGAATCTGTGAACAAGAATACTGCAGAACTTTGTAAGCTCAAATGAAACATGTTCATATCGATAAGGAGCATGATGTCCCTTGGTTGCAGCAAAATCATACCCAAGATCAAGTAAACAGTATATGAAATTAAACTAGTAAAATGGAAAATAAATGTGTAATTATATCACAAATGAAAGGCAGATGTTAGGAACCCAGGGATTATGAGGGCTGGTATGAAAACCATGCAACAATCTGATGCTTATTTGAACCATATGTTAGCTCTCAAGTGTGAGTTATACCACTGAAACTGTTCAGGATACTGGAAAAAAGTTCTTATACTTCTGAGGATTAGGAAAGTAGAGAGGTTAAGAGGAGATTTATAAGGCTGTCAGAATATTCTGCTAGGACTGGAAACATTTGAATTCAGTGGGACAATGAGCTGCCTACTACAGAAAATCATGTGGCTCTGATGGCAGGTATACAGGTAGTCTGTCTCACAGTAGTAGCAAGGTAACGGAGAGTTCTTACTTTGTCACTATTGGCTTCTGAGACTAAGCAGCTTCATGTAGCTCTTGGAATTAGCTTAGCCCATCCCCACATATCTCACCACTAGAAGCTAACCTGTATTTTTGAAATGGATTCACTAAATGCTCTTTCCTTACTATCAAAGAAGCTGAAATTTCACAATAGTTAACAGAATCTCTTTTTAGTGACCTAAAGGTGGCACTGTGCAGCATTATAACTGAAATGGAGTTGGAGGATCACTGAAAATGTTTTTAGGTCCAACTGTAAGCTCTATAAAATACTTAGTCTACTAGATTCTGATGTCTCTATTTAGTCCTTATTGCAGTGGAAATTAAATCAGTGGGAAATGTTTCAGGACTGGTCCATACTGACCCAAATATTAGCAAACTGATTTTTTTTATTTCTGTAAGTTGTGTTGTCTTTTTACTTTTTTTAGAAAATACTGTAGCAAACTAACTGACTACTCAAGTTGTCAACCGCAGGCTGAACAAAGACATGCCAAGATGACATGACTGAAAGTGCAGTGCTTTCTCTTCCGATGTATTGTTTGGCTCTCTTGTATGTTTGCGTATGTGTGTTTTTGCAGCTTTATCTCTAAGTGGATAGTCAAAGGTTCAAGGTCTCTAAGACGCACAGAAGAGCACTCGGTCTGTGTGTGTTTTAGCTTATCGTAACTTGATGACAGCATTGAACTGAGTGCTATGAGAAATTGGTTCTGTTGTGAAAACTTTTCCCCTTTGTACTTCTCCTTGTGGTGTTCTGCTCACATCATATCTTGCAGTGGGTAAAGTAGATATCAGAGGGAGCCTAGAACTTACCTGAAGTTAGGGTTCGCTCAAGTTGCCTTTAAGCTTCATTGAATAGTTACGCTTTTAGAGGCCAAATTAAGATCAATACTGAAAACATTCTTTTTGGTTTTGTAGTGGTTTATCTACCTGACTAGACTGTACCAATGAGGTGGGATGCAGATTTAAGTGTCTGTAGTGATATCCTGTGTTTCCCTATAAACCTGTAGTTCTAAAAACTTACTTGATTTTTGTAGAAACTAGTAATACTTCTTGCTCTTCAATGTCAAGCTCTGAAAAGCCCACTCGGCAGGGAGATCTCTTCTGAATTGTGGCTGTTGATCTTTCTGCTTAGTTTGTTTGCTCTTTTGCAAGTAGTTTGTACAAAAAGTACCTATCATGTAGCTTGCTTTCAGTTTTAATTTGATGCAGGCTTCCTCATCTGTCTTACTGCAATTTCCCTTTCCTAGTTTTTTATTAGTTTGTAATGTAGAAAGATGAGTAAATACTTCTGGGTGGTAAACTATCAAGGGTAGAAACTGAGTGTACAATGTAATGTCTCACATTAGAAAAAAAAAAATCACACAGAATAATATATCTTCTTGGTAAGGAAGAATGCAAAGTACTTTAAATATTGGCAAAAATCAAAGGGGGAAAGATAGCACTTAATCTGAAAATTCAGCATCTGTGGTGAACTTGAGTCCATCAAGAAATGATAGAACAATAAAATTTAAACCAGTGGTGGTGGTTGAAGTATTTGGGGAGATGTGGAACCCAAAAACATAAATCCTCTTGTTCCTAGACAGTAATCAAATTATTACTATTTTTTAATTCTGGATGGAGAATTAACTGCTGAGTGCAGTTTTTAATCCTGTTAGTAGTTTGGTTTTCTGCAGTAGGAGGTGTATTTGATTGTTTAGGTTGTCTTCATGCGTCTTAACTAGTTGGCCCAGTTACCACGTTTGAGAGGTATGAAGGAGAGAGCATAGCATTTGAGTAACGGTGAACTTGTTTGTAGAAACTCAAGATCTCATCTGTGTGTTTTTTCCTGTTGAGCATAGCTTGTTTGGTTTTAGAGGATTTTAGAAGAAAAAAAAAATATGTGGGGCACCTCACGGGTATCTGTGGAGGTGAAAGACTTGGTTGTGATCTTGCCTAAAAACAACCTCCCTTCCCCTCTAATAAGAGTCAAAAGTCTGTCAGAAGGTGCTTGTTTCTGTTGCTCACAGAACTCTTTTTTTTTTTTTTTTGATGTTGTGACTTGCTTCCTGGGAAACAACATGCCTGAACAATTTGCAGGGACTAGACAGTCCCAATCTTTGATGTTTACTGGAGGTTGAGTAAAGGACACCTTTAGTTACATCCAGTTGTAATTAAGTAGTACTGGCTTTCCTAAACAGCTGTTCTTAAGCTGCTGTAACCATGACATGAATTCATCAGCTGACTGCATCATTGGAAATGGAAATTGCACTTGACTTAACTCGAAGGATCAGATCATTGACATTCAAGGGACAGAGTGCAGTCGATATTCCCCAATTCTAATAAAACTTGGCAGCTTTACAGTGACAGCCAAGCGTCGTGCCTGGAGACTTTCGCATTTACAGAATTGCCAGTAATAAGTCTTCTGACCTTGTTTTCCTAAAGAACCATAAGCATTTGTGTGATGCAGTGGGTGGTTTCTATAAAGATGGGTAATTCATCTCCAACTGGCTCCTAGGTTCTTGGATGTTCTTACTGGATAGTGTGAAGTGGTGTGTATGGTAGTGAAGAGAGTTTTGGTAGTCCCCCCAGTTTGGGTATGAATGCCTGCAGATTAAAGCCTACCCATTGTTGCTTTTTTGCATTAACTCCACTGTGTATTAGTGTATGTGGAGTGGACTTGTCTGCGTCTTGACTGCTGAAAGCTATCTGCTGGGGTAGAGAGGGGTGGTGGGATGTGAGAAACTACTGCTACAAAGCTTCTGTAAAGAAACAGGAAAGGAAATAAATGTATAGCTCCATGACAGAATGCTCTGTTCTGAAGCAGCATGAAGAGAAAATAGTCATATTCTGTGACAGCGGAATCAATAGGCCTCTGTTGAAATGAATGAGAATTTTTATCTCTTGAGGCTATTGTTGAGGGCAGACTGAGGCAAATGTTTAATGGGTTCATGCTTTTGAAATAATTCTATAACTGTAAGGGAGAGGAACATGCTTTTAAAAATTGAGTGAGCAATTATGAAAAGGAGGTTAGTCACCACTTCTGTAAATGGTTCCTTGTGTCAGAGTTGAGTATTCAGTATTTGAACAAGCATCAGGAGTCAGCAGTCATAGCAATTGCAGAATTTCTGTTTATGTATTTATTTTGTGACTTTAGACTTGGTGTGTGGTGATTTGCATGTCTGTAAAATGTGGATGTCTGTCCTGAAGAAAGTGTAACATTACATATAGAGGTAGAACTTCTGGTTTCAAAGGGAATATCTCTGCAAAATATAACTTCGGACAAACACGATTATATACCAGCATCTTTATCATTCTTGGATTTTGGCATTTAGGTTGTCCCACAGGATGACTCTGAAGAGTATGCCATTCTCAAAGTGCTGATCAACACTGCAGACATACTATACTAGAACTCTGCAATCTAGATCCTGTTATTGACTGCAAAGGTATTCATAAATATTTAGGAACAGTAATGGTAACATGGATTACTTAGTAAGAACACAGTAGTACATGGGAGTAGTGAGAAATGGGCTATTCTAAGTCTTTCAAGTGCAGTACCTATTTTTTCCTGGTGCAAAGCAGATGAAAGAGTAACAAATGATTCAAGAGTGTAACATTCACATGCATGAAGTGTTATCATAAACTGTGCTTGAATATTGGAAAACTGTGATACTTCTGGCAACTCAAAGTTCTGGATTTTTTTTTTTTTGTACAAAAACCTGAAATGTGTGGATGCTCTGTTTTTGCTTTTTACAACGCAGTTCTGGATAATACGGTGTTTTGGCTGGGCACGCAGCTCGCTTAAACTTTGGAAGGAAGAGTGAGAAATCCCAGCTTGAATTTCTTGTTTATAAAACACATGTATGCTCTTGCTCTTGCCTCCTTCATCTATGTGTATATATACATATATATATATTGCTGCGGTATTTATTATGCAAACAAAGAAAAATGAGTACTGACTGGATTGCTAGGGATGTTCGTGCTTCAGCAATTTATTATAACCTACTAATTTTGTTTAAGATGGGAAGTGTTTACTTAGGTCACTTGCCAAGCCTGATACTTTCTTGCTTTGTTTTTAAAGTGCTCGGAGTACCAAAAGCCTTTGTTACATCCTCGCTTCAATTACTGTAGTGGGAACCAGGAAAGAAAAATGCCTTTTTTTTTTTTTTTTTTAAATGAAAGAATATCTTGAGTTTCAGAAATACTAAGCTGAAGTGATTTCCCCCCTCCCCCCCTTTACCTTGTCAAATTAACATGATTGCATGTTTCACTTTTTATGCTAAAGAGTTTCTGATCTTCAAAGGCAACTTTCAAAAAGACATGCTGGTTCAGCGAAGGAGACTAATATTTTAGAAGGAATATTACCAGTAATAAAAAAGACAGTTATGATAGTTTGCATTAATTTTAATAACTTTTTGTACAGCTCTTGAGTCAAGATGTGAGAAATTAAAGGGAAACACAGTCCCTAGTTCGACTGCAGCGTATTTATACCTGATGTGTAGTGTTATCCCACACAGACATGTAAAAAGGCTGCACGAAGCCTCGTTGTGTGGCTTGTGCTGTAACAGAGGTGTGAGTTCATTTTCTAATCTCTGTTCAGGAGTCACGTGACCCTGTATCCATAGTGCCCCTACTTGTGATCTCTGCCCTTCAAAAGGGGCAAAATGCTATGAAAATTATCTTGAATTTCAGTAGCATTGGGTTTAGTAGAAGGTAAAAAAGTAATGTGGTCTGTGGTGCTTAAATTCTTATCCTTTCTGTCAGAGGTTGGGGAAGAAGATAACCCTTTTCAGACTTTTTTGTGGTCAAATTAATATTCATTCGCCAGTTTTGGTATACCTGCTTCACACTGTAAAGTGACGTGGCTGACATAAAATGCTTTCCACTTAATTTTCCTAGGTTGTTCTAGCAGCTCAATATTAGTAATCCACTGTGCAAGTCGATTCCTTTGCAATACAGGGGCCAGGAATATCAGCTCAATTTCTTCTGGTAGTCCAGTGTAGTAGTTGATCGTATTTTGCTTCTGTTAAGATCAAGTGGAGATTGATATGAAAACTTGGAGTCTTGATTCCTCCCCCCCTCATTCAGATTAAGACAATAACAGGTAAACATGCTGGGCTCCGAGTACCTCTGGGACTCTAGTTTGTTTCAGAATAATTTAAGAGATAGTGAATGTAACGGACCTAATCAAATACATGCAAATAGCACAGCGAATATTCATGCAAAAATAACAAAAAAATTAAACTGAACTGCATTGTTAGAAACCACATTATGTGCCTGACCGAGAAATTTATCTAGTGATAGTGGTAAACAGTTTTCTTCAATTAAACTTGAGTAAAAGCTTGTTATTTGTTTCTGTCTTGGTAACTTACCTTCCAGGTTTTCCATAATACTGCAAACGGAAAGTAAGGAAAAAAGATGAGTACTTAAATAACTTGGGGGGTGGACGGGGAGGAGGGCAATGATTAGAATTTTTTTTCCTGAAAAGCCTGTTACCTAGTGGGACAAGTGAGAAAAAAAATTTGTGAAGTGGGATGAGAGAAAATAAGAAATGGGTCTGTCTTGTCAGAAAGTCAGAACTCTGATGGAAGAGATCAGATGATTCCATGTTAAGGTACCTTCCTCTGCCTTCCAGTGATATGAATGTAACGGCTTGTAGCTGGTGTGTAAACAAGAGAAAAAAGGAAACTACAAGCTGTCTCCCACCCCCAAGATGCAAGTATTTCTTTTATGTGCTCTAAATATTGCTTAGGAATGAGAGTTCCTAATACATGCATCTGCCTTTTCATGAAGTCTCAGTTATCCACACAATGCATGTTTTCCAAAAAGATGTAAAATCAGAAACAAATGTAGATCTTCCACTTTGTAAGTATGGGGTATAAGTAGAATATCTAATGAGTTCCTGTGAAATGTCAAATTTCATTTATCATGATAACCATCAATAATGCACCAGATGTTTTGACTGCATTCAGTTTTGTATTAAATTACACATAGGCAGGGGTGCATGAAGTTCATCTTTAATGCTGCCAAAGCTGGTGCTGTTGACAACTCCTCTTTGTGTTCTGTGGTTTTGGGGGTTGTTTTTTGGTGCTGCTTGTAACTCTGTGTGTATATGGCTTGTGTGTTTGTAGGTATCTTGCTTATGGCAAAGAATTGCTCTGAAATTAGTTGGCTTTGCTCAGATAAGCTTATACTCTTAAGTTAATACTGCTTTGAACAAATTTTTTTCTTCCATCCTGTCAATCAATTCTTACATTATTTGTTTAGTAAGTAATTACATTCCCTATCTGCATTATACTTGCTGAAATGGAGGCAAGGTTATAAAGAGTAATAATTATATATAATACTTCTGTTGTTAGGTAAGCAGAAAACTTCAAATGGGTTGTATCTTGTACTTAATATCTTTGTCTAAAATGCAGTCCCCAGTGATTTGTTAGTGTGTAATACACGGCCTCTGTAAATGCTAACTAATGCATTTAGAATTTTTACTGCTAAGAGTCGATACCAACTATACACTGGCTGTTGAGTAGAGAAGTGTATCTGCAATGTGATTCTTAGCAATGTGTGGAAGCAGTAGGGTAATTAAGATGGCAAACCTTGGGAGATCTAACATCCCCTCCCTCCTTCCTTAGAAAATCAGCTACATCATTGAAACAAGACTTGAAAAGCATGCTCTGAAGCCAGAACAAACACCCTGAAATTTTTATCATAATGTTGCTTTTAAAAGTCCTAAATGTCCTCTATTTAAAATGAAATTCTTTTGTATTAACCTGCTTTCATATGCTAGCTTTCACCAGACTGCAGAATTGCCTGATTTGACTTTCTAATGTAACTGTAATGAATCTTCTGGGAAATGGAGCGATTGAATGCATATACTGTGCAACTCCATTGTAAAATATTCTGTCAGATCTGCTATATTTCTGATTTTATTTATTTTTAGGGGAGGGGTGTCCCTGTCAGGTATTAAAGCCTAAACCAAATGTATTCTCTAGGGAACTTCAGGAGCTCAGACACTACAGTGTGTAATATTGCCTTGATTAAATATATTTTCAGCATCACATACATAAATAGGCTGGGTGATGGTAGTACAGTTATATTAAATTCAAAGGCATGTATTTGGAGAGAAAAGAATAAAGATGAAAATTATTGGCAGATAGTCTTGTAATGGGCACAAACAGAACTGCTGTGTTATGCATGCGTAGATAGCAAGGTGAAATATCTGGTAGCCAGATAAAGGCTGTATACATCTGTGTATAATAGCTCATAAGGACACTTCTTCTATAGACATTGTTATAAGGTGAGCATTATATTCTGCGCTTTAACGTAGCAGCTGGTGAGCTTTTTAAGAGATTTCTGTGATACAGCAGTTACAAAACACTTGTATCCACAGTGTTTGTAATTGCTATAATATAATGCTGTTTTATTTGTGTGATGGAAATTGATCACTGGAGTTTAATAATTAAGAATTTATTAGTTAAAACCTCATGTTATAATTAGCCAGATGCTGCTATTTTGAAACAGTTAGTGGCAATTACTGTTTTTAAATAGAAGGGTCTTGCATTTAATGCTGTATAGGCTTGACTTTGAAGATTTCAATCTTTAGAACCCGTTGAAGTCCAGTGTTGAAGGTAAATTTTTTTTATTCTAATAAAAAGCAGTAATCATACTGAAATTTCAGGCGAGGTAAGCGAATTTGAACAATTTGAGGGTTTTTTTTTTCCCTTAACATGACATTGAGGGTGGAATGTGTGGTGGTAGTTTGTCTTCTGCTTGGTGTGGGTTTTTTTTTTCTTCTTCTTTTAAGTAAAAGCTGTTTCTCTAATACAGTGTGTGTGTGCGCACTTTTTTTATTGTGGTGGGTTTTCCTGTTCGTTTGGGTTTTTCAAAGATAGTAGAAGGAAAACTGTGGCTGGATTGATTGTTGCATTTTAACCACAGATAATCCAACCAAATAGGCAACCATCTGATAATGCATATGTAGGAGATCTATAGGTATCTGGGATGAAGAATGTGTGGGACAGGATTTTTAAAAAAAATGTTATTTTTTTTGTCATGGGCAAGTATTTTTTAATAATACCAGCTTGAGTGGTGTGATGAAGCATCCGATGGGCCCTCCTGAGAGAGGATGATTATACTGGAGAGATATCAAACTATGAATCATTTACACTAACCTCTTGTGAAGCACAGCTTGCATTTTTAATGAAGGATGATTGCATTTCATAAACAGACCTTTAAAAATTAAAATAATATTGATCCTCTTTCATTTAGTTCTATTAAAACTGTAAGCTATATATCTCCTTCTAATAGCTACAGGACACATTATTTTTAAAAAATGTACCAAAGTGTGCACAAAACTGTAAATAGAGGGTATACTTTTGTGTTAAAATGCCTTCTTATTCTGCAGCTGTACTTGTACAGTGTCTGACTTATGAACAAAAAGACTTTGACAAATATTGCATATACCATATGTGAAAGTGAGGGGGGAATCCAAGTATCTAATACTCAGCTTGGCACCTAACGCCATTCCTTTCATACTTTTCTTTCAGGTCAGAAATGCCTATTATTTGCACTCTACAATCTACTCCCAGGGAAGGCCATACCCAAATACTCTAGTGTATTGTCTGTGTTGATACCTTTTTAAGGTGGTATATGTAGTCTTGCTTGCTTTTTTTTTGGTTCCTATATCTTTGGGCTTCTTATGTCTTCGAGATGGCTGTCTGTGCTGGTTTTGGCTGGGATGGAGTTAATATTCTTCACAGTAGCTAGTATGGGGCTGTGTTCTGGATTTGTGCTGGAAACAGTGTTGGTAACACAGGGATGTTTTTGTTATTGCTGAGCAGTGCTGACACACAGTCAAGGCCTTTTCTGCTTCTCACCCCACCTGTGAGCAGGCTGGGGGGGCACAAGAAGCTGGGAGGGGACATGGCCGGGACAGCTGACCCCA
>NW_008794443.1:4097387-4122281 GCF_000699145.1 Aptenodytes forsteri
GTGGGGCTTAGTTGCTGGCTGGGGTTAAACCACGACACTGTTGCAACAGGTAGAGATGGCCAATGTGGTTCTTGAGCTGTGTTCAACTTCTGAATGCTGCAGCGTGCAACTACCTCCTCAAGCTGTCGCATATCCTCACTGTGATTGTGATGTTACTGGAGATTCTGGGTAGCCAAATTCCCCAGTGGCAGGAGGAAGCAAGCAAGCAAGTGGAGTGAGAAAGATGCTACCAGGCTATCCTTAAATTCTGTTGCTTACTTAGCCTCATGTTGCAGTGGAGCTACGTGCAACAATAATGGCACTATAAGGTGCCATTATAGTCTGTTGTGTGTAGAGTTTTCATACACCTCAGCTTTGTGTTCTGTGCCTTTTGATTCATCGGGGCATATGGGTTAGTCAGCTTTTTAGTAAACCCTTCCTTGTAAATTAAGTTGAAAATAATACTTGTATAATATTGGCAGTATTGTGAAACAATCTAAGTCAGAGAAGTTCAGGTTCTGTCTGTTTCTGGAGAGTAAGTGCCATTGGATCTTGGTGATGAGCAGGTTTAATATATTTGCAGTGTTCGTTGAGATGGGAGCCTTTTGTATGGTAAGTAGTCTCTTGAATTTCCTTGAATTATGTACATGTGTGGGCCAAAGTTATTTTAAGGCCCTGGGTTGAGCTTTTGTACTTTATGAACTGAAGAGTTAACAGAAGCGGCAGCCAGTATTGTGGTAGCTCCTCAGAGTAGTAGATTAGATTATTAGATTGTTCTAAGATTATTCTAAGCGATTTTCAACATTGAAACATAAGAAAGAGACATTCCCCCACTGTTATGATTATTGCATTATTATTATTTAAATCTTACATTATGTATATTGCTGTTTCTCCATAGATGTCAAAGTACTTTACAAAACAGTGGAGTATGATTCACTTTAGATCTGGTACTTGAAAAGGCCATACTTAAGGAAAAAAATTGTATAGACCACTAGCTTGTTGGTTGTTTCAAAGGTGACTTACGGAAATCACGTTTTCAGAGCAGTGGTTGGTGTAGTCACTAAATCTCCTTCGCATCTGCGCATGTGTGTCTGTGGCATCTTTGGGAAAGGGGTCATGATATACCCTTTAACAGAGAGGATGGGGAATGTTGGCAGTCAGAACTTCAGGCAGCAAAATAATTGAAGAGAATTATCTAGAAGTGCCAACTTCCACCTTGATGGCTGATACAACTTCTCCTGGGAGGTCAATTCTGCTTAAAGAAGGGTTTCACCAACAGCATATTCACCTGACAAGGCTCCAGCTGATTTGTTAATTCAGAACAGTTTTGTAGAATGCCCTCTTCCTGAAAGTAGTGAGCTGAAAATTGCCATGAATAAAACTAAGCATAGTTAATCTATCTGTGGGGAAGAAAATCAGTATTTTATTTGGGATCTGACGTTGAGTCCCATGGCCAAAGGGCAGATTTAAACTTAAACCTCTTTAACTTTAAAATGCAGGTAGTGTATTGTAAGTTGAAGACAGATAAGTACAAAGCAGATTCTCAAGCCTTGGAGGATATTATAATTTCTATATTTTTCCTGTAGATAACCTTTTTCTTTTGTCAGTTGAGTTGGGCAATTGAAATAAAGGCTGGTGTTGCACAGAAAAGATGTTCTGTGGACGTATCTCCATATTGTGTCAGTGTTTTCTGCTCCCCTCTTTTCGCTCTCTGGTTTCCTTTCATATAAAATTTAATTCCTCAAATCCATTGTAGTAAATGGACTTGCATCTTCCTGTCTCTAAAATGAGTTATATACACATCAGCCTTTTGCCAGGGCATTTGAAAAAAGCAGTCTACGTTTGGAGTCAAAGGCTTCTAAAACCTGTGTGTGTCACTGCTTCAGTGTCGAGAATTTATTTTACATGTTCTTATGTGGCAAGTGTACGTGCCATGTTTATCTATAAATGAAATTTTTCCACCAGTTGTTGCCATTTTGCATTCTGTTTTTGTAATCATCTTTTATAAAATGGCTTTATTGTTCACTGATCAGGTGTATCCTGACATAAATAAAACATTGGCAGTAATTGGCTGTGACAGATTTTCAGCACTGCCTCCTCTCTCCAGTGTGCACAGCCTCTGACAGTTAGAGAAGGCATCTATAGAACCCAGTCCTCACATAGGAAAGTCCCTGGGGTAATTGGCTTTGACGGCTACTGGTTGCTGCAGTAATACTGATCCATGAGCTTGTGTGAGCTGCATAATGCCTCAAGGATTTTGTACCCATCAATATGTCCTCAGCTTGAATCATTTTTTTTCATACTTTTTCTGTGGCAGTTTATTAAAAGAAACGCTTGCTACATTTACTGTGCATTTGGTATCTACACAACCTCAGCTGTCATGGTAGATGAAAACACTATCCTGCAATTCTGTGCAAAACACTGCTATGTGTCTGCAGCCGATACAAAGAAAATTTCTCCTGCAATGGGTGGAAGACACTTGCAGTTCAAATCTTGTATTTATGTAGATACATTGGTGGTTTAAAATTATCCATGATAATAAAACGTGGTAATCTGTTGGCAAGAGCATAACTGCTTTTGTTTGCAAAACTTAATAAGCTGTGAGGCAAACCCGAAAATATGAAAAGGCAGAGATGTACATGCTAAGTGAGGGCCAACAGTTTGTCAGTTACAGCCACAGCAGAAGGCATGCTGACTTGTTTGCTACCTTAAGTAATAACTCAGATTTCTTTCGCAGTGTCTGGTTGAAAAAAATCTCACAGTTGGTGGTATTGATCACACTTGATCTTATTAGGATATTCTGAGAAATGTAAATCGCAGCAAATCCACCTGGGTTGGATCGTAATCAGCTGAAGGACCAAAGTTATTAGGTTCTTAACCAAAATTGGCACATAGAGCTGAAATGCATTAAAAGTAGTTCTTAAAACAGGATTACTTTTTTCTCAGCTAGAATTACTGCTTGCTCATCACTTAAAGCAGAATTTTTGTGGATGAAGTGTTGGCTGGAGTAATTTACTATCTCAATAGTAGTCATGATTGTTTTGGGGAAGGAAGTTTGTCTTAATATCCCTGTATAACTTTTTTCTCTGCTAATTTTAAGGTTCTCTGTTTAGGGAATCTCTTCTAAAGGATTCCAGTAGTAGTTCAGGAAACACTATACAGTAGACCAAGGCTACAATGGCTGAGAACTACCTGCTCTTGAAATGGATACTACTGCTTGCTTAAAATAAAATCCTTTTGGCATAGATCAAACCAACTTGCACCTGTAGTGCAATCTGGATGAGTAATGCATCTTTAAGAATGGCAGTGACTCAGGGAAAAGGTCAGGGATTTCTTTTGGTTATGTTTCAGTGCCAGATTCTGCGAACTCGCTAGAATTATTTTTTTAACTTAACTGTGATAATTCTAATGTGGTTTATGGGTTTATAGTCACAAAACACCAGTGTGTTTTGATGACTCTTCTGGGGGAATATCAGATAACTCATAGTGGGATACTCTGCATCTTTATTTTTAGAAACAAAACACTTCTCAGAGAAACAAGCCCTCTGGTTTAGTTGTCATTATGGGGAGGTCTGGCAATTTTCAGTTCCTTGTTTCATGGACTCAGCTCCGTCTTGATACTGAAAATAAAAGTTGTTTGTTTAATTACATACTGCAGAGAGGAAGTTTATGATCAATGGCTGGCTGGCTGTTTGCTTTTGGGTTCCAGTTTTCCGTGACAACAAAAAAAAAATGTTTCCTACTTAGCTCACATTTTATGAGTTTGTTTTTATAACTGTTTATGTGTCTTGAACCTTCAGGCAAAATCCTGAAGCAAGATACTCCTCATTGTGTGGTCTTTCTATTGGTGTTTTGAAGGAAAAGGTACTGAAATATCATTCTTTCCACTAGAGGACCACAAAGTGCAAATAAAATTTCAAAAATGGGATTTCCTTTGTTTTTGGTAGATTATCTCCCCTGGAAGCTACAGTAATCATTTGGGAAGAAACCTTACAGAGGCAGAAAGAACAGCTTAAGAAGCTCACTTCTGCCTTCAGAAGAAGTACTTTTAAATTAGAATGTTGCAGTGTGGTATTTTTATCCTTTTTCAAGTTGTTCACACTGTGACCAGTCATACACAGATTCTGTCCCATTATGACAGAACACTGTACACTGAATATCATGTTCTGTTTTCCAGGTAAACCTTAATTTGAAAGCATAATGCTATTTAAAACCATTCAGCCTCTTTTGTAGTGTGGTATTGATATCCAACCCCCCACCCCAAGAACCAAAACCAGGGAATATCAGTTTTTCAAATATGCCCGGCAAAGTCTTAGGAATCAAAAATAGCAAAATGCAATTACAGGCTAATTGATTAAAGTAATTACATGTATATATTTGACTAAAAGTGGGTTCTGCAACATTAGCAATTTAATTGCAAGATGCATTATGATTGTACACCTAGCAAAAAGTATTTTGCTGATAGATGTAGCTGCTATTTCACATCCTGTTTTCTACATAAACTAGATGTAGTAGCTAGTGTATGAACAAGTGTAATATTCTAATTTGCATGAGAATGAAGCTTGCTCTGGAAACTTAAGCATGTGCAAAATTGCTTACAAAACTTAAGTTTAAGAAAAGTAACTCTAATTCTTATGGTTTAGACTCTTGCATGCAAATTAGATTTTAAACATCTTGTCATGTGCCAGCTAGTTGAGTTCTCTTTCTTGGATGTCATTTGGGAATGTTGAATCTATTTAAGAGGAAGCATTTTTGCCTAGTATGTGTCTTCTCACTCTTCCTCCTTCCACTTCTGCTTTAGGTATCTTTCTTTCACCATTGTAGTAGTATGAGTTTCAGTGCATGTTAGTTCAGCAGCTGACCCTGCCTAGGTAATTTTTTAAAAGCTATTTCTAAGCTCATCTTTATTGGCTCAACTTAAAACCCTTGACTTGGAACTTAAATTTCAACAAGAGTGGCGACTGCATGTTAGCATGGCTGAAGACCTCTGTATATAAGAAAAGGACTGCATGCAGTGGATATAGAAGAATAGTTACTAGGCTATACTAGTTCTGTTTTGCGGTGTTTTGGTTTTTTTTTTTATTTGGGGAGTGGGCAGTGGACTTCAAGAGTGCAAATACTTCGGATCACAACAGTTGCCTAAAGATACCTATTTCAGAGGAGGGGTTGGTTTGTTTGGCTTTTAGATTTTGGGAAGAGTCTTGGATGCAGTTAGAATCACTGTTCCACGGACAAAAGCTGGCAGTGGCCAAGGCATGCTGCTTTTGTCCTTCAGTCTGCTGAGTGATCAGACGAGTAGGGTGACTTTACTTCCCTCTTTCTTTTCTTTTCTTTTTTTTCCCTCAAGTGGTTAAGAATTGTTTCCTGGGAAAAAAAAACTCTAGTGAAATCAACCAAAGTGTGGATTTAGATGGAATATTATCCTGTGTAGATGTGTATTCTTCATGAAGGGTGCTTCCTGTACTGTTAAATTAATCCATTTGGGAATAGATTAAGGTAACTGATACTCTTAGTTGCCTTTTTTTAAAAAGAAAATCCCATGCTATTGCAGTGTTACTCTGAACAATTTGTGTCCACATAGATAAGCTGAATGTTTAATCTGTTTCAGCTCCATTCCTTCCTCTGCTTCTCTACGTAAGAAAATTGTCATGCCACATTCTGCTAGTTGCAATGCCATCTAGATGTGTTTCTAACTTTCAAAAGCTCTTCAAAGTTATTGAAGGTAATGGCTTGTCTCCTGTGACTTTTTACATGTGAAAGCTGACAAGACCGAGCCATATTTCCTAATGCCTAAGTTCTTTCAGATTTCTATGTCCAGTTTGACACTCCATATGTAAGTATTTTTTTATTCCTGTTTTATTCTTGCATGTGTATGTTTAGGGTTTTTTTTAGCTTTGAGTTGAAGGAAGGTAATGCATTCCTTCTAATGCTGGTACCAGCCACCCAGTTGAACTGTTTTTGCTAGAGAGAGTTTCCTCCACTAACTGTTTATATGTATTTGAAGGGAAGTGCTATAATCAGAAATGGTTGTGCTAAGAATGGCAGAAGTCCCTGTCAATAGTTTGAAAAGGCCTAGTTGAAGACAGTGTTTGCTCTGTCTTCTAAATGAGGTATGGTACAATAAAGACCACTAAAGTAAGGGTTTTTCTGGTGAAGCCTGCTTTTTGTGTAGTTTGCTGCTATTGCACAGGCAATATAAATAATTGCTGGGCCGCATCCGTGTACTTTCTGATGCAAGTGAGAAACAAGTGGTGACAGGCAGCGGAAGCTAATCCGTGTGGTGTCTGTATGGGAGAGCATAAATGTGGAAGATTGTTGCACTGGCCATTTCTCTAGCATTAATATTAGTTAGAATAACTGTCAGTAAAGGTCACAATCTTGCTGATCCAATGTGAAAGCTACGCAATCTTGTTAGCAGATACTGTACCACACCAAAGAGGATTATGTTGCAATAATAGTTCATAGTGTATCTTTTTATTGCTCTCCAAAGGAGATTGATTTATTTTCAGGTGTATGAATGACAAAATACAAAACTTGAGTTAACTTATTTTCTTAATAAAATGTACACTTCATGTAATACTTCAAATGTGCTCTTCTAAATAACCTCATAATGATCCACAAGCTTGCCCTGACTTAAGAAGATTAAGGAATTAATGTCAAATTACAGACATAACTGCAAATAGTATTTACTCTGTTTGGCATGCAGGAGAGGTAGACAGTTGACAAACATTAAATGTATTTTTAAGATTCTTTTTTCTTAAAGGGAAAAATCACAACTGTTAATAATTTAATGTTAGTATGTCGTCAGTGTGTGAGGAAAAGATGGCATTGGCCAGTGATACTGTCATTCTGTTTTGTGAAGGTTTGGCTAAGGGTACAGGCAGATCTGCTCAGGAGTTGAAGGTGTCAGTTTAATTCTACATCAGACAGTTTCTGATATGTCAGCAAAGTCTAGAAAGCTAACAGTTTTACAGTCAGAGTGTACGTGTGCAGTGGGTTAGTTTTGGTGTGAGATAATTATAAAATGCCTAAGAAGATTGTCTGTGTTACATAATACTAATGGAATTATGGTTGGATAAACACATTAATATAGGGGAGGGAGAAGATGCACAGACTTTAGCTGTGGGAGGCATAAATGTTGCTGCTGAAAGCCATGGCATAATTTCTGAATAGGTTTTGAAATTCAGTGTAGCTAGTTAAAAATAACATGTAGTAAGTTTTAGTTTTCCTAGCTGTAAATGGCTTACCTTATTCTTTCTATTTTGGCCAACTGAAAGGGAAATGAGTTCTGAGGAAACGCTCTTTAGCAAAAGACGGGAAAGCTACCAAGATTACTTATCTGTCAGTTGAATTGCAGGTAGTACGTTTTTATGTGCACGGCAGATTGCTCATTTGCAGCATCAGAGCAGTAGTGGTTCTACAGAAAGAATGGGTTATGCTAAAGCAGTGGCCAGACTATTGATCCTTTTTGAAAAAGGAATCTATATTGAGAGGTGTAGTAAAGATTTGTAGCTATCAAAGGCTCTAGATTTGTCTTTCAATAGGTGCTATTTTTAGCCACTGTTCTCAATTATTTGTTGATTTTGATGTTCAAAGGTAAATAAACATATATGGAGGCACAAGCTTGAAACTGCTAATTGCTTCTTGCACTGACAACTGTTATAAACCTGCAAACTTTGTATGTGTAAAAGTATAGAGCTGTGAACAGGAAGTCTAGTAGGTACGTTAGCTGTATGAGACACTTAATTTAGACCTTAAAAGCTGTGACTTTACAGCTTTGTGGCTCACAACCCAGTATCTTGCAAATGATATTATTAATCCAGCAATGTTTTAGATAGTTTGGCACTTATTTCCATCAGGATATTGCTAAGAATTACATTCAGAATGATTATATTTAAGGCTTGGGAGCCTAAGGTTAACCAGTGTACAGAAACTGCTTTTATTTTGTGTCATGGTCACCCACGCAGATGTATGCTTCTGTTTGTAAAAAGGCATATAGATAGTTGCTATTTTGAAATATTGATCAAAACCAAGAAAAAAAATCACATGCAGTATTTTCAAGGAAGACACAGCTTAAACTCTAAATTACACTGAACACGCTAGGATTTGAGTGATGTATTTTGCAGACCGAGTAGCCTAGCCTGGTTTCGTTAGCGATGAAATAGCTGTTGTGGCTGTGAAGCTGAGTTTTTGACTTGCATTTGTTAGGTAATTGCAAGAGCAGCTGTTACTTCGAACATTTCTTGTGCAACAAATACCTCTATGGAAGATAATTTGTTATGGAGGCTTATTATATCCTTTCTGTAGGCTAGTGTTTCTGCCTGTGCATATTGCAAAAATATTTTCTGACACCCCCCCCCCCGCCTTCTCAGTTAAAAATAACATGTAGTAAGTTTTAGTTTTCCTAGCTGTAAATGGCTTACCTTATTCTTTCTATTTTGGCCAACTGAAAGGGAAATGAGTTCTGAGGAAACGCTCTTTAGCAAAAGACGGGAAAGCTACCAAGATTACTTATCTGTCAGTTGAATTGCAGGTAGTACGTTTTTATGTGCACGGCAGATTGCTCATTTGCAGCATCAGAGCAGTAGTGGTTCTACAGAAAGAATGGGTTATGCTAAAGCAGTGGCCAGACTATTGATCCTTTTTGAAAAAGGAATCTGTATTGAGAGGTGTAGTAAAGATTTGTAGCTATCAAAGGCTCTAGATTTGTCTTTCAATAGGTGCTATTTTTAGCCACTGTTCTCAATTATTTGTTGATTTTGATGTTCAAAGGTAAATAAACATATATGGAGGCACAAGCTTGAAACTGCTAATTGCTTCTTGCACTGACAACTGTTATAAACCTGCAAACTTTGTATGTGTAAAAGTATAGAGCTGTGAACAGGAAGTCTAGTAGGTACGTTAGCTGTATGAGACACTTAATTTAGACCTTAAAAGCTGTGACTTTACAGCTTTGTGGCTCACAACCCAGTATCTTGCAAATGATATTATTAATCCAGCAATGTTTTAGATAGTTTGGCACTTATTTCCATCAGGATATTGCTAAGAATTACATTCAGAATGATTATATTTAAGGCTTGGGAGCCTAAGGTTAACCAGTGTACAGAAACTGCTTTTATTTTATGTCATGGTCACCCACGCAGATGTATGCTTCTGTTTGTAAAAAGGCATATAGATAGTTGCTATTTTGAAATATTGATCAAAACCAAGAAAAAAAATCACATGCAGTATTTTCAAGGAAGACACAGCTTAAACTCTAAATTACACTGAACACGCTAGGATTTGAGTGATGTATTTTGCAGACCGAGTAGCCTAGCCTGGTTTCGTTAGCGATGAAATAGCTGTTGTGGCTGTGAAGCTGAGTTTTTGACTTGCATTTGTTAGGTAATTGCAAGAGCAGCTGTTACTTCGAACATTTCTTGTGCAACAAATACCTCTATGGAAGATAATTTGTTATGGAGGCTTATTATATCCTTTCTGTAGGCTAGTGTTTCTGCCTGTGCATATTGCAAAAATATTTTCTGACCCCCCCCCCCCGTCTTTATTTTCCTGGCAATGACTTAGTGTGTTGGAGAGACAAATGATTTTCTTTTGCCTCTTTTGGCTTTATGTTAAGCTTGTTCAAAAATAAAAAGCACTTTTGTCTGAACTCCTCATTTCTCCTATGATTTACTTTAAGGGAAATGGTTGTTTGAAGATAGCCCTGAATTCTTATGGCCCTCAGAGTTCTTACAATTACTGCCTGTGTCCAAAAGCAGGGTCCTCAAGAGATCTTTCTGAATCCCGTTAGATGAAGGATGAATATCCTCTTCAAGAAAGATTAGAAGGATAATCATAGATTTTCTGAAACAGAAGATAGGTCTCCAGTATGAGATATGTGAGTAAAGCTCAAGAGCGTGACCTTGTATGTTTACTTGCTTTTCTGTAATAGAAAACGTGGCCCTCAGACTGGGGAATGAAGATGGGGGTGGTGGTGGTGGGTGGTGGTGAGGAAAACACCTTCCTCCTCCTTGGTTAGGAACTTAGATTGCCTTCACAGCTCACTAGAAATTGCTCGTATTGTGTAACTTGTTCGCTATTCTCAGTCATCAGGTGTGAGTCTGCTTAATTTGGAGGATTAAAACAAAAAGACATCATCAAATTCTGCAGTCTCTTTTTTTCTGGTTTTTTTTTCTTTTTTCCTCCCAAGGGAGTCACTAATAATTGAATTAATATTTACTTACTAGATGCTCTTTGCATAGCTCCTTTCTTATGTCAGTGTTATCTTTTGCATGTACCTGCTTTAAGCAAAAACTTTGTAATCAATGAGCAAAAATTTAATGATGTATTTCCACATGGCAGTAACTTATCTTCATTTGAGGTTGAAATAGGTCTTTTAAAGTTGTTTGATAACTAAGTGGATTTTTCATTAACTGAAATCCTATGCCTTAAAATCTTTCCCTTACAAATAATAATTAAAAATTCCAGTTCTTATGACTGTGAGGTAATCTTACAGACATGACTGATCTTAAAACACATCAAGAATGACTCCTGCAATCCATAATCAGCCTGATGTAAAAAAAATCAGAGAAATAGCAGCTTCCTAAGTCACTTCAATAGAAGGCTGATAAGGATGGAAGGACCTGCATCTTTAAGTGATGAGAAGTAAGTCCTAAAAACAGTTTCATTGTCTGGGACTGACTTATACTTCATGTAATTCCAAGACTTAAGCCACTTTGGATTTTTAACTTACTGAAATTTGTACAGGAAGGGGCATGTGTTAGGCTGTGTTCCTTTGTAAAACATTGATTTTTTAAAAAAAAGTTTCTTTTGTGCCTGTTAGTAGAAAAGATGATGGGTGTCTGCCCACCGTGAACAATTTTTTTAGATAAGCTATAGAACTGCGGATAATTAACAGGCATATGACAAAAAGCTCAAGATCTTAAAATAGCTAAGCATGTTGGTATTTTTTATTAACTGGCTACGTAACTTATTCTGGGCTGAGGATCTGTGGATATGGGAGAGGTTTCTGTTGTGAAAAGCTTTGGTGTTCCCACAAAACTGGGACAGGAAATAAAAAGCAGAGGTGCTAACTCCAACATAAGAAAAAACTAAGCTTTTCCTGCTCTTTGACAGGTTTCTTAATGACAAAATGGGCTTGGTGACTACAATGCAGTTCTATTCTTAGCTTTGCCGTTATTTCCCACCCTCCATTAAACTTTCATGGGTAGGAAAATTCATCAGAAGTGAAACTAGTTGCAAGTCTTCTGGTCTATGAAGGAAGGTATCTTTAGGAGATAAACTGGGAAGAATATTGCAACATCGCGGTTTCACTTAAGCCAAGCAGTTCAGAATGGAATTTTGTGAGAGGGATTTGGAAAATGAGACTTTTCAGCCTGGATGAGTTTGAAGTTTGGTTCCTACTAAAATGCTTTCTTACACAGTTCTTTTTTTTCTTTTTTTCTTTTTTTTCTTTTTTTTTAATGCAGCCCAATGGAATAACTCCCTCTGGCCATTGGTATTTCAGAGAAACCCCCCCCTTTTTTTTTTCCCGGGAGGTGGAGGGGAAGCTTATCCAAACAGTAGTAGTAGGTGGAAGACAAGGTGCAAGTGCACATGCATACGAATAGGAAGCTTTGCTGCATGGTGTCTGTTGTTGTTTAGCAATATTTAAAAGACCAGGAACTTTTTTGAACACTTGTTATAGGAAAACTGTAAAATTTTACAAGTGTGTCATTGTTCCTGCAGACGTTGCACTCTTTAGAAAAGCTGCCCTGTGTGTGGTAGAAGCAACACCCCTTCATAAATTAAACTCTGAGAAAGTTCAGTTGTGTACTGTCACACAGTTATCAACAACCTGCTTAAATATGTTGATAGTTGTTCCAAACTGCAAAAATTGCTTCATGCAATGAGGCACCACTCCACCTGCGCTATTTCACTCGCCCTTCTTCCCGGCTGGGGTGGATGTGTAGCTGATTTTTATATATATATATACATACACACACACACACTCTCTGTATGTAAATATAGGAAAGAATACCTTTATCCCCGATGCCTGAAAAATGCTATTGTGTTTACCGATGTATAATGGGTCTGTTATCAGCTTTTGTGTAAAATACTGCCGGTTCTTAGAAACCTGCAGATACCAGGGGTATGAATTCTTCAGGTGAACGAGGGCGTTCGTGTCTGGTGTCATTGAGAAGGAGCTGACTCGAGAGGGCGCCCTAAAACAACGCAGCGTTCTCCTTCCCGTGCTTTAACGTGCAAAGGTGACGTTCGCTGAAGAAAAGCAATAAAAGTTGCTATGCATTCCTTCTGTCTTTCTCACCAGCCGTGTGGCCTCTCGCTATATTGGAAGCATGAATATTGGTTTGGCCTGGAGAGTTACTCTGGAAGATGCGTCTTAATTATTTAGCTCTGGGGGGATTCCTTCACAAGGCTTCCAAAACACTGAGCTCTAACATCCTACCGATCGTTTTCATGCTGGCTTAAAGAATTTGGATGTTTGAAGTATCTTTTCAGGCCGTTATGGAGCATAAATAAAGGATGAATGGTTCAAACTTGATGGCATTTTCTTCCTTTCTTGGACAAAAGGTAAAATACTGCATTTTTGCCTCAATATATTCAAAGAGAAAGCAGCAGTGTCTTGACCTGCTGTGATTTTTTTAATATTCCTTTCTAGCAGCTAGTAATAATTGGTAGAAAGACAAGTAATAATATACAAAATCCACACTGAGATTTCACATGGGGATTTTTTTCCTGTTGTTTATAACTGTCTCTGTAACACTTTCTTCTTTTTCTTACATTTACATACAGTCTTGTGATCCTTTCCCAAACAGATAAGTAACTGTCCTTGGGACGGCGTCTCCTGGTTAGAGATTGTGAAACCTCAAAGTGCTGATGGTTCTTAGTTGCTTAGTGTTGGACTGCAGCATAGGGCAGTAGATTCCATATCAAATTCCTTTCAGTTTTGATAGTTGCGGTAGGATGTACCGCGGACCAGCTGCATGTGACCAAGGTAAAGTATTAGAAGTGCTGGTAGCGTTTTAGGGAGAGTCTAGGTATTGCTGTTCTCAGTCACGGCTCTTGCTGTTAGAGTAACTTCCTAAATTAAAAGTTGAATTCCTTTTAACAAGTATTTTAAAACCTGAAAACACAGCATTGGCAATAACTGCATAGATATAGGACAGACTTCCAGGTCACTTAATTCAGGTAGCTTTTTAATAGATTCTCCTCTGAGCATGAGAACTGCTTCCCAAATGACTAAAAGAAGTCCCCCAGTTGTTTAAGGTCTTATCTAAAGCTGTAGCTCAAGTTCTTGGTTGGAGAGTATTTACATCTGCAAATGTAGTGTCTGTTCAGATTTCTCTTCTCTTTGCTGCTCTGTGGCAAGAATGATGCATTTCTTCTACAACTTAAAAGAAAGTCTTGTCTTGACTGCTTGGAGTGCATGGCCATTCTGGTACATGCAAAATTAGGGAATATGATTGTTCGGGCTCCCCTCTTTTGTACTGAATATGCTTTGCCTTTTTCCTCTGGAAAAGTGTAACTGTTTCCCCTGGAATATACAATCAGGTGCTCCAAAGCTCGTAATTTTTACCTGACTTGAGTGGTTATGAGGATAGTAATTGTTTCAGCCTGATGGAGGTTAAAACTTGTCTCCCATGTCAGTTATTAAATGTGGGAATAGCTGCAGGCTGTGGAATAAAATATTTGATTTACAGTGCAACTCTGAAAGGCTATAATGCAAGAATTGTATAGATTTGTTTGGTATAAAAGCTTCATTTAAGAGGAGAAGCAGCAGTAGCCTGCTAGACCATTTCTGGTTGTGATTTCTATTTTAGTAGGCTGAAGCCCAGTGTGGTGATTTGTGTGGTATAATGATGGTAATTCAGAGCTGGAAGATGAGTTGTCTGTAATTTTGAGCTTTTCTCAGTGTTCAGCTTCTTATCAGCAGAGTTAACAGGAGCTGAACTGTCTGTAATACATGGAGTTTTACTCCTTTCTCAAGTTAAAGGTTAAAGTTATTACAAGCATGTCTGTTAGCTTTTGTTGGCATTGGAGAGTGCTTTGGACACTTGCACATTATTGCTGCGGACATTTTTCTACTTAACGTGGTGAGCAGTTGTTTAATTGGAAAAGCTGTTACTTCTCTTGATCCTGACTATAGTAAAAATCAATGTCTTCTCTGCAGTCTGAACTAATAGGTATCAAACTCATTGAAGGATGAAAATGGATTAATCAACGGAGAGCCATCTTAAAGGTTATTTAAAAAAACCCAAACCCACAAACAAACCTAACCCCCCCCCCCCCCCCCCTAAAAAAAAAAACAAAAACAACATAAGTTGGACTAATGGAGAGAAGGTAGCAGAAGTTTTAATCTGAAATGGATATAGTGATATTCTTGGGAGCTATTTGATTTCAAAGGCTTTCCTTTTAAACACCATCTCCCGTATATATCTTCAATCTTTGGGTGAACTGACAAAAATGAGGTCTAATTATGGGTTTCTTTGTAGTGGAAGCCATGAAAGGCACTCTGTCTGTTCATTCCAAGAACTGAATCAAAACAGGGTTGTCAGGCTTGTTCTTGACCACATTTGTCCAGTGAGGTCCACTTATTTAAAATACATCTATTGCATATCTGGTTATTGGTATCCCAAAGTGTAGATTTCATTGAGAAGAAGTAACAAGGGGAATGACAACAGCATGTTTAGTTGCCCACTCCTTTGGAAAAATGTAGGTGGTGTTGGGGTTGGAATTGATGTCTTGTAACCCTGTAAATTGGGTAATGGACTAAGCAATCATTGCTTACATGCCTGTAAAGGGAGGCTACGGAGTATACTTCATGTTGCTTTCTTGAAATTGCATTCACTGTTAATATTTAACCACTGTTAACAACTGTGCTTTACAAATGAGCCTGAAAATACAGGCTTTGATTCTAGTTAGCTAGCTTTCCAGTTCCCCCTTTTCTCTAAACTTTATTTAGTTGGTTTTTCCCTGTTAGTTCACTCCTGACGATTGCCTGCTTAATATACTTTATAGCCATGACTTGCGCTACACCCTGGCATCTGTGTGGAAGCTAGGTGTGTGCGGCATGACCTTTTTGTCTGTTGCTGGGGGGGGCCACTAGTTCTTCTTGCTATCTGCGTATGGTTACATGAATGTGAAGTTGCATGCGCTATTGTAGACATGTGATTTGAAAATTTTCATTCTGAATCTTGATGACTGGAGGTTATGAACAGGAAAGACATGGGTAAGCTAGCATGTGTTCTATGACTGCTTAATGATGACTATGTAAGGGAAACTGAAACAAAGTGTAACCTTTAAATTATGTTTTCACCTCTTGATATGCCACCCTTGGCATGTTCAGATCCTAAAAAGCAAAGAAACAGATTTTATTTCATGAGGAAGTCTCCTGCCAAGCTTTAATACAAGTTTTACTAATGGATTATTAATGAACTCGTGAGGTGTACATGTATACTGTTTTCTGCTAAAACACTAGCATGAAAATTCAGCAGTTCCTGTCAAGTCACCTCGTCAAAGCCTAGACATTGTGTTCAGAAGAGCATGAGATAATAGCTCATAGACCAAACAAAGACCTCGTTTGAGGTTCTATGTATCACATGTCAGAAGACCTGCCTGTGCGCCTCTGGATTTTTGTGCACTTCGCACACTGTTTTTGTTGTTCTTTAGTTCATGTCTCGATTAATGAATCGAGTTGTTAGCTGGAGCGGGAACCAAACATATTAAAGAACCTCCTGTGACGTTGCTTAACTTTGTGCATTATGTTTTTTTCCTTAATGCTTTCAGTTAGGCTGCTGTCAGCACTTAAGGGGAAAACTGAAGACGTAAAATTTGCAATTGCGAAGTCAAGTCTCTACATGGTCTTTGTGGCTTACTTGAATTTACAGCATTTTGGTGGGTTTTATAACGTTTCTTTTAGGAGTCTGACACTAGGTGGCATACTGCAGCTTGACCATGTCACCTGGTTGAAAAATGGTCACTGACTACTCTTGAGGCCTTTTTGTTGAAAGAGGTTTCTTACGTTTCTATGGAGTGGCTTTAAAGCTGTTTGTTTATTGTTACATTGGAAACTTGCCTCATCCTCTGAAACTCATGCGTTCCTTTTGTCCCGAAATGTTTGCTTTTCATGTAAATTTAACGTAGAACATGTACATATTTTCTTAAATGAATGTTTATTTTATGGATTTGTCCCTTTGTGCATGTGTTTCAGTTAGGTCTTGATTTGCAATCTGCAGGCAGTTGATTTCATCGAAGATGTGATGTCTGGAACACAGTTTAGAATGGGAAGGAATGGTACTCTGACATCTTATTTCTGCAAGTACTTCGACGAAATTATGTAGGTAGCTCTCACATATCCTTATTACTATGTTGCCTTGAAATTATTTGGTTGCCCAGTTCTGATGGGGATTATATATTTTTAAGTTTTTCTGTCTTAGTTTGTGTGGATTGCTGTGTTTTCTCTCCATATTGCAAGAAGAGACAACTAAATAGGAGATCTGGGATGTCTTTTACATTAAATTCTCTTTCTGATAGGCCATTGAAGGAACAGTGTCAGGGAAAAACTGGCACGTTGCCAGTATAGCCTTCCTAAAAATACTAAGTTAATTTGTGTGTTTCTGTAGTAGCTGCATTACATGTGAAACCACGGTGAACATAGTTAAGACTAGTGTGTCTTTTACGTGAGAATTTTGAAGGAAGTTCAGAGTCAGAATATAGTCATGTGAATGGGATTTTTAAGCCCTTAGTGTGATTTTGTGTTAAATGGTGATAGGAAAACGTGCATTGTTTTGACAAGTAGCACAGAACTGATTTATGTTAAAATGTACAGCAGGATCTTTTTTTTTTTTGAGTGTTTGATAAGTTAGTGTAAACCATGCTTAACTATTGCCACCTCTTCATCTACAGTGTGAGAAATACTGTGAAACTGATTTTGAAAGGCCTTTTTGACCATTAATTGGTTGAGATTAGCTATCAAAAATCTGCTGCTTCCTTTTAGTTCACTTAAAGCTTCTGTGTAGGTGGTTGAAGACTGCTGTGTGAAAGATGTTCCTACATCGGTAAATCCCTCTCTGTTTGAAAAACAAATCAAAATAAGTTGATTCCAGCAAACCGCTTACATAATTTGCGTGATTTAAGGAAGGTCATGTTGCACTCTGAGCACTACAGTTTGGAATTTATCTCTTTATTAAGTCTTCCAAAGTGTAGAGTCCTTTTTCAGGAGGATAAAAGGTTTAGTTTCTTAAGTATAGTAGACTGTAGCATGGCCAAGACAGATACACTTGGTTGCAATTCTTACCCAGGTGTATATTTTTTTAAGCTTCTTAAGAAACGGTGCCTGTGGGAAAGTGTCAATTTTTGACATAAAACACTATTTCTTCGTATGAGATGAAAACTGTCTTGTTTGCTTACGCTTATGAATTTATGGAGGGAAAAGGAGAAGAGGAATAAACAAAGAACCTTCACATTATTCCATGTTTTGGGGGATTCTGGAGGGGTGTGGTGGAGCAATGCCTGAATTAGTTTCATACCCTAGGGATCTTCTCCCATAGTTTTGGGAAATCAAGGGTTTCTTCCCCATGTAGCTGAACTGGAGTCATGTGGTTTCAGACTGTTAACGTTTTTTCAAGATTATAGTAGAAACTTCCTGTTTTTAGAGCTTATCTCCCCGTCTGGAGGGAAAGATTATTATAGGTATGGTCACATCCTGTGGTTATTGTCACTTCAGAAAATTCAACAGACTTTTTTTTTTAAGCCTTTGAATGTGAAAGCCATTACTACACTAAAAAAACCTGTGAGCTGTAGTCACATTTCCTATCTCCGCTGTGATTTCAATAAAAGACTGTAAATCCATTGCAAATTTTACGTATCTGTTAGTTCAATTTCTGTTATACTTGGTGTGTTGAGAAAATCTCTTGGTAAAGAATCTATCTTATTCTGGAAGGAAGACTGTAAAGGAAGCATTTGGCAGTCATTTCCTTTAGCTTGTGAGTATGAGCATGCTTTATATTATAACAGTTTAAACATACCACAGGCTGTTGATAGAGGTATCAAATTTTCCATTCCCAAAGTTACTTTTAGTTGAAACTGGAGGGAAGAACGGGCAAACTTCCATTGTTTTACAATTGCTTTGATAGAGTTGAAAAAGATGCATTTGCTTACTTCTTCCTTCCCTCCTTTTCTTTAGCTTTGCCCTCCCCTCCTCCCCCCCACATCTAACTACCGAGAGTTTTATTTTGTTTGCCTTTTTATATACAGCTGAGAACAAATGGTTTCCTGATTTTTTTTTAAAATCCATTTATTATATTTCAAGTATGTAAAATTTTCCTTTTAAATATGACTTTTTTCTTGACAAATATTTGGATTTTTTTCTTCTTTTCTATAAGATAATACCTTCTAAAATAAATCGTGTGTGTCACTTTGTAGTTAAATTCAAGAAGCTGCTGAACAGGTTGATGTCTTGCTGTAAGTACCACAAAATCTGGCAGACACAACTGGATTTTGTTTTAATATTCTTGGCTTACAAAGTACCATTCTGTAATTTGGAGTTTCCCAGGGCAGGGATTTTCTACAAAAACATTTTTGAATTTAAGTATTGGTCTCTACAGAGAAGAGGAAACAAATCAGAGGAGAAATATTGAAAAAAGTGATTTCTGTGATTAGCAGACATGAACTTTTTTGCTTAAATTTGTCTTGCCTGGTTTGTTTTGATTTCTGGATATGAAAGCTGTAGCTGGGTTTCAAGTTACTTGTCTCACTACTTGTTCACAATATCCCAGTAGCTTGGTCACAATATCCCAGCTGAGTTTATTACACTTTGTACTTATGTACTTACCTATGCACATAAAAGCTTTTATTTTAAACATCTTGCCAAGTTGCTGCATTCCTCAGCTCGTTCATCTTTTTTTGGTGTGTGTGTGTCCATCGTTCTTCCCAAAGAAAGCGTACAGTCCTTCTGGCTGAATTTTGTCCTTTATGAGGTGCAGCTATTTTAGAACATTGTCCTTGAATTAAGTTTTAACTGTAAATAGAAAATGCTGTCTCCCTTTCTCTGTCTCGTGTTTGTTTTTTCTTGGGCTTTTTGTTAGGCGCACTGAAGTCTGCTTCCAGGGTTTATATAGCTGGCAGAATTGAGTCTTCAGCATTTGGAGGGGGGAGAACAGGGAGAAGGGTATGGGTTGACACTACTGTGAACATTCACTTAATTGTTTGGGGACTTGAGATGGAACTCTTAGTGGGCTGGGCCATATCTGTTTGGGGGGGTTTTTTTTGTGGTGTGGTTTTTTTTTTTGTGGTGGTGTCCCCCTGGCCCAACACTTACTAAGCTAGGCCTTTCTGTAAAATCCTGAGATTTCACATGCTAGCATGTGAATTGCCTTAGTCTTCATAGCTCCCTGGGGGAGCGACTTTTGTTTTTTCTTTCCTACTGTGACAGAAAAGCTGTGTGCATCCAAGATGCCGTGTAAAAATAACCTACCAGATTTCTTCCAAAGACATGTAGAATGGAGTTATGCAAGACTTTGTCCTTGAAGTCACTATTCCCATTCTTCAGCTGAGTGATGCACTGACTGTACCAACAGTAATTTTTTGGCTGCGACACGGGTTCTGGATGGGCTGAGAAGGAATCTGAGGCAACTTGTGTTTTTACCTAATAACAAGCAATTGTATTAACAAGCAGTAAGTACCACCAGTGCACAGGTCTTGGCATTTATTTAATTTTTTTTCTTTGGAGGATTTTTGTTTGCACTTGTGCATTGCTCTTGAGACTTGTGCCCCTCTTGTCAGGCGGAGTTTGGTCCAAACGTGTTACCTTACAGGGGTGGCAAAGGAGTTGGTGGCAGTTGTTGGTGACAGTTACAGCAAGGGCGGTGCCTGGAATTCTTGGGCCTAAGAGTGGTTAAAATGAGGTTGAAGTTCCTCAGACTTTTCTGTACTTGGTAGGGTCTTCCTTTCCCAGAATATTGATGTGGTGTCAGATTTTAATAGTGACCTGTAAGGACTTACAGCTTGACTGGAGGTCTTCAGAAATAGAAACCTGAACAGCATGTAAGTACAGAAAAGGAGTCATAGTTCTTGAACCATAGAATGCGTGATAGTGTAGTTCAGTTTAGCAGGTTCTAGGTTAGATGTTGCTGCTAGGTTAGAGGCTTGGGGGGGGGGAAAAAACCTCACCCTGCGTGATAGTGTAGTTCAGTTTAGCAGGTTCTAGGTTCTAGGTTAGAGCTAGGTTAGAGGCTTGGGGGGGGGGAAAAAACCTCACCCCTCACCCCAGTCTGTAAAGGTACAGGTTCCATTTGGGGATTTGGGAGAGGCAAGGAAACGGTTGGTCCAAATTGCAGCCGTTACACACTAAATTAAAATAACTCTTCATGTGCTGATTTTTAAGAACTGCTGCCTGCTGTATATGTAAACATGGTGGAGTGGAAGTGGACAAGACTCTCTGTTTAACTGTGTGCAGAGTTTAGTCTCTTTAGGCAGGCTTGGATTACAGAATGAAATGGCCTTTTGATTATGTTGAAGCAATAATAACATTGCACTGAATTTCCTCTTAAAGATTACGTTTTAGTGGTGTGGAAAAGCACCCTCATGTAATTGTGGAGCAAGCTGTAGCTGAACTAGTGCTGTGGCAAGAAGCTGCTTTAAACTCAATGCACGTTTCGTGTTGTGTATTCACATGTGCTCAGAGATCTACAAGTGTAGACAAGACTTTTCCTGCTTCAAGCAGGTTTGAAGAAATTTGTGTGTAGACGGACTGCTGCTTCAAGCAGGTTTGAAGAAATTTGTGTGTAGACAGTAGTAACTGTCTTGTTAAAAGCTGAGTATCATTTATTCTCAGCTGTGTTTATACTAATAAAACAGTGCATTATTTGCAAAGGAAGAAAACATCACCTCTAACCTGACAAAAGGTTTTGTATTCAGAATAGGTAGAGCCTAGATGCTTTGATGTTGAATTGAAAACAGACAGAAATGGGTAACAAATATTCAGTGCACCTGCTTGGAGCAGTTAAGAGGTGACCTTTCATGCTAGTAGCCCGGCCTACTTTTCCTCTCCTCTGCTAAGGAATCTTCAGTTGACCGTTTGCCTCAGGAATTCTCTAGCAAACTTTCAGCTTAAACTGCCTCTACTTCAGGCTTTTTGTTTTATTGGAGGTATCATTGATATTTGGCTGGGAATACATGCACTGACAGTGAAAGGGAAGCTTTTGATGAGGACTGGAATTAAGTGACACACCAGAAAAACACTGCTGTGACAATATTATTAAGGTGTTAGCTTGTTCTCCTTGAACCTACTCCCTTCCTTTTCCCCCTTACCCAATGCCAAATCCGAAGGGAGAGCTTGATTTATGTGGAGCTCTGAAGACAGTGTTAAGTCCCCTTTTAAAAATAGGTTCAGCTTAGCAGGGGTTTAATGTGTTGCACTTGTTGCTTGCCTAAGCTGGGAAGAGGTGTTATATTAGCTTTTAGAAAACACTTGTGGTGATCGCATCTCCATGTGTTCTTAAAAGTAAGTGTAACGCTTCTTTTTGTACAATTAGTGCAAGCCAGACAGGGTACTTGAACCTGCTTTTAAAAAAAGTTAACTGGATGAGTTAACTGCATGACTTCAGAGTGAGCTGCTTTTAAGTGTGTGTGGGACCTCTTTGTCTTGGATGTCTCTTAAAAAAAAAGTTAATTTACTCATTTAAACTGTATAATCTCATTAAGCCTGTTTACGGTTAGTTTGTGTTTCAAGTGTATACATATCTGGTAGACCCGAAATTGCTGCTTTGGAGCAGTTTTTCTAGTGGGTGAAATGTTTATGTGTACTTGATGGCTAATTCCGTGGGGAGAAGTGGAGAATGCTGCTGATCGATAGATCTTGTGGCTTGGAGGGAGTATATCCGTATTTAATATTCTTCAAATTTGTATGTCTGTATTTAATATTCTTCAAATATGATAGGGCTCTTGTGCGAAGTTATGAATTATTCGTGTTTGTTATGAGTAGTATGTCTAGAAAGCAGCACATTTTACAGCCCTTTGAAGATACACTGTCTGTCACTTCTCGACGCTCAATCTTTCACAAGCTGAAGTGCGTAGGTGCAGTGTACAAAGTGTTACAGTATTCAGGGAAAGCGCTGAAAACCAAAAACTGCAAGTTAACGGGTGCTTTCCAGTTCTTCGCTGTGAGGAGAGAAGGCGTACCTGGGTGTATGTGTACGTGCCTTTAAGCAATGTCAGGAATTGCTGACAGCAAGTCAAAGCCTTATTTTTTCAGATTTCCAGCTTCTGTTGTTTATTGTCATGACCTTAATGTTTCTTCAACTAGGTGTTCTATTTAATTATAATGTTCATAATAAAGTCAGGTATCGGCTCACTTGGCTGCGTGCTTAGGCCTGTAGCATGCAGAGTGCTTTGCTTGTAACTGCATCCCTTGTCTCGGTTCATTATCTGTTAATGGTACTCAACATGACAGGGTTGTTTTGATAAATGGAGGCTGCCAGGAAAACTGGGCTGGATTTTGCATGCGGTGGAATTGAGCTTTATTTCATTGTGTAACACCGGATAACTAATGCACGCTGGACCAAACGCAACACCATGTTGTGCGAGGCCTGCTAGCAATTGTTCCAAAGCCGTCGTTCGGTGAATCTCCGCTCAAGCCCGCTCTAGGTCTCATTCTCTACGGTGTATTTGCCTAACCCTCATGGAGGTAGTTTTCGCTTGAGTAGTCTTGATGGGTTTTGTGTATGTGTAACTCATGGGGTTTTTTTGCTTTTTCAGACACGCATGCTTTTAGTGTTGATGTTAAAAGAAATGCCGTTGTAAGTTTATAATGCTGTGACTCGCGAAGGTGTCTTTCATGACCAGAAAAGATTTTCATCTTCTATAATCCATTTCCAAAAGACAAGATAGAAAGTCCCTATTGCAAAATGGAGCTTGAGGCTGTAGTCTCTGCATGTTTTTTTATTTTAGTCTATGAAATGGGGGCAGATCTCCATATCTCATAGGAAAGCCAATTAGTGAAAGTTCAGTTGTTTCTGATGTCAATGATTGAATGCTGTAGCTGTTCTGTTCATTCAAGAATCTCCAATATGCTGTATAAAAACAGATGGGACTTCAGATGATTTCACTGCCATCTACCACATTGCCGAATTCTGAAGTTGGTTTGCCTCGGATTTGTGAGACGGTGTCTGAGATTCAAGAGTACTCCCCAGTTCTGTTGCTGTGTTCAAGCTGCTGGATGCTGTACTCTGCACTGTTTGAACAACTTTCATCCTAACGGGATACAAAAAATTCCACAGATACACTTGGGGTTTGTTTTGTTTTGTTTTTTTTCAAATTTGAGTGCATTTTTCCAATATATACTGACTTTTAGGATTTGTGGTCCAAGCTGGCTGGGTCATCTGTCCTAAAGGGATAAGGTGTTTTTTTAACAAATGCAGTCAAACAGGGTATTTTTCAAATAAATGGAACTTGGCCTGAATGAACTTACTGCTGGAAAGCTCTTTTGGAAGTCATTAGAAGTAAACACTCATTTAAATACACACTGGAGCAGTAAGTTCCTTTCTATGATTTGCCAGGTGTCAGGCCACATTTGATTAGAAAATTGAAGTGAGGATAAATGCAATGTGGTTGCTTTGTACTGACTTCAGGATTGAATTTCAGCTCTGGCGGGTTTGGAGCTATCACACGGCTACTCGGTTACAAAGCTTATTTTGAACCAGTTCTTTCAAAGATAGGCTCCAGTTCAGAAGCTGTTGTACAATGAATATTGCGGGAGCGAAGCTTGTGCTGCACACCATCTTCAATTTGTATTGATCATAGCAGTCTTGCAATGTGGCAAGGGCATTAGAATTAATCAGCTACTTCAGCTGTGTTAGTGGTTTTAGGTAGCTATTTCTAGAAAGTACAGAAGAAATTTTGAAGTTGGACCTTTGTCTCCTGAAGGACTCCTGTGCTATAGTACAAAACATGGTAGAAACATCTATGGATAAATAGAGGGAAAATATACAACTACAAATAATTAACAGCATCTGGAAAGAATAAATTGGCAGACAGAACTTGAGGGTGTTCCTCTAATTAACTGGGTCTGTGAACCATATTATTTTTTAAAATTATTTTTATTTTTTAACTTGTCTTTGTAAAACCAGCTCTGAGAAGGTGTACTCCCTTATTTTATAGCTAAAATACCACTGCACGGCTAGGAACTGGATTTGCTTGGCAGGGAAAAAGTGTATGTTGCCCTCAGGTAATGGATTACATAGATGACTTGTTTTGCATGTTATTCTGCAAGGGAAAGAGCAAAGCTTTGCTCTAAAATGAAGTTGGTACTAGCAGCTGAAAGGTCATGGTCGTGGTGTTAAAGAACAGTGCCAGACATTGTGAGATTCAGACAAGTTACAGGTTTGCATGAAGACACATAGTAATAGATAAATATTCATTATTTAAAAAATTTGCCAATTAAATACAATTAAAAGGAACACGTTTTGCTGAGCAGATGAATTTCTGTTTCTAATGGGGGGAGGGAAGACGTCGTAGAAAGGATTTTGAACAAAATGGCTTACTAATTGAATACGCTGCAACAAAATCCTTGTGTAGAAGTGTCTTTCAATGTGACACTGGACAGGCATCTCTTTCTTATCCATCTTGGGAATGAATGCTGCGTGTGGATGTGTTCCCTCCACCCCTCTATTTTATCTGCATTTTCCCCACCCCCTGTGTGTTTTGATCAGCGTTTGTAGAGGCGAGGAGCGCTGGTTGCATTAATATTCCTGGCTGCAGCTCTGGGACGTGAGCCGCTGATCACTCCCGGGGATGCTTTGCCTCCTTACTATCTTGCTTGCAGATGCATTTTCTAGCTGACCACGCTATTAAAGAGCTGCCATCAATCACGGGGCTCCCGGTTCCGGCTCGGCTGAGCGGGGAGGAGGCAGAGGC
>NW_008794443.1:4122888-4176478 GCF_000699145.1 Aptenodytes forsteri
TGCCCCCCTCGTCGCCGAGAGGGGCAGGACCTTCGCCTTGGAGTTGGTGAAGGCCCCGGAGCGGCGGGGTTGCAGAGAGGGGATCGAGGGTCTGCTTTTAAAATTACAGCTGAGGGCCGATAGAGCGGGTCTCCAGACCGGCTGGGTCGGGTAACTTCGGTGCCTTACGCACACGCGCTGTATTTCCAAGAGGAAAATTGTTCAGGTTGCTCTTCAAGTTGACTAATTGTTACCGAGCCAACGGTAACACAGAAAACACCTGGATGGAGAAAAAGCTTGTCTTAATTCTCTTTTCCTCTTTGGCTGCTCCCAATTTTTGTCAGAAAAAGTTGGATCGACTTGGTAGGTGAGGCAATAGTTTTTATTGGCCCAAGAAGTTCAGAATGCTTTAAGACTGCAGGGTTTTCTTGCCATAACAAATGCTTTACCTCTGTGTTCTAAATATAAACAGTCAAGCTAAACGGAGTGCTGTGTTTAATTCTAGTTGGTGTTTTTTTTCAAGGAAATTAGATAAGGAGATAAGGATTGCGTTTTCCTTATCCTGAAAGAAAGTACTTTTTCACTGCACTTGATAAAATGGAATGCCTTTGAAGTACTAATTGGTACGGTGTGTGGTGTAACTTTTTTTTTTTAGCGATGCTTAATCGTGTTTTAAGATAGCGACAGGAGACCTGCTTGGCCGCTGGGTTTCCTGAGGAAGAAACCAGCTCTGCTTTGTTTTGCAGTTGGTTTTAAGCTCCTCTTGAGGACATGTGGCTTTGCACTGCGCGGGGCATTGTGTGACTGGATGGCCTCCGTACGGCCATATGGGGCTTGTTTAATTGAATGTGAATGAAAACGGCAGTTGACAAGGCGACTTAATTTGGTTTTTTGGGGGTTGTTGGGTGTTTTTTTTTTTTAATTTAACTTAACATTAATGTCGGGCATGAAGCAGAGGAAAGTTGAGAATAGAAATTTAGTGAAGTGTAGCTTCAGATGCTCCACCGATATGTTTCTTCTGGGAACTCGGTTTAAAGTAAACTGGATTTCAAACCCTACAGACGAACGCTATTCCAATGTAAAGCCGTTAATCTGCAGGCAATTAGTTCCAGACGTGCAACCAACTCTGCATTTCTGTCAGTTTTTGTTCTTTCAGGCAATCGCATTTTAGAATATTTATGCCTAGTGAATATCACAAGACAGACGTTTCAGATGCTTAACAGCAAGTTGAGAATTGTGTAGGAGCAGCATTTAAAAGCTTTTATTTGTTTTTCCAACCCTGTAATTTAGTAGTGTTTAAACTATTTTATGAAGATCTCTGGGACCAGTGAAAGGTGGTTTTGAGTCCAGAGCACTTGAGTGCTTATTGTACTCTGGCAGGCTGGGTGCTTGGCAGGCAGTTCTTGAAATGTTATTTGATCTGGCTGCACGATAGAATTGACTAGGATTACACCATTTCCCGCCCCCCCCGTGGCTGTTTGAAAGTGATGCATCAGCGAGTGTTGTTCAATGGCATATTTTAAGACATAAACTGCATGTATTCACTTCAAACATGTTTCCAGAGAAAGGCAGTTAAGAATTTGTCTTGTTTTGCGGTTAGGATTTATGAATTGAGGCAAGGGCTGACGTAATCTATCCTACCACTTCCTTTGTGTGTGTTTTATAGTTGATAGTGCTTTGTTTTCCTTAAAATAGCCAGGACTGTTTCGTAAATACTTTTTTCTATCTCCTTTATGCTGTGGCCTTCAGTGTAAGCAGACAACTTGTTAAAGTTGTATGTGATTATGCCTCTTTGAGGAAATGGTTCCTTCCTTTTGTCACTAAGGTTCAGTGAATTGCTTGTATGCGAAGTAGATGAGACTTTAATTTTAATTAACGTAACGATGTATACAGCTGTTCCATCAGAGTGCATCGACTGTCTTTGCAATTTTACTACAGGTTGTAGAGAATCTCTTGGTGTGTGTCTCAACCCCTCTCTTGCTTTTATTTATGTGAAGGTGACAAGATGGGGCTTTTGTTTCCTGATGTGAGTGGTTAATAGCTCATCTGCAAGAGAGCTTTGTTTTGATTTTTGTGTGTGGGAAAGAAGATAAGCTATTTATTATTAAACGAATCCTAAACCTCCTTGGTTTTTTGGGTTGAGGGGGGTTATGCTACCTATTGTTTTGCTTAGGAGTAGCCAGAAGGAACCCCTAACTTCCTAATTTTACGGGGTAAGTGATGTTTGGTTTTTGTTTTTGTTTTTTTCCTGGTGTTCTGTGAATGAGTTCCTGCTCTAGTGATTGACCTATGTGTAGGTGAAGCACTTAAAGGGTGATTGTACTCTCTGGGAAAAAACCCACCACTTTTAAAGTGTAGAAACAATGCCATTCCTTTTTGGCAGCCGAGATAGTCTTTTGATTTAATGGACCAAGTTTCAGCAGGTGAAAAATACTCGGATCTCCACAAACTCAGTGGAGTTCCTTCAGAATCAACTGCAAGTACAGCTTGATATCCAGCTCATAGTCCAAAAATCCCATACTAAGGACCTCAATTAACTACTTGGTAGCATTTGATAGGGTTGAGGTTTATAGGCAGAAAAAGCCATCCTTCCGATAATTTTCTGCTTCATCTTGGTAATGGGGTGCTGCAGATTTTTAGGAAGATTGTCTCTTGCAGAGATGCATTGTATTCTTTGATGGATGTACAGCTTTAGAGCTAGCTCTGAATGTTAGGTCAGTGTGCGTATGTTAGTCTTCCCTTGTTCTGGGACTCTTTCAAGTGACAGAGAGATTGTGCTGATACTGTGTCTGCTGAATTAGGAGTAAAAGCAGTTTGTAAAACACTGAAAACCAGTATTTCTGTAATTTGTTGATATATACTGATAACATGATATTTCACCTGACAACCAGTTACTGGTACTGGTACAATTATGAAGGCAGAGTGTAGAAATGGATACCGTGTTGAGATTATCATGAAATACTGTTTTGGCCAAGTGATTTTCAAATTAAGGGTATTTCTTTGCAGCATTAGCCCAGGCTCTGGCAGATGAATGGATTAAAAGGTGTTGACTGGAGTTGTTACAGTCCCCAGCTGTTGGCCTTATCCCTCTGGTGGCCGTTGTCCCCAAAGCAGGGGTATCTAAACCGTGAGTGAAACGTGGTTCTGAACTGCCGCTGTTCTCAGCCAGGCACGTTGAGTTAAACAAATTCTAATTCTACTTTAGCTGAATGCACCAGGCAGAAAACAGAAGCAATTAAGGAGCTAAGTTGCAAGTGCCTCTGCGAGTTCGTTCTTAGGGGTGTGATAGTTGTTGGGGACTTGGCTTACTTGGCTCCATAGCTAAGAGATTCAGAAAATTGGATAGAACTAGCAGCGTTTTCTAGGTATTAGGAAGCAGAAATTCCATATAGCCTGTGGTGGTTGATGCAAACGCTCAGTCCTTTCATCTCTATAAAGGCTACAGAGTAGCTTTGACTGCTTTACTAAAGTGGTCGCTTGCAGCTGTGATTGGGTCAGTCAACAAGCCTGCATATTAGTTTTGTTAACTTCTGTGAGCTGTGATGTCTTTGCCAAGATGTCTACTTCTTGCTTTAAAATGTTTTTCTTTTGAACCTTGTGTATTAAAGTGTAAGACTCAGATCAGTAAATGACACTGAGTAGCTCTGTTTTGCATTTTAAGGGTAAATAAGAGAAATGGTATCTCAATCACTGTAGTCCTAGAATAGAAAGCTACCTAATACTTTGATGTGAATCTCTAATATTGATAGTCAATTGCACGAATCTTTAAACAAAGTTTTTCATCTTTGTTTGCAGAACACTGAACATTGCTTTAGAAATAGGTCTGTCCAAGGGGCAGCAAAAGTGGCTTTGGTGTACGAGGGGAGGTTCTTCCATTTTTCTGATCTTACGCATCACTGAGCTGCCTGTAGTGTGGATATAAGCATTCAGTGTAATGATGATTGCCAACTAAGAGGGGCAGGCCTTTTCTTGGAGTAATTTACTAGTCAATAACATGTAGATTAACGTGCAAATATTTCCTAATGTATAAAATAAGGTGATTTCAGAAGGGGCATTTTAGGGAAGAAGGGCTGTGTCAGGGAAACTGGAATCATAGTTGGCGTAGTTCAAACTGTCATGTCAACTGAACCTTGCTTAGCCTTGCTCTATGTTTAACTGTTTCTCATGTTGGTGTGTTTTCTCACAGAACAAATTTCTCTATTGCTAAAGAAAGCAGAAGCCTATAATGATGTAACGCTCTGAATTTAGTAATAAAGGATAGGACCCATGAAAAACTTCCTATAAGCTAGCTTTCTGTTTATGAAAAATACTGTGAAGCATCTTTAAGTGGATCAGAGGGAAATCTGTTTTTTATACTTCAACTTTCTTAAGAGTTGAAATTCTTTCCAGAAGAGTGGGCAAAAATAATATTTATTCCAGAGTATGTCTGGGGTAGTGGTTCGAGTTCTGACCTTTGGATACAAAGTTGAGAACAAATAGTGTTGAAAAATGTAAATGATTAAAACAAGCTGGCCTTCTTTAGGAAACTTTTTTGTCAAGCTTTGCCAAGGAAAGGTCTTGGTGATTGGATAAACATTTTACTACTGGAATAAATAGTATTTGACTGTGATGTGTAGGTTTTCTTATAACCACATGGGGGTTTTTTATATAAAGGTGGGTTTGGAATTCAGGCTTTTTCTAATATTAGCAAAGGCACAGAAGAAATAGTGGCTGTAAATTTAGCATTAACAATGTAGCTGTACACTTTCTCTTGGGAAGTAATGGTGAATTTTGAAAGTGAACTTGCTTTGATTAGGCTTCTCTGAAAATGGATATAATTTTCATTTTCATGAGATGACAATACAGTGTGAAGTAACAAATCTGGACTGTATTAGTATCTGTTCCTAAAAGTTAAATACTTGCAGATTTTCCAGTCTTTTTTTTTTTTAAATGAACTGCCTGTGAAAAGCTGTATGATAGGTAAACCTTTTATTAAAACCAACTAATCTTGGTATAGATACATCGCTGCTTCTGTAACACCAATTTTGTACATGTAAGAAAATTTTGTCTTAGGTGCTGATTTGAATTTTCTTAAAACTAGCAATAAAAAAAAGCTTTGGTTTTGACAGTGTTTTCTTTGTGAATTTGCATATTTGTAGAGATCAAATGAATTTGCTTATTTGTAGAGATCAAAATGACTTCTTTTTGAAATAAAGCTGAATTTTTGTTAATAGGCAATAAGCGATTCGGCAGCATCTGGAGTCTGACAAGCTTTTATTCTGTTTAGATATTTAAAAGCATTTAGTAGTTTGAACATTATTGTCAGATTTTGTGTGTTAATGTTGTTTTAGAAGATCAGGGCCTCTGATTTGATCATTGCTGTTGGGAACTGGAGAAAGTGCAGAGAGTTTAGCCATTACGTTGGATTTCTTAATCCATAGTTCTGTAGTCTTTATTCTTGTTCATCTAGCTAGTAAAATGATGGCAGTAAAAAGTTCTAAAACTTCAAAATGACGTCGCTTTAGGTCCTTTCTTTACTGGGGAGGTCTCAGTCCATTAATCTAATCAGTCTACAAAGTCAACATATTTACCTAAACCAGGACCAATATGTGACTTCCTCTGACTGTGGGAAGTTCATAGCCTTCCTGCTCTTGCCAGCGGGCCCCTCCCGTATATTGCTTGGAAAACTAGAAACCCAGCAGAGAGCAGTAGGTATTTTAACCCAAGCACAAGTTGGACCTGGGAACTTAGTTATTTGTATTTTCTTCATGTTGTGAAGTTTCTTGGATTTAGTCAGTGACTGATGACTAAAAGTGGCCTCAGCAGGTACTTAAATTACAAGGCAATATGAAAATGATTGAGCCATAATGTAAGAGTCAATACAGTTCAAGCACTTAAGGTTGGGGACGTTTTTTTAGAGTTTGACATAGTAACAGATCCCTGTAGAATTTATTCTTCCAAGCAGTCAAAACATACTGTATTTGCTCCATTTCCTATTGAAATCTAACAAAGGAGCCAAAAATCAGATTTCCCTTTCCTGATAATAAAGCTATTCCTTTGAGATTAGAGCTGGGAATGGATATCTTTTTTTATATAACAGCTCCTGCTTATTAATTGAATGCTCTTAGGTAATCTTGTATGCTGGTTTGCATGAGAGTATGTGAGAAGGAACACATCTAACCTGCGTGTTTAATATTAGACTATTGTAATTGGCTTAAAGTTGGAGACCTAGCCTGTGCTTGTAGTTAAGACTGGTATAAAAGAGTTAAGAGCAGCCCAAGGTTGTGAGATCATTTGGAAACTGATTACCCTTTCACAGCGTAATAAAGTAATTATGAATAGTGTATGAAAATTGGTTGCAGTCTGTTTCAACATTATGACTGCCTGTCTTTAAAAGAAATTGCATTGTCCTCTTTTGTGTTGATCTTATAATTTGCATATTCAAAGCATGTTAGATATTTGCCACTTCCAGATGTAAATGCGAAGTAGCATTTAAAAAAACAAATTATGCCATCTGTTTGTATAGGTTTTCTGTGAGGTTTTTCAGTTCTTGATAATATTTCACCTTGGGTCTGTTCTCTTTACAATAGTACATGCCACTGTTGCTAAGGGAATTTGAAGTATGTTCTGGTGTAAACCGAAATAATTCTTTCATGAATGGATGTAGTAGTTGCAATGGAGCAGGGCTGCTGCAACTTCGTCTGTTGGTAGGGTATTTCAGTGCAGCCCTGACATAAGAAAAGGTGGTGTTGGGAAAGAAAGAGTCATGATGCTCTATTTTTAACTCAAGTAGCACATGATCAAATGGTCCAGTACATGGGGAATATCAATGTGAATTTTTAAGATTTAAAAAAAAAAAAAAAAAAATTAAGAATAAGTTTTAGTCTAACTTGACTTTGTGCACAAATGAGATCTGTGGCTTTGAGTGATACAATTTGTGACTAAAGTATCGTTAATGTGAAAAACGAGTTATAGCTATGATCTCTAAATCACAACTAGGAATGGTTTACCTTGGGATTGTTTTTCCTGTGCTTCCTTTAGAAGTCCCCTCCCTACTGGAAGGATGGTTTAGCTGCTTGTGAGGCAGTTGCGGGCTTACTGGAATTTAGCAGCATGCCCTTGATTACAGGTAGCACTTTGGGTTGTCTTCCAGCAGGGTGATAATGAGGATGGACCGGTGCAAGTGGTAACATCCTGCATCACGTCACTTTTGTCTGCTGGTACTTGAGAGTCTGGATTTGAAGGACTAATTGTCTGAAGTTTGCCCTAGAAAGATGTGCAAACTCCATGTAGTTGCTAAAAGCAATTCTTGTGGATTTTTATAAAGCGTGGAGTCGGTAATACAAATCGGAACGAAGCTAAAGATGTACATGCTGAACTTTCGAGTTTGACTTTTTTTAACAAACACTGCTGTATAAAGTTATATTTTTGGCATAAAGTTTTATTGAATCCATGCTTTTGGCTGAGTGCTTTTCTTCTGAGGCCATACTGTGGTATCTGAGATGCCAAAGGTAAATGTAACTATCTTGTTCTGTTACATTCATGTGGGAGTTCAACAGTGGTTCAGGATTTCAAGAGCACTACAAAATTTCTGACAGCAAAATCTGTGCTCAGTACACATCTCTCAGCTCATTTCGAATATAGAGAGTTGTTGCTGGAGATAAATTATAAGTATTATATGGCAGGCTAATAAAATTCTGAGGTCATTTCTCTACTCTGAAACCCATGCTGTGATGTGTAGTGTGAAGTTGACGTGGGTCTCACGAGAGAGCTCCAAGAGGCGGCCAGCCTCAGCTGTTTGGTTCCTTGAGCTCAGTTGGGGGTTACTGGCTGCCACGTTCATCTTGGCGCTGTGGTGGTGGCACGAGCGTCTCGGCGGAATTGCAGTGCAAAGCCCTCTGGCATGGCAGAAGTGGAAGCTTAGCGTAGTGCAGGTACGACAGCATCTCTGCACCTGCAAGTCTGTATGAGCTTTATTAAAATACTGTGAACAGACTCTCCAGTACAATGCCATGACTTTAAGCTAAACTGGTGTGTTAGGTTTCTATCATAGGCTTTTTCATAGCTGAAAAATCAAGTCCTTAACCAGGCTGCTTCAGAAGTATACCTTGGTTATTCTGCTGCAAGCTGAAGACTGCACTGCACCGAAGGCTACCTTTTCTGTGTTCGTACATCTTTAAGGTTCCTAAAGGCAGCTGACACAGCTGAAATACCCATTGAAAATACTAAACTAAGCATGAGATTCTGCAGTGTGTTTTTTGCATTGCTGTTCTGGATATCTCAGAGTTCAAGGAAACTCCAACCGGGCCAGACATGCTTCATAAACACTGGTGGTGTTTTCTTCAAAATTGACTTTTTAATGCTGTTTGAACATTTGAAATGCACCGGTAGCTTAAGTTTGTTTTGAGTTTGCTTCCATGGAAGTTCTAAAGTATATTAGCTATTCTTCTTAAGCAGATAAACAAGTGATTGAGTCCTATAGAGAAGTATGTGGATAGATGGTGAATAATAGAAACTTTCCCCATGATTTATCTTTAGGATGTTTAAAGCTTTTCCTGCCTCTTACAGCCTAAATTGTGCATGTGACTTCAATTTATTTTTGTTTTGAAGCATAGGTCTTAATATGTGAAGGAAACAGTGGTTGTGTGTGAGGGGTTTTCTTATTTTTTCCTGGAATTAAATAGGGATTTTTTTTTTTTTCTCAGAAGTCTTGCTGTGGTTTTTTGCTTTGTTTCTTTGGGGGGGGTGTTATTGGGTTTTTTGTGGCCCCCCCCCCCCCCCCCCCCCCCCCCCCCCCCCCCCCCGGGCAGTGTGAGTGAATTTATACCCGTCTAGGAAGTAATGGACAAATAAATAATATGCACAGCACCAGTGAAAAATCATGAAAAGGTTTTCACTTTGCTGTTGGGCTAAGAGCTTGATAGGTAACCTTCTGTAGGAATTTATCTTGTTCTTCCTTGGCCCTATCAATGCCATTTGATGCTATACATAAAAATTTATTTCATATTGTGAATAAATAATAGTTACATAATTGTTTTGAAATGTCACTTATGCCAAAGTTCATTCTGATTCACAGGCCAGATCATAATTCAGTGTATGTTAAGAACTAGTCAGCAAGTAATAAATCTCACCATAGCTGTATCTTTTATCTTATGGGAGAGGCTACTGAACTGTAGGAGAAAACCGGCTAATCCCTGAAGTGTTGGATAGATTTAATTAGGTCCCAGTTGCTTGGGTAACTGGCACTTGGTGAATTTTCTTCTGTAGTATTTTGAAAGTAGCTCCTAAGTCAGCTCCTGATTAGGTTAGTGTTTCAGGAAAAAAACTTTGTGACATGACATCCTTCTAAACTCCTACTGGTTTAGTTGTTGAATGCTCATGTGCAGTAAATGATGGAAACTTCATAGACAAGAATCTTCAAAGGTATGCTTTTACAAGAAAACTTTATTGCATCATATTTATAATAAATAGTGTGTAACTTGTTTTGCTGTCTTTGGTTGCTAAAGGATCACCTTAGGTTTTTATTTGAAAGAACAAGCGAAATATGGTAATCCTAGTTTATGTTACTGTGGGAATAAAGAAAGTCGTAAAAGGTATGCCTTGGTCACAGATGGATTAAACACTGCTACGAACAGTTTATGGTGCTCTGCTTAGCCTAGTGTCTTATCCACTAGAGACTGCAGTTTTAAGATCTTTTAACGTTGTTTCAGAGCTGTTACTGGTGTCTAACCTTAAAACTTTACCTAGAAAATAGAGTTAGGAATTTCATACTGCTTCATTTAGGAAAAATAACCTCCATTTTGAAAGTATTTTTCGTATGATACGTGGCTTGTGTGGTCATCGGGTATGCATGTGTAAAACATATTTAAACACGCATGTCATGGGGTATTAGCATATAATTATGAAAGCTAAGGATATTTTGCGTTATTTTTTTATTTCATGTGCTCATTCTTCTCTGTAAATGTTTCAGGTCTCTTACTTCTGTGAGAATGTACGTTCAGCACACAGAGGATGAGTAGTCCTGGATTTAAGGAGGGCAAGCCACAAGGCCACAAAGTCAAACTTTTGCCACAGTACCTCTGCCGTCTCCCGATTACTATTAGTGGCAAATGATGAGATGTGGCGTTATTGTAATGTGAATGAGGCCACCACATTTCATGTGGGGCTTAATAATTGTTTGCATTGGTTATTCTACACTTAATGGCTTATGGTCTAATTTTGCAACATTGTTCTTGGCAGCTTACAAGATCAGACCTAAATACATTAATACAACTATATTGCCTCATTCTGTTACATGAGATTCCATTACTTTAGTCATACAATAGTTAAGAGTATCTACTGAGAGTACTGGAGGTAGAAATTATATTAACGTCTGAAGCATGACCAAAGTCAGAAGTTATTTCATGCAGTGTTAAAATACTTCCCCTTGGTTTAGATTAGAAGCAGGCTGATCACTTGGAGAATTTCTTAATGTTTTCTCCCTCTTCTCATGAAAGACGTGGCCAGTTATGAAGTCCCTTTCAAATGGGTTCATTAGCAGCGGCCAGCAGATTACTGATGCAATCATTCTTGTAGCAGAGAGAGACTGCTGTTTGAAACACAGTGTGTACCGTTGAAGCACCTAATGCGCGAGACCGGTGACCTGGTCCTTTTTTCAAAAATAGTGTTTCAGATCTAATGAGGAATTCAACTGGTTGCTGCCCAGGAGCAGTAACATGGCTACAAAGAAGGTGAATTTTTCTGTTATCTTTGATACTATATACTTTTTTTTTTTTAAAGAAAGCTCACTGATTTCCAGAAAAGTGAACCAGACTAATCTAAAAATGACTATAGACAATGTTTTTTTGTTTGTTTGTTTATCTGTTCTACTTCATGATTGTATGTGTTAAGGTAACCTATATCTTCTAATTTTCCTTGCTACTTGTCAAGAAAAACAAATCTGTGAGATTTCTGTGATTTCTCTCCTGTATTTAAAAACTTACGACATCAAGAGATGGAATATTTCCTAATTACCTGTCCACTGCCATTTATTGTCTTACACATTCAGCCTTAGCTGATGATGGTATGGGAGTAAGCTGGCCCTCTCCGATTAAAATGAAATGAAGCATTACAATTGCACAATATTACACATTGAACAAGGGAATCATGCCTTAATATTATGTGGTGATTTAAGTCCTTTCTATTTGAAGAGGCAGGAAGATAAAGTCAGGGACTTTGGATAGTAACAAATTTTGCTGTGGTATACCTGTATGCATAAGCAGTGTAGATTTTCTTTCATGTCTTAGAGTGGAAGAGATGAAGTTGAGGGGAGGAGGTGGGTGTATGCTTTGTTTCTTGCTGAGTCCTATGAGTATAGTCTGGAGACAGCTTGTTGCAGGTCTCCCAGGGTCTCGGTGTGACCTTGGGCAAGTTGGATGTATTCATGGATGTCTAAAAGACACCTAGCTCTATTTTTGGGATGAAAGTATGTTGGAAGTCAAATGCTGATATTGACAGCTTTGGTTTTCTATCACTTAAGGTCATACGAGAGATCATATGATCTCTTGAAATATAGACCCTCTTTGCAAATACCTTTTAACATGTGTTTTGAAATCTTTAGCAAGAATGTAGAAGGATAATCAGCTGTTGTGTAGGTTTACTGCAGACAAACGTATTTAAACAGTACATCTCTGTCCCACAACTTTCTGTGCTTGTGCTTATTCTTTCTTACACACAGGCTTGTGTATGTTTGCTTTTTGAATAATATTGCTGCTGCCTCACAGCAGAACCTGCTCGTGTAGCTGAAGAGTAAAGATCAAAGGTCATACTTCCACTAGTAAGGTTTTACTACTTTAAATACTAAGTACTTGTTACTGTTTTCTGTAGATGCAATAAAGGAAATGAGATGTAATTTAATACGTTTCAGTTGTTAAGTATTGTGAAATTATGAAGAATATGCTGACCGTTTGCTGTAGACAGTCTATAATATGAGACAGAGATCAAGCCTGCATTTCACACATGAATAAGCACACTTAATCTCATGATTACAACAGTGCTTCTGTACTGGGAAGAGAGGCTTTGTAGGAAAGAAAATTCTGACGTCTGCTCTGTCATTAACCAAAATAAGCTGCTCCTCAGAGAAAATGAGACCAATGTCTGAAATTAAAGCTGGTTTCTCTAGACAGAAATATCATCTGTCTTAATGCTTACGTAAAAAGTATTTTAAAACAGTGGAGTACAAAAAATATGTCCTCTTAATATCTATTGCTCATTCTGACAACATTGTTTTTTTCCCCCCTTTGTCGTAGGACTGAAAGAGAGCAGAATTTCTTTGTTTCCACTGTCGTGGAATTTTATGGAGCACTTAAGTGGTATAGTTTTAGTTAGTCTTGTAGATGGTCTCTGCAACTCTCAGGATGCTGCTTTCTTTAGAGAGAAATTGCTTTAATTATAGCCACATTTCAGTGGAAATATCTGGTCAGTCAGCTCATCATAGGAGCCCACCCTGCAGTTATTCTTCCATTTTGAGTAGTTCAAGTACACAGGCAGTTGTATGGAGTTACATAAAACAGTTGATGTGGCTGAAGACCAGAGTTTTTGCCTTTGCTGCTCAAAGGGGTTTTTCAAAAATAACCTGATCTAGTTTTCATTTCGGTGATTTAAATGAAGATATTTTGGAGGCTTTCTAGAAGATGAAAGGATTGCGAAAGGGCAGTTCAGCCATTCAAAAATGAAACATCCAATCGAGAAAAGCATAGCTATATACATCTAGATATAGGGAATGACAGTTTGGTAGACATTTGTAGACACGTTGCAGAGATGGAGGTACCAAGATAAAATGTAGAATGGAAATTGAAATTATTTGTGAGTGGGTAGAGTTCTAGATGTAGTTACATTTGCAGTTGCCTGCAAAGCAGCAATGGTCTCATTCTAACAAACACACACAAATGAATGTCTTCAGTATTATGCAAAACTAATTTCTGTCTTAAAATAAGTGACTTCACAGGAAGGCGTAGGTATGCGATGTACTGGTAACTTTGATAGTCATGCATTCCTTAAAACTAGAGCTATTGTAAAATGGACATATGATTCTGTTTCATGGAATTATTCTTTAATGTTACTGTTAGCTTGGTTGCTGTTGTGTACCAGGAATTTCTCTTTATGCTTTGATTTCTTTGTTGGTGTTTCCCTGGTCTGAATTTAGAACATTTTGGAATGTTTATATTTTACCTATTTTAGTAAACATACTACAGACTTTTTTGCCACAGACTTGCCTGTCAAGAAATCCATATGCATGCTTTCAAGTTTTACCCTTTTTGCTTCTGAAAGTCTGCTGTCTTTTTCTGAAACCTCTGTCAGCAAATGAATTTTTTTACAATACTTTATGATTTATCAGGAGAAAGTATAACTTATTTGGTGTATGGATGGTCCCGTGGCTAGTTTGTGGTGGTGATGGTTGCCACTGCCTTTGTTTTAGGTTCTGCACCCTAATACTACTTTTTGTCTCTTATCTGTGTTTTGTTGGCTGAATAGTTATGCTGCAAATCCAGTTCTGGCTTGATATGGTTGCTGGAAGGAAAGCAAAGTAATTGTGGCTGATAAAAGCATAATCTGTTCAAAATAATCTGCTGTATATCATAACAAGTTCTTGTTTAACTTTTTTTCTGTTTTAAATGTTGTTAAGCAACCTTATAATGCAGATGTTTTCTTGGCTCCAAATGACTTTAAATTCCCTAGATAATAGTTCTTGTTACAATAGCAGCTCTTTACAGGTCCCTTGGGCCTTTTCTCCCCTAACAGCCTTTTAAAGTGAGGGAGCTATGTTGCATTACATGGACATTTTAAAAAGTCCTGGTTTTTTAATGGTGTTATGAGATGACTACTTTACTCAGACCTATATTGTAGTAATCATTTACATTAGCCTGAATGACTTGAGAGAAGAGGAAGTAAATATATGGCTTCGTATTTACTGTCTGTGGATCATTGTTTGTTCCCATATGTTATGGCTATAGAGGCCATTAAAGCACCTTTTAAAATGACTAGAGGAGTTCTAAGCATTGTGGTTTAATAGAGTGGATCGATACAGCGGGCTGGGATCTGAATTTTTGTACTGTAGTCATAGTTATGTATCTTGGTTGCTCTCTGGTTTTGAAGTGGCCACCTAGCCACTCAGCCCTTAAGCTTCTTGGTATGTGTGAGAGGTGAAAGGGGCATAGGATTTGGGAGGGGCTGTCTTCAATGTTTTATGTATCACAGCATGGTAAATGAGGGCTGAACTCTTCAGGTGGTGACCAAACTAACAGCCTCATATCAAAATGAGCGTGCAGACAGCGCCAGTGTCCCCGCTGTTTTTTAGATTCCTCACCCAACAGTAATAGAATAGAAAGTCTAGCTAATTTATCTGTTAAAAGTGGGAAATCTTATTGGGAGTACAGAAACTTTCTAAGACTGTATTGATTTTATGTTGCTGCTCTTGAATTAATGCGGGGAGAAATCCTGACTTATTTGGAATTACATTACTTTTATGGAAGCCAGTGTGTAAAACTGTCTGAAAGCAGGTGTTGTCAGAAAGCTTTTCTCAGATCACTGTTGTGAATATGGTACATAAATTGCCCGACCATTTTTTGGAGGAGGCAGGAGCAGCGGATATGTTCACCCCGAATATTATCCCTGGCCTTTCAGTCTACTCTGTAGTCAAAGCTGACTGTCTTGTAAAATTTTGTTCTTAGTACTTATTGAATTTATGACCTTTTGCAGGTAGATAGTTGTTGTACCTGTCCTATGCCAATTAGAATACCACAAACAAAGTGAAATGTCACTTTCCTCTCTCAGATTCTTACTACTCCAATTTTTAAAAATCCTCGCAGTTGCCAGGTAAATCTGGCTGCTTTCTGAGGAAAGATTTAAAGATTCTTGAAGCATTTTTGAGTAAAATGAAACATATTCCTCCTGAAAATGTAACTCCAAAGACATGCAGAATAGCCTGTCGCTTTCTGTTGATAAATGCAGAAGTAATTTTTTTGCCTTGTGAAATCTTGCTTTGTTTCTGGGAGGAATCTCCTTCACTCTTCTCTTGTTCCTTTAAGTTTTGTAGCATCAACATTGTGTTGAAGAGAGGGTCTTACGATGTTATCTAAGCTATCGTCCTGCATAGCTCGTCTGTCAAACAGACCCTTGACCTGGATTTCAGAATGATGCCATAATATCCCAAGTCAGAGCATATCAGTGTGAAGGTGGGATGTGCAGTGGGAGAGTGCTGATATGCAGCATTATACAGACTGTGATTTAAAAACTGACAGCTGTGAGCATAGCTGGTGTAAGGCATGGCTCAGAAATACGAGATCTCCTGTTTTTCTTAGGTCAAGTTGGGTAAATAGCAGGGGGGGGGGGAAAAGGTTGTTGTCTGTCATGAGAAACACCTTGAATTGTCTGCTTTTGTTCAAGTGATGATTACTTCTCAGCTGCGAGAGATGCTGATGAAGTCAGTGCCTGTTTGTTTCCTTCTCTACACACTAGCTTCTTGAACCATTTGGGGATGATTAGCAGAGCGCGGTTCAAAGTGAACAAACACGCTTTTAATTGCATGCACTTAGAGGGCTTACAGGAGCTATGGACTGTAAATATGTAACGCATAATGACCATTACTGGCCAAAGTGTTCCAGTGCTATATTTGTGTTATAAACTCAAAATGCCAGTGAAGGAGATAAGGAAGACAACTGATAAGAGGCGTATCATTCATTGGAGAGAGACTTGTAAGAGCTTTTTAAAAGACTTTCAGCAGACTTGCTTCCAGGAGGGTCGCAGATTAGTTCCGTGGGCATTCAAGAATAGGCAGTGGACTCCTTCAACACCCACTCAGCTGTAAAGCTGGTGAGGCACCAACTAGATCGGCACAGTCCTCAGAGGAGAGTCATAAGGTGCATGAGAATAGAGAAAGAAAAGTAACTTTTTTACTGACCAGTGCATTAATGTTGCAGGAAGAAAGTTTGTGTGTGTGTATGTATATGTGAAAACTTCGGAAGCCAGTTATCCTCTAAAGCTTGCAGAAAACTTAGTGAATGAATCCTAAAGTAATAAAAGGTTCCTCATATTTACCTTACTTCATTCAGAGATCTCAAGGCTTTACAAATGCTCAAATGCTTTTAAGACATCTTAAGGTTCTGCAACAGGTACTGCTGCATGGGGTTGTTAGACAGATGTTAGCTATCAATATTTTCTTTTTCTTTCAGTAACGTCAGTCAGGAAGAGTTCTAGTTCAAGGCTGTGTAAGTTGGTTGTATTTTCTTTTCTTACTTGGCATTAGAATGTGACTTGAATTGGCATGGCTGCGTTCACATTCATAGCTGGGTCTTTCTTAACAACTTTTGAAACCACTTCCAGATTGTTTTCTCAAACTATTAACTGACCCCCCTCAGCATCCTAAAAAAGCCAAACAACAAACAAAAGTCACCGTGCAGCATGTCAGAAGCATTTTAATTGAAGTAACCTTTTCTCAACTCCATCCCTGCCAAGCTTTCACTCTTGTTTTTCAGGTGCAGGAGTAGCAATATTGAACTAGTATTACACTGAACACAGCACAACAGATAGTGCAACAGTAGTAAAGACTGCATGAATCTTTTTTTTTTGGCAGCTATCCACTGTTGTAGAATAGTCTAGTGGGATGTGGCATAAGTCTTGCGTTCTGTTGAAATACAAAGTCTAAAGGAGCAGAAGGCCCAGTACTATTTATGAATTTCTGGTATTGACAGGCTGTATGCTGCCAGATAGGATAGTTCTCTGCTGCTGCCTTCAGGAGCTGGGTTCATTTTCCTTTCCCTACTAGTGGCAGGGAGAGATCTGTGCTTAGGCTCTGTATGTGGCAGTTGATTGGAAAATACTGTAGGTAAACTCAGCAGGATCTGGATTACGAAAGTTGGGGCAAGTATCTTTAGTAAAATCTCACTCCAAACTGTGTGAAATACTGTCCAAGGGTAATGGCATAAAGCTCTTGCTGTATTTTTTTTTTTCTTTCTATGCTGACTTCTCATTGAATTTGACTTCAGTTTGCAACCTGTGGATCTGTGTTGTCATGAGGCTAGTAGCTCTGGCTCTCCAGTTTGAGATGATGAATGGATTGTGGGGGTAGGGAATATTCTGAGGTATATCCTGCATGAACTCTTAAAATACTTTGTCACTCTGAATATCTGCAGCTCACATTTTCAACAGCAAATGGAAGACAGGGAAAGAGTGTGGGAGTAAGTTGGTAACAGATGTTTTTAGTCTTTTCTGAAACTTAAAGGTTAAACTTCTGTGCGCCTCCCCAGGGAGGTCTAGCCCATGCAGTTAATGAGCTTTATCATAGAAGGTGGGATCTTTTGAAGTGTAAGCTGTATAGAAGCTGCTCCTTTGTGTGTTTGAAGCAGGCATGCGTGTATTTGAACTACAGTGCTAGTGCTGCATTTTGCTACTTGAAGTTTAGCACTTCGTTCTGCCTGTTACAGCTGAGATTTCCTTTTCCTAATGTTGTCTTATTAGGGTTATTTTTCACAAATGATCTTGAAAGTTTTCTTAAAGCAATTCTTCAAACCTTATGAGTACATGGGGGAATCTTTATGGGCTGTTTTCTTTTCTTTTCTTTTTTTTTTTTTAATTTAATCCCTTGTACTAAACCCAAGTTAATTCTTCCTTGACATCAAAATTAAGAAAAACTCTGTGGAAGGAACTCTAGCAGTTGCAGCACATACTTCCTTTAATCTGGCATTTGCTGAAAACAGTGCCTTTTTATCTTGTGATATGAGGCTAGAAGCTTACAGAAGAATGGTCCTGTTGTGTTTATTAAGACTGGTAACACATGACCAAACAAATCTTGTTAAAAGATTTATCTGTCTGGCTTAAATAAGAAAAAGGAGCTCTTCTCCATATTTTTAGTTACCCTGCGTACTTAGATGCCTTCCTGTTTCAGTCTCATAGCATTTCTATTGGACTTGCTTTCACATTATCTTTAAAACCTGACTCTTTAATACTAGTTAAGAGGTTTAAGTACTTAATGTGCAAAGAGGTGGTATGTATGCCTTTTGCTCTGGTAATGATTTCCAGGTGTATAGATCAAATGACTGTAGAACTGTGTGTAATGGGTAGCTGCAGTTTGGCCATCTTAATAACTCACAGTGCCCAGATCTGAATATAACTCATTTCTCATGGGAGAAGTAGTATCCTGCTTTCCTGACTTGGATGGGAGGATGTGAAGGTTTTTGAGTCTGAACAAATGATGAAACTTTAATTTGAACTAGATTTAAAATGCTGGAAAAAAATTCTCAACCAGGTGAATGTGGGGTAATGATCAGTTGAAAATAATGATTATGAACTTCCGCACTTCAGTTTTTTAAATGAAGTTTAAAGGTTAAATCGTGTCTGCTTGATTTCTCGTAAGATACTTCAGCAATAACTTTTTTTACATTGCATTTGAAAATGCATGGGCAGATCTAATCATATTCATTATGACATCTTTTGTTCTCTCTGTCTTTGGGAGTGGAACTGAGAAGGGTTTAGTGAGAGTCTCAAATCTAACACCAGGCTACTTTGGGGTTTGGCTGGAGAAGGACTAGTGATAAGAGGCGTGTATATCCTGTGTCCTGAAAGGTGGCTGGGACCTTTGTGTGTTACTTTTCAGAGTGATGCTGCTCTCAAGTTGCCTGTCGAAGAGGTGAAAGGTACAAAAGACCATTTCACGAATGCAGGGACTGTAACTGCAGTGCTTTTCTTTCCAACTTCATTTGCACTGAAGTGTTCCTCTTGAACTTCTGTGGGCAGAGGAGTCATCCTCGAGACTTGTCTGAAGTTGTTACGATTTTAACTGTTCTGAGAAACTGTTGTGCAATGTTAAACACCTTTTCCATATAAGAACAGTGTTTGCGAGCACTTAATGTGCTTGGGATATCTTACTAAGTAGAAGAATGCTGTGGGGCAATGTTCTGAGTTGGTAAAGCACTTGCTTTCAGACTTCTCTTTATTTGGGACGCTTAATACCAACTTGCCTTCATCGTGTCTGTCCCAGACTCCTAAATTAAGGTTCCTGTCTCCTACCAGAATCCTGGTTTCCTCTGTCTCTTCATCTCTGGAGGCCTGAACATTTTAACAGGAATAAGAGCATTTGAATATGATTTCAAGTCGTAGGTATCTGCATTTTCTGCTAGAAAGCAAGGAACAGAAAGCTTCAGCAAGTAGCTCTGCAAGCACATTTTTGGCTTATGTTTGACTTCTAAATGGCTTAAGATAGCAAGGACCTTTAATGTCTGACGGCATACTGGGTGGAGATAAATAAAGTTATGCCATAGTAGATGTAATAAACTTACTTGGATAAATGGATGTATCCTGAGGCTCTAGTTAAAAATAACAACAAAAAAAAATCTTAAGGGTGTGATTGCAGTGAAGCTAACATTTTTCCTCAGGTTTTTCAACTTGCATTGAACAAATAATGGACGGGGGCTATTCTTCCAGTCCTTTGTATGCCAGTCTCAGCCATTGTAAAATGAACGTTCCTCTCTTAGCTTAAATGACTTCTTTCCAAGATTAATCTCTAAGAAATTCCCTATGGAAGAAGCAGTAAACCAGTATCAAAGGCAGTTAATACTTTTCAGCCTGTGGTGCTGTAACCTGAATTTCTTTTCTGTAGCATGATGACAGAAGCAGCTGCTTTGGTGGTGTTTGGTATAGTGAGAATGAGGAGCTGCCAGTGAGTAAAATTACTGGAAACCCAACCTACAGAGCTTGCCAAAAACCACTTAAAATTTTCAATGTATTTTCTTCTACTGTCCTAATCCAGATTTAAACATCTCTGATTACTGTATTTGGCAATATACATGATGTATTATCCCAGTTTACTTTAGAGAACACAAAAGAAGGCTCGCAATATTTTTGTAATTTTTGTGATGGTGTTAGTTTTATGGGTTCCATATTCATGCACAATTACATATAGAATGATAGAAGTGCTTAACCCACTACAACAGCTGTAACTGATGAATAATGTTGAGTCAGCAGATATGTTTTCACAGTATTTACATTTTGGTCAAGAGTGATTAGGCAATATTATAGCTTTTGAATATGGAGTTGGTAGTATGCTCCTGTTCCAGTGTGGTTGGTGGGTGAAGTAAGAATGTGTGAGATGAAATGAAAATGCTTAAGTTTAGATGATGTAGTATTTCAGTTATAAGATACTTTCTGCTCTTATGGTTGAACACCATACATTGGGTGTATGCTTCTATTTATAAATCGCTATTTGCTTTTGGTTTCTGGTGTTAGTAAATAAAAAGTGGGGAGGTAGCAAGGGGAAATGTTGTATTTCACCGTAGAGGCAAAATATGTCTTGGAATCCTTAAAACATGTTTGGATCATTGCTTAAATAATAAAGATTTTATTTATCAAATACTTCTCTGTGGTAATAATGGCTTAATCTTAATTAGGTGGTTGCTGATAAAACAGTTTTTCTTTGCTCTCCTGGTAGTCCTGTATTACTGCTACACAGTTGAGGGTGTATAACAGTATTTTTCCTCTGTGGTTCTCCCCCTCCCCCCTGCTGACTAGTGGTGCAACTACTCTTAAGGTTATGTGACTGCTTTATTCTTAGAGAGACAAAAGTAGTCATTGTTTCATGATGATGATGGTTTAATCCTGCAGTATTTTTGAAATTGAATTTTTTTTTTTAGTAAAATAGTCTTGGGAATGTGATATATTTGCGTAAGGAAGTTGAATAGTGCTTGCGATGAGATTTCATCACTTGCTTTTTTAATGCTGGTTGAACTAGATAGAGACTCTGATTAGCTGAGGAGGCTTCCTGTACTGTTCATAAATACCTTGGCTATGAAAATTACTTTTGTGTGGGTTCTCCTGAAACAGGAGCTAGGAGGAGGGTGGCAATTTTGCTGTATTTGTAGCTGGAAATTTCATAGATGAACAGACTAAATGAGCAAATTGTGGTATGTGCAAATTCTTGTACAGCCCTACAGTAAACTAAATCATTATGAACATAGTGTTTGTTTATGCAATGTTACTCCTCTATGTAGAACTTTGTTGTGCAAATAAAAAAAAAAAAGGAAACCCCCCCCCCCCCACTGAAGTACTGTGTTTGAATTTAATCTGAGAGAAACAATGAGGACCTAAATCTGCAGTTATGTGGAGAGTTCTGTTAAGCCCTGCAGTGTTTGTTCTTGTTTGTTGATGGTGAGAACTGGAATTCATCAGTGCTTCCTCTGCAGTGTGTGACCCTTGACATTCAGAGGCTTCTCTTTTTGCGCTCCGTGGCAGGTTGTGTAGGGGTATTTTCTCTGTGCTGGCAAGTTGTTTTTGCCTATGCCCATAAAAGGTGTTGATGAAGACAGAAAAATCGAGTAAGGGGAAGTGCATTTGCTGTGTTACTCTTGTAAAGTGCTTTACCCGCCAGCCATGTGGAGGTCACTGTGTACTTGATGTGGTGTTGACCCTTGAGCAGACTCCACTAGTGTAAAATGGTTCACTTGAAATTTACTGTCAAAGTTAAGTTTGGCAAGGAGCAGCTTGCACTGACATTGTGGCTGCTTTTTCAGAATTATCTGCACAACTCTGGTTCCTTGAGACTTAGAGAATACGAGGAGGAGCTCAGAATGTTTCAGGATGCGTATAAAATTAATATGGATTAATTATCTGTCAGTTACTAATCAACTTTGGTTTACTGTTCCTTTAAATTACTTTTTCCTTTATGTTTAGATGTGTGGGGTGGTTGGCCCCTTCTTAACTTTCATCTTGAAGCTTCAAGGAAAAAGGCCTGTAGCTGGCCAGGTTTCAAGTCTGCTTTTTCTGTTGTTTGCCATCCGTCCCCAGTAATGAACTATTGTGGTGACTGATGGATTTTTTTTTCCCCCCACTTGGAAATTTTTAAAAAAAAAAAAAAAAAAAGACATTCTGCACTTTGCAGTCAAAGGAGGGTGCTTGTGCTGCAGTTGGCTGTGCCAGGAGAGGGGTGTGATCTTTTATAGTGTTGAAAAGATGGTGATACTGAGATCTTCCACTTGGAAGATACACTTCCACCCTTGAGGGAGGAAAGAAAAGCTGATGCAGCTTCTTTATGGACACTTGACTTAAGTTTCTTGATAAAAGTTATGGTAATTCTATCATAAAAATTAGTGCTTTATGCTCGGGAGAGAGAGCTGAAGAAAATACATAGGTTGCATACAGATGGGACTGTTTTAAGAGTTGTTTCCTGAAAGTAGTGTCTTCGTAAGCTATAAGAAGGCTACTGTCAAAGAAGTGACGGTGGAACATAAAAATTCATTTGGTTATAGCTGCGTTGCATTTAGTCCCTACCTGCGCATATGCTAAGTTTTGTTAGCACAGTTGGGAAATGAAGTGAAATGAACAGAAAGTGTTTTTCCATCATGATTTTGTGCAACTCAGACCTTGCATAACCTTAAGAACCAGTGGTACCTATGCTGGTGGTAAACCTGTATATCTGCACGTGAGCAGGGTTCCATATTGTGCCGTCTCTTAATGATATTGGACTGTGCATGTGCTTCTTAGATGCTGCTGAAACATTCTTGACTTCACTGAAAACAAGACAAAAGGACTTGCTCCTTGGCTTTTTTCCTTTAAGTTCTCCAAAATAACTTGTAAACAACATTCAAGTTTTAATAAACAGGAGAGGGTAGTGATATATACTACAAGTAAGACAAGAAGCAATAGAAAAAGCTCTGAAAAGAACAACTTAATTGTTTAGGCTTCAGTTTCTTGTGTTTTTGTACCTAACTCAAAAATTGAGTCTTTGAGAACTGGGGCTAGTATATAAGAATAATCAGAAGTGGCTGGATTTTATCCATGCTTGGAGGTCACTGAATAAAATTTTTAGGTGTGTGTCATATCCTTTAGTTTCTGATCTCTAAAGAACACATAAAGATCTCTTGTACACAGGTTAAGATGCCACTACTTGTAAAGTTTAAATTGCCCTGGGAAAGTAGTTAGTTTTCATTCAAAATGAATAGATTATTTACTCTCTAAAGTAAATTTTCTATCAACAACAATAGAAAAAACCTTCAAGCTTGCTACTGGTGAATTTCCTAGCCTGTAGAAATTTAAGACACTTCTTACTGAGTCCCTGTAGACCATTGCTATCACTATTATCTGCAACTTCTCTGGCAATTGACAGGTTCATTGTAGTCTTCTCTACTGGAGTTTCGTTGGATTCCCCTTGTGTGTTACCAGAATGATGGCAGCTGCTATAAGGAGGAAAGAAAATAGAATCATTTCCTACCTGATGATCGGTTCATTCAGGAAATGCCTGAGAGATTCAAGCCACAGCCTGAATTGTATCAGCAAAAGCAATTTGTCTCTCTTTGGCTATTTCCATTGCTGGAAGTAGTAGTCAACAGGGACAAGAATATTGGTAGTCTGAGATTCATGTAAGAGTGAAGAAATTTCAGAAACACAGGATCACTGACTTCTCAGCTGACTTCTTAAAAATCAAAATAGTCTTTTTCCTTCTGTAATGTGGCTTCAGATGCTTAATGCGTGAACATTCAATCTTCTTAGGTCCCTGACTTTCATGCTATAGCATTCTACATAGTGGACTAATTTCAAGTTGCACCAAATAGTAGCTTCCTGAAAACTTATGAATTGGATGCGGGTAAATTCAGCTTTATCCTGAATTGGTGAACTAGGGGAAAAAAGGTAACTCACCTTTGTATGTTGGATACGCCCTTCTTGAAATATCCTTCTTTCATGAATATTTACAGAAAAAATGGTATGTTATGATTCTTGTTCAGTAGTAGCTGTAACTGTTCAGACTGCTGCTATTGAGCAGTATTAAAAGGCACTTGCAAATACTTCACTTGGTGCAAATTCACTAGAGCCTTTCCAGAAAAGGTACCAAAAATTCTAATGTATGTGCTGCTGGCTGTCACTCAAAGATGTATCATGCAGCCTGTCAGTCCAGATCAGTTCGATTTGACCAATAAAAGGACATTTTAAGGAAACTCTCGATTTTGAGTCAAAAGAATAAAGGCTATAACTGCATAGGGTCAGTATTCTTTACCTTTCATTTGACTGAGGTATGGTAATAGTGTTTCATGGGGAATTAATCCAGACCCCAGTTGCAGGGTACTGGAGGGGAGTTAGTGAGCGGGTGTGTGGTGCTTAGCTGCCCACGGGGGTTAAACCACGACACTAGGTAACTGTGTCTGTGCACTTGGTTGTGGTTTGAGGGTCCTGGCCCGTAGGTCCAAGCTTGCAAATGCTCTTGTAACAGTAAGTCCAATTTTTTAAATCTAAACTTGCATTGAAGGAAAAAAAAGATGCAGTTGATGTTAACTGTATTGATTAAATGATCAAGGAAGTAAAAACATAGGATTATCTCTTCCCTTCCTATTCCCCAGCAGGAAATGAAATGTGTGAAGGTGATGAGTTATAAAAGCTATCTCTGTGTGTTCTGTTATTGGTAAAGCAAGCATGAAAGGTCGTATTTTTGATACATGGAAAAGCAGATTTTGTTAGTGCGCTTGTCACTACGGTGGTTTGGTTTCAATTAATTCATTCCTCTAATCAGTGGATTACAGGTTAGCTCTATTTTTGGAAAAGCAGGGTAGGGGGAAGATTTCCTAACAGATTGCCCTGGAGGTGGCAGATGGCATTCTTTACTCTGTACCAGCTTTGTAGGGCATCCGTTGCTAGTGGTGTTGAGATGTGAAACAACACAGCCATTTGCTAAACTTTTTCATTTGCTTTGAGGAAAAAAAAAAAGTTGTAGACTCTTCCTTTCCTGCACTTCTCTCTTCCCAAATGTTTGTTTTCACTTGCATGCTTCCTATTCAGTGTCAGGTATAAAATGACATGTGTTCTCAGCGAGCACTTCCCATCCAAGAAGTTGTTATATTTCTGTGGTGAATAAAACAATTTTTTAAGGAGTTGTGAGACCTTTTTGAGGATGGAGATAGCTTCAAACATTTTAGACGCTTCATAAGTTATCATTTCTACGAATGCTTCAAAAGACCTCCTTGTATTTTACTGTCTTGTGTTTTCCATACTGAATTGCTTTAGGATGTGGGGTTTTCTTTGTTTTTAATTTTTGTTTTCAGAAGTTGAAAGAATTTTGAATATTAACATGGGCTTTTCCCCTCTTTCTCCCCCCCCACCCCTTCAAGAACCTTTTTAAAACGCTGGGGTTGTTGGAGTGGTTGAATTTTTCCTGGATTTGAGTGAGAAATTCAGAAGACTGAAGCCCAGGCTCACTGTCTACCTTTCACGGAGGCCCAGCCGTGAGAGGACAGAAGAAGGCACGTGGCGAATCATGACAGCGGACAAAGAAAAAGACAAAGACAAAGAGAAGGACAGGGATAGAGACCGGGATAAGGAGCGAGACAAGAGAGACAAGGTGAGGGAGAGTGAGAACTCGCGTCCTCGACGGAGCTGTACATTGGAAGGAGGTGCCAAGAATTATGCGGAAAGTGACCATAGTGAAGATGAGGACAATGACAACAACAGTGCCACCACAGAGGAGTCCACAAAGAAGAGCAAAAAGAAACCACCCAAGAAGAAGTCCCGGTACGAGAGAACAGACAACGGTGAAATAACGTCCTTTATCACAGAGGATGATGTTGTATACAGGCCTGGAGGTAAGAAATTCTTATGTTTCCTTTGAAAGTAATTGTACACCAGAGCTACCAGTTAGTTGGCTGCAGCAGACAGCACAGTGTGGTATCTGTTAATTTAAATTATGATTGTCCTAGGGGCAGGTTCCTGCATTTCCATTGGAGACAAATATGGATATGCATGCAAAAGCTTTTGACTGTATCTTGTAATATCTGATTTGTTGGAATGAACTTAGCTCCTCTTTGAAAAAGAGCCACCCTTTTTTCTTTCTACTGCATTAAGCATCTGTGTATCATATGGAATCTCTGTCCCTGGGAATTTTGAAACTAAATTGGATAAAGCACTGAGCGCTTTGCTCCAACTCTGAAACAAGACCTGATCTGAGCTAGAGACTTGACTAGGTGGCATATAGAGATATCTTCTACCCTTCCCGACAGGTTTTTCTGTGAGTCTATGATTTCTTTGTGGAGCTCCTCTCCTGTCTTCTGTTTGTGAAATATAAATCATGTGACTTAAGATCTCATACCTATTATGCCATTGATTTCACCCCCCTCGTTAATAGCTAGCTAATGCCTACGCACAGCAGCTTAGCTATTGGTCAAAAGACAGTGTCAGTTATCAGCAAGTGTCTGGGATGTTTTGGGGACAGAAACAGAAGCTTGCAATGTGCTCTGGATGTCTTGGACGTGCCTCTTAATTACTGCCAAGTTCACATAAGATTTTTAGGGTCTCATGTAAAGTTTCAAGATCTAACCTGTGGCTGCTGCCAGCTAACTTTTTCCTCAAAATGAAATTGTACTTGAAAGTCAGATTATTCAGCTAGCTGTATTCCTCATTTCTGAGTAAAAACTTTGTGTTCATCTACACAGCATTTTAAAGGTGTTGATTGCAGTTATTTGTTCCACCACAAGGAATAGTTATGTTTGGCTTTACTGTTCAAAGCATTGGCTTAAAGGCTCCGGTAGTTTTATATTACTTTCCTGTAAAATGATCAATATGCTGTAGTAACACCGCTGGAGCAAAATAGAGATGGATTCAAACAAAAAAACCGTGGAAACTAACGAGGTAAAATCTTGTCTGATTTTTCCACGAGATGCTGTATATCTCAACTGCTAAAATCTCATTGTATGGGTACAGATGTAAATGTTTTAAATTTTCTCTGCAGTTGTAGTTGCTGTAAACGCTCTAAAATGCTAGTTGTATGTGTGGGCATTATCAGCTGCAGAGCTCTCTGCAGTTGCTGTAAACGCTCTAAAATGCTGGTTGTATGTGTGGGCATTATCAGCTGCAGATACAGATGGGCTGAAATTCTGCTGGTTTTGGAGGTGTTGCATTCCATACTTGTTATTCTGTGTGAAAGTTGTAGAGTCTGTTTTCACTTAGATCTACCAGCGTTTGTCAAAATAGCTTATCTATTGAAATGCTTCAAATATCACTTCAAACCATTCAAAAGATATGTTTTTCTCTTGGTCAGGGCTTGTAGCTGAGTAATATTTGTTGCTTGAGCAGTAGTCATAGGGAGCCTGCAAAAGCATCAGCTTTGGTGGCAATCTTATTTTCAGTGTCAGAGGATGAAAAATAATTTAGAATCTGTTAAGAACAGCTGTTGTGTGGGCCCAGTAGTACAATGCGATACACTGGCTTTATTGCAAAAAGACTTTGCTTAAAATTAAGATGGAAAATCAGGTTGTGATCTTGATTTTATCCTGTAGTAGGATAGAGGAAGTATTAGCACTCTATCCAGTAGGTGCAGTGCTTGGAGTACCTCTGATGTAGCAGTACTTGGATAGAGGGTTATTTGCAGAACAGCAGGGATCAGTACTGTAGTTATACAGAGTTTGCACCTTTGCCAGGTGATTGACAAAGAGGGGGAGAGAGCCTGTAAATGCTGGTAGCGTGGGGAGAGCTTAGATTCTTTATGCTGTATTTGTCATGAGACTATCCATTCAGAAGAGAAACCTTCTTTATGTACAGACTGGCAAGAGCTTCAGTTATGGCTTGTACCTTCTCACATGCCAGCAATTACACACTGGGGGAGATGCTATTTATGGACTGAAATGCAAGGTAAAGCCTCAGTCACAGCACAGGCATGAAGATGTGTCAGAGAACCTGCACGCAGCAAATACTCTGTAAATGCTGGCCAAGCACCACTCAGGCCTTATGGGACTTCAGGGAGCACGCATGGTTGATAGTGTGGGACAACAGTCTTCTCTAACAAGCCGAGTACTTCATCAAATGTATTTTGGTGATGGTGGTTGCAGATAAGGGAGCAATTCCTCCTTGTACGAGTGTTGTTTGGAAGGGTTTGGAAGAGGTTGCGTGATCTGGTAAAGGGTTTGAAAGCTGGTCTGTCCAGTCTCGACTAAGACTAGTGCTGGCCGTAGGCAGCTTGCTTCATTTTCTCTTTGCCCATCTTTCTGCACTGTTTGAAGAAAAGGGGGTGGGTGAAGGTGTCTGTATCTGATCTGGAGGAGGTTATCTAGCCAAAGAACAAGGAAAGCCATAGAACTCGTGATAATTGAGATATTTTATACCTGTTTTGTAATTTAAAATTCTGCTTATTAAATTTTACATTTTATTAGTAGTAATTAGCATAAGAGATGTACCCTAGCACTGAAACTTTTCTGTTCAGTTTGCTTTTTGTGCTTTTTTAAAATTGCATCTGTCTCCTGTCTTGAAAACTGCAGAGAGCAATGAGAACACACATTATAGGCTAGCTCATTGTTGGAGGGACATGAGCCTAGCTGAAACCTTAATTGACTATACTGATTTTTAGATTTTATTTAAAACATAATTTCTTAACAGGAGTGAGATCTTGAATACACATTCCAGTGCATAATATATTCTAAAGCCATTTTAGCATCTATTACAGATGCAAATCTTAGCTTCTGTCTTATGGCTAGGTTACATATAGGGAGATGTATTTGTAGCTAAGGGTACAAATTACGTAAAATTTAAGAGGGATTGAGAGAGTTTAATGAGGCTTGCACAGCAAGGATTAGAAAGATGAAAATGAAAGGTGTGTGCAGAACGGATAGCTGTCTTCAGTTTACATCTTTTAGGCTTTAAGGAAAGGAAATCCTTTCCATTCATTTGATTCTTTCTCTTAAATACTCTTACGTGGATGAATGTTAAAGGTCTGCATTTTCTTACTGTGAAGTCCTTGGTAAAAAATCGCATTCTGTGTTTACCCCATTGCTGTATAGTACTTAATCCAGCACTTAATACTACTTTTTCCTGTGCTGAGCTCAGCAGCTATATTTGAGTAATAGCAAATAAACTGTAAATGAAAAATCAAGATCATTGGAATTTTTTCAAATGAAAGGTTACACTATATTGTTACTATATAAATACTGTTCTTATTAATTTGCATAGATATAATGAAAGTACACATAGCTTTAAACCATGTATTAAAATTTATTGAGTAGAGCTCAGACAACGCTATGCAATTAATCTTCTACTTTGTTGGAAATCACACGGGCCTATCCTAAAAGCTTGTTGGCCCACTTCCCCATCTGTCAGTTTCCACAACCTCCCTCCCATTTCCTTCCCAATCTAATCTGTGGGTTTTTTTCTTTTTTTTTCTTGCAGTTCTTACTTTGCTCTTGTCAAAATGACTGTCACGGTAACATTTTTTTATTGTACAATGTGTATTCAGATTTGCCTATAGGCTTCCTTAGCATAAGGTAATGATAGTGTAAAATGGTTGCATCAAGACTGAGATTTTTTTTTTCCCCCCTCCTCTTAAATTGTTAGATTATTTAATCATGAATTTCCTTCCGTTTCTAGTGCAGACCGATTCCCTTCTTTCCTACTGGCTTTTGCCAAAATCGAGCACGGTTTGAAAGGGTTGATTTCGTGTAGGTTTGTATGCACGTGCAATATGGTTAACACATGGCTCCTAATTGGGTGTAGTCTAAAATTGGTGGTCTTGTTTTGTAGTATGTTTTCTGCAGTTCTACTTTTTTGATTGTCAGACTATAAGCAAATTTGAATACTTTGATACTCTGCTGTGCAAAACAGACTTATAACTACATCTGTTGTTTGGGTTAGACAATTGGTCTCCATGTATGATTTTCTGTATAGAAGAACGTACTGAAGTGCTGTCAGTCAAATGGCTGTCAGTGTATTGTACTGGACTTCAGTGGCTAAGGTGCTTTTGGAACAGCTGTCCAGGCTTTTTCCAAGTGCCATGCTACTCCAAACACCATTGAGTAATGTAGTGGCTTTTGTGTAGGCCCTGCTTTTGATACTTGGTTAAGAGAATGACTTACCTAGCTGGAAGAGGGAGCTATGTGATGGAAAACAAATAGCGCTGTCAGTAACTTTCAATTTCTGGCCAACGTAATGAAAGATAGAAATGGTAGTGATGATACTGTTCCAGAGAACCTTTTTTCCCCTCCCTGTTCTGGAGGGCAACAACTTGCCTAAAGTCTTACATGGACCTGATGTATGGACGTACTTTTTTTGTGTATCTTCAGCTTGTCTTTGAACGTGGAGATTTTCTTTTCAATATCCCAATAAACTGCTCTTGTGAAGTTAAAGGGTTAAGATTCCAGAGAAAGTACATAGCAGAAGTATCTGCATCAAAATAGTAGCTGGTTATGTGGATGCTTTTATTGCCCTGTTCCTTTTTGTTCTCTGAACTCTTGCATACTTTTCTTGCTAGAGGAAGCAGTATTGTCCCTGTCCCCTTTCACCCTCGGTCTGTTCAACACATCAGGAAGGGGTATTACTGTATTAAAGCCACAGAACTTAATACTGAGGATATTGTTGCTACTGAGCAGACTGCTGTAATGTCATCATGATAGCACCTTGAATGCTGGACTGGAAAAACATAGTTGGGTGAAAGTCTGAGTTGATTTGGAGCCTCAGGAAAACAGATGACTTGATATGTCACCTGGAGATGAGGACAATATTGTTTCCTCTGCCTACGTAGAAACATTTAAAAGGATCTGAAGGAATTAAAAGGATTTATGAGGATCTGTTTCTACAGTGACATCAGTAGCTATATAAACAGCACATCAGCAAGAGGAATCAACATGAGGTAACACAAGGTGAAATGCTTCTGCAGGGAGAGTAGTGCATTATAGGACTTCATTGTTTGAAGTCCTATAATAATCCAAGCAAATTGCTTCGGAATAGCTTACATGAGAGCCTCTCTGTTCTAGGTGCTTTAAGATCTGTGTGAAGTTGGAAGAGGTGCGGCGTGTTAGATACGGAAAATGCAGTTTGATATGGTGCAGGGAAAGAGGCAGAATTAGCTTTACATGGATCCTGGAACATCTGGCCTAGTATATGAAAAAAACAGGAATGTGTCTCTTGGCCACTTTGGGGTGTTTCAGGCAATCACTGTTTGGGACAGCTGTTGGACTTTTTGGTTTAGTTGCCTTTTTTTAAGGTATGGGAAATCACTGTCACTAGGATGAAAGTGAGATATTACTACTGGAAAATACAACTTGAGTACTAACTTCTCTGGATTTATAGGTTGATGTCACTTTAAAGTTTTGTTAGATTTCTGTCCCTGAGTGCTGTTCAGGAGGCACCATAACCCCATAAGCTATTATCTGGACAGGCATCAGAGAAGGAGAGAGAGACTGAATTTGCAGGTTGGATGCACTGTTGTGAAATACTGCTGCTCAGTTGTCACCAAATGTATCAAAGTGAGATCTTACATGCTTTTCACTTTGATACGTTCTGTGATTATAGAGTATGTGGCCATTTTTCAAAGGGAGCACTTCATAAGCTATGAAATAGTTTGCAGTCTTCAGTGGCTCAGATTTGAAGCCTGCGGTTGTTGGGTTATTGCGCTATCACAATGAGAAAATAACAAAGGATGGTGGGTCATCTTTTGCGTGAATCTGCAGGCCTGACATCAGTGTCCTGTGGAGTGTGGCCAATGGAGTTCCAATCACAGTAGAACCAGAATTATATTTACTTCAGACTTAGTTGGACTGAGATTTCTTCTAACTATCTTAAAATCCACTGTCAATTTGGTTAGCAAGCAAGTATTAGGACTTCCAAATTTCCAAGCTTTAGTTTTTACTGATGTGATTAATTGTTAAATGTTCCCTTTCTTATAATTGTGCTGAGATGTTTTGCATTGTTGTAACTGAGGAAATTGCTGAAATGGCTGTTTTAATCTAGAAACCTCCATCAGCTTTATAAAGATATATATAAACAAAACCCAAGTGCTTCCTCTCTCTATTTACTTTGTTACTGAGTGGTATGCTGGTATTTGGGCTGAATGTTGGTGAAATTGCAATGCAGGAATTTGGCTCATGGTCTGACGGTGATTGGCTTGTATTTGACATTGACCCATGTGTTTGTCATTCTTCTAGATACTGCCTTCTGTTTATTCTGACAGCTTTACCAGTTGAGAAAGGTGGCCATGCCACCAGAATTAAATATAAAAATACATATAATATGAACATGATTTTTTTCTATAAACCTTGAAGTTCTGGCAAGTGGTTTTTTTAGGCTGCTAAAAAATTGCGGGGAAAAAAGTTAGTTCTTTTCTGGGAAGCTTTTAAAATTTGAATTTTATGTTTGGGCAGAAGGAAGAAATGCAACAAAACTATTTTTTCAGCTGTACATTTTAATTTTAGGAGATCTTTGGCCAGACTGTTTTCTGTCCATGTTGTATGGATTGACCAAGTTTGTCATGGAGATGTGTGTTTTTGCATGTGTGGTCGTCTTTTCCCTCAAAAGCTTCATAGTTGAAATGAGAATGTATTCTAACATGATGCACTCTGTATTCCCCTCTTAATTTGAAAGTCTGTTACCGTCGTGATAGTAGATCATTGAAATAATCAGATATTTAGTGGCAGACTTTCAGCTGCTGTAAATAGGAGTAACCTCAGGAGCTGTGCTGCTTAATGTGTTTATGAGAGTTCCCTTATTTTTCACACTTACACCGCTGTGTTTTCAACCTTTCTGTGTATGTGAATAGTGGTGAGGAAAACTCGTAACAATCTTGTTTTAGAAGAAGAGATTATCTTTAAGACTTTTGTTTCGATGGGGAGAAAAATGCATTCTTTACTCATTCCTCCTTGAGTAATTAAAAGAAGGGGGAAAAAAAATAGAGAAAAGGCCTGGGTTAGTAGGTGAGTCTTAAAACATGTCAGGAGGGTTAACAAAATGCATAAAAGCATTTAAAAATGTGTAAAAGCATCACAGAAGGATTTTCTCTGAAGTTGATGGAAGTCTGTAGAGAACTGTTTCCACGTGCAGCTGAAACGTGTTATTGTTCTGTGCTATTGGTTATAACAGCGGTTGTAATCAGTTTTTATTCTCAGCATTTGAGATATTATGAAAAGTGTGGTTTTTAAAGATCAGGTGAGTAGGTGAATAATATTAAGTGTAGAAAATAATTAAGGCTACATGACAGCATACATCGACTACTTAACTGCATATAACTAATTTTCTGTGTATGTGCTGTTAGTATAAGCAGTAAACATAAGCCAAACTGGAAAAAAAAGAAGGCAATGCATTTACTGAGTTCATATTTACTCTTAAATGTGGCAGGCATTGCTCTGTATATGGACAGCTGTTGGTGCTTGACAGATGGAGTCTTAAGTGCAGATCAAGGCTGATCTAGCAAATGGATCCCTCTGGCTTTGTTTGGCTTTTGTGTATAAATCATGAAGAGCAACACTAAGGAGGTGAGGGTACCGAGGGGTGGGGGCTGGATATCTGGGACTGGGGACATTGCTTAGCCAATGTTGGTCTAACAGATAGTTTTTCATATTGTCTTTGTGATTACATGAAATTGTGATAGTGTTTTCGTAACAGATGAATTGTGCAAGTGATGAATTTTAGATTAGACTTTCTCTATAAGGTTATTAGTACTTTATCTGTGAGTCATCCCTCTGTGTTCATCATAACAAAACACGGGTCACTAACAAAGCTGTACTACCATTGATTACTATAATGAAATATTTCTAAAAGTAACATGGATTATGTGAACTCAATAAACATATGCTGTACTATATGAACTTCATAACGTGTTCCCTGAGAAGCTTGTATTGCAAAATAAAAATACCTTGTAAAGCTGTGGTGTTTTGGAGCTGTTATAGGATGAATGTGAAACTTTACATGAACACCTTATTGACATAATTTTTTGTGTGTGTGCCTACAACAGCTATAGTTGAAAATTTGTGGTTTAACTACCATAGGTGACTGTGGAACACAGATATGAGCAGTTTTGCAGACTGCATTAGGGAATTATTTTTGCAGAGGATGACTGTAGAAAGACTGTAACCTAAGCAAAAAGTAAGACTTTATGGGGAATGCAGCATGCCATTATGAAATTAGGCAAATGGAAATTTTGAAATAAAAACACAGTGAGTGGGGAGCAACTGTGGAAAAATTGGACTAAGGGGAAGGAATTCCTTGAAAATAGTGGTTTTCAAGGAGTGAAAGTGGAGTTTGTGGCTGCAGTAATTGTTCATGGCCTGTCCTCAATTTATTTCAGTTAAAATAGTTTGAAATTCTAGTGTGTGAACTTCCCAGCCCTTTTTCTTTTACTCTGTGGAAGTTGCCATGTCTTTCATCGACCATTAGATAAAGGAGTGTTTGGTCAATTGTAATGGCAACACCTGTGTAAGCAGTAAACTAAACTCTCATTTTAGCTTCTGTACTGGGAATGATGTTACGGTTTCCCATGTAGCACAGCAGTTTACTTTATGCCAGAGGATTGCTTTAACTTTTATCTGGAGATTTTTTTCTGATAAATTGGCAGAGGGAGGGAGTGAAATTTAATCTGTCAGAATTTTGATCCTGGGACTAACCTTTGCTGCTTCATTTTCGGAATACTGGTTTTGTTAAAATATCTTAGAAGTATTCATGGGGGGATGGAGGAGAAAGTTCATAGGTGAGGGAGATATTTCTCTACAGGTTTGACACTCAGTGCTACGCGTAAGCAGGCTAAGGGAAGAGAGTGTGTTGCAGTGAGACTGCCTTTTTTTTTAATTGTTTCCAAGTGGAATAGAAAATGGAAGAGGGTAAATACAACTTGAGTGTTGATGAAAGTAAATTCTTCTTTAAAAGTTATCGTCACTTTCACATTACTGCTTGATGGGCCACACTGGTAAGGTATTTATGTCTGTAACTGGGTATCTTCTAACGGATCATCAAATTTTTTTTTTCTGTAATATCATAAATTTTGGGCAACCTATTTGGTTTTCATTTTGTCCTAAAGAGGTAGTTTTGTATAAACAGTATCTGGTAGCAGAGTGTGTGTTGCTCTGAAGAAGCATCTCAAGTAGATTGAGATACAAATGGAAATATTCTTGCTTTGTTTCAGCATTGGCAGGAAGAATGGATCTATCTAGTCTTCTTTTTTTCTTCAAAGTCCAAAATGTGTTATGGATGCTTTTACCAAAAGCAGTAAAGATATTTAAAGCAAAAAAGGATCAGAAACGCTGTTGTAAAAGGAGCGGCTAGATGTACGTGAAAACTGATACAGATTTAAGACTTTTTCATTTGTATTGTTTGTTTAGGAAAGAAATATACCTAAATGTAGACATATATTTATTTTTCTTAGGCTTGAAAATCTATGATTGTATCTTTACTGTGGTGATTGTACTCCTCTTTTCTTAATAGTGAGGAAAGCATTTTTTTTTTCTTCCTGAAATGGGCATTTCTTATTTAAGTAGCTGACTAGCATACTAGCATGATCATTATGCTTTAAAATGAAGGGAAAAAAGGTAACTTACCAGTGTTGAAACAAAGTAAATACACTTCTGGTGTAAGATTAGCTTTTACAGCTGCTGCACTAATTTGTTCTGTGTAAAAGGCATCTCAGAACTATTTACAAATTTAAACAACAGGAAAATATTTTTTGTTTCAGAAAATATGTATTGATTTCTTTCTTTAAATACGGATTGTTTTCAGTGCTGCTAGGTATTTGCAGGTAGGTGAATATGAGGTTGGCAGACAATAGGGAGAATATCACATAAGCTTACTTGATGGGAGTGTCTGTATTTGCATCACAGCAGGCTTTGAGGCAACAGACTGCAGCATTTGAAATACAGTATTCTGTGAAAGTCGTCCTCAGCCAAGTGACGCATTCAGTTATACCCTTCTGAACATGTGTGTGTTCAGGGCTGCACTGACAACTTATAAAATGGGTTACTCTCTATCCATTTGTCTAATCGGGAAGATGAAGTGATGGGCCAGTTACTAGGGAAATAGTAATGGCTGTAATTTTTTTCTAGTTGAGGGCTACACAAATAAAGCCCACCCATATTTTGATGAGGTATTGTAGTTTGTTGCACTTGAATTATCAAAAGGGTAGCTAAGGGAGAGAAGTTAAGCAACCATTTGGTGTTTGTGGTGGGCTTGGGAATAGAAGCGTTTTCTCTTCCAAGTTCTCTTGGTGTGCTTGTTTTGCCTACTAGAGCACGGAGTTACAATTATGCACGGTGCAGTAGAACAACTTCTTAAACCCAAAGCCATGTAAAGATGCCCAGTTTTCACATTAAGTACAGCTTCATGGGCCAACTGTATACTGTTGATTTCTTTTAATGTCACCATTGACTCATTACCAAAACTTGGGAAACACAAGTGAATGGAAATTGCATGAGAAGAAAGATCCTGTATCTCAAGTGATAAAGAATCTTGATCCCTTAATCTCTTCAGGTTTTTGTGTGTATTGGCCAATTGCGTGCTATATTCAAAGACATTGCGGAGATTGTTCAGTTGATTTTGTCGACCGTGACAACTTCTTCTGTTGGTTTCTTAAGGCTTATTATTAATGCTTGCATTTAAGGTATCAGAGAAATTATCCGTAGCCGTTGTTCTTCAAGGTGTTGCAATTTGCACATTAATGATTTTTTAATAGGAAAAAAAATGTTAAGGATATCTAAAAAAGTGAGATCATGTAGCGATGTGGTACTTTTGAATTGCTGCTCATCTTTTGTGTCTTCCACAGTACTTTAGAAAAAAAAATGTTGGATATCTAAAAAAGTGAGATCATGTAGCGATGTGGTACTTTTGAATTGCTGCTCATCTTTTGTGTCTTCCACAGTACTTTAGAAATGAGTGTCCATGAAGAGCTGTTGAAATGCATCCGGTTCAGGTTTGAGAGACAGGTGGCTACATAGGCATTTGTAAAATATCAGTGAGAAGTGTTTGGAGCAAATGTTGTACCTCTAGCTAAAGTTTTTGAGACCGTAAAAGATCAGAAAAGACTGTTTTAAATGGCGTGCGTGCAGTAAAGCTTATCTGTTGCTAAAGAAGGAGCTCTTAGACTAACTAGCTATTTAAATTTTTTTTTTGTGGCCTGCACTCTTAGTCCCACCCCTTCTCCCATTTCATGTATTTAATTGAAAAAGAAAAACAGTTCTAAGACAGGAGGATACCCTAGCATGAGTTAGTGGCTGAGCACCCACAATGTGTTTGCTTTCAGTGTGGCATTTTTTGGTAACACTACTTTCTGTAAGAAAATGTTTGGTTTGTATCAAAATTGTTAACGAAGTATGTCTGAATGCGTCTTGCAAGAAGAAAGAACTGTATAGTGTTGTGGACATGCATGAAAAGTGCAGAAAAATAATTGGTGTGGGAAATTGTGTAGCTGGGTGCCTGAACTGCAGAACAGTTGCTTTTATAAAATTGGGAACTGCAGACTACAATTAGCTGTCATTAATTTTGTTGAATAGAAATATGTTTCATTTATTGTACAATCAGGAGCCAGGCTTGAATGAGTTTAAATAGATGAAATCTAAATTATACTGACAGTCCATTAAACAGCAGCAAAACCCCTTAAAGAAAATGGATTCGCTATGATACCAGTTCATAATAAAATCATTTGCCAAATAAGAACTACAGTCCAGGCATCAGGAATACTTCTGTGGGTTTCAAATGAACACAGTAAATTGGTTGAACCATTTATTGCAGAACAGGGCTCTAGCACATTGTTTTCTGACAAGGAGCCAGCAGTGTTGCTTGAAATCTGCTCAGCAGGAAGTGACACTAAAAGATCAGACTAGCAATTTGTTTGTTGTCAGCCATATGGGGGGAAGAGGCAACTGTATAGCTCCCTACCTGCCAGGGGTAATATTTTTCTAGTTAAAACCGTGCGTTTGTCGTTCCCAATGCATTCCTCCCTGTGTTTCTACGTTTGTTACTAAACCATCATGCCAAATATATTGCTGTAGTTAGAGGTCTGTTTCCATTATTGACCTTTGTTTTCAAGGTTTTGGTAATTTTCCGGTGTTTGGAATACAGGCAGTTCAGATTTCAACATTTAGAATTCATTGAATATGGCAAATATTTTTCTGATCCTTTAAAAGGTACCACTTTGTTATTAATGCTCTGTAACTGTTAATCCCGTGCTCCTAATCGTATGTAAGTGTTCTGGGTGGTGGTGGTGAAGGATTGTGGCATTTAACTTAAAGTACCTGAGACAATGAAACGAAGAGCCCTGCTGCTTGGGGTTCCCACTAGTTTTGATTCGGGCAGAGGTATTTCTGGAAAACAGTTCAGAACTGCCTGATAATGCTTATTCACTTAGACACCAGAATGGAGGAATGTAAATATCTTTTAATTCTGGGAGGTAAATATCCTTTAATTATTTGCCTATCCCACAACTTGTACTCAGGATATACATACATATATATACACATACATATATATACACACACATTCCCCCCCACCCCGAGTGTCTCCCTCCCTCTCAAGTCCTTATATATATGCCCCTGTAAAGTCTATAAATAAAATTCTCTGTCTCCCATAGAATTGGGGTCCATCTCAATAAACAGTTGGATATTTTTTTTTTCTTTTTTTTAAAATCCAGGATGGTTCTGATGAAACAAACCTGTTTCGCAGGGCTTGCTTGGACACTGTTTCTTTCACAGTTTCTCAGATCCATCATACGAACTTCTACTGTGGTGGAACTGAATCTGTAGACTTAATGAGAATGTTGGGATAAGTGCTATCTCTATAAAGTCAGAGGTGGTGGATGTGGAACAGGAGTGTACACGTATGCTGCACGGATAAGTATACCTGAAGCATGCTTTTTAGCGCACGGATGGAATGGTTGAATATAGAGCATGTGTTACTACTGGTTACGTGAGCCAGATGATTCATCTGGCTGTCTGTGACAGTGTAAGAGTTGATGTATGAACTATTCAAACCTGGTGTCCAACGAGCTCCCCTAAGTTGTACCTAGATTGTTAAGAAGAGTGGGGTTTTTTACACATCTGGCATACCGTTTTTCAGAACCTCTAACTCTATCATAGAACATCTGAAGGAAAGCAAAATGAGGAAAAGAATGCGTAATCCAGTAAGATACTGGGATGTCAAAACTGGGAAATGCATGTGTATTGGAACTCAGGTTGCTTACAGCTACACTGGGAAGTCTGAGCTTGTGACTGTTGGCATACGATGGCAGGGGGGTTGCAGACAATTCCTTGACAATGGCTTTCAAGGAATATCTTTCCTGTGGAAGCATGGTGCTGTGCAGAGAGCCTAAGGCTTTGTTTCTTGGATGATGCAAGTGTTGACTCATTAGGTAAGAGATAAAAGGATTCTAATTGTGCAGATGGTTACTACATAAAATGCAGCATTTAAGCTGATAAAGGTTCATGTCTTCAGAAAAGTGAGGTGGTTGTGGTTTTTTTTTCCAAAAGATCTTTAAGTCCATGTATTGAAGCTCTAATTTTAAAAGCAGCTTTTAGTGTGAGAATATTAATGTAACCCTTCAGAACTAGGGCACATCTGGTGAATATCACAAGCCCAAAGGCATAATGACTCTCTACCATGTGTCATAGAAATACTTCATCTCCAGTGGGACATTTTACATGAAATAGGAAAGTAAGCAAATGCACTCATGGTTGGAGACAGGCAGTGAATCCCACTAGCTGTGCAGGGAACTTAAGATTTCTTTACTCTATTTTGCCATTGTAGTGGCAAAGGTTATGGAAAGCCCTTTTATTTTCTTTTTTTATCTTTTTGTTTTTCTTTCCCGTTGGAGAGTTTGCTGGTTTGTCACCAGTAAACTCCGTGGTGTAACAGATGGTTAACTCGTCTGAGGTGGCCCTTGCAAGTTGACGCATGGATGTTACCTTGCTGTGGAGAAGGCCGGAGTGTGAATTTATAGCACACCCATGTCCTGTGTGGTTACTTGCTTCATGCTTGCTCTTATTTACTAATAAATGCAGGATGATGCGAGGATGACTAAAAGGAATTAACTTATACTTTGATAAGTGTGTAAAGATGTTCAGAGCAACAACTTCTGCTTGCTATGTTTCATCCTATAGCTTACTTTGCAGTAATTTCTTTGTTTTGTGATTTTTCATGGAGCCGATGTAGATAATCAGGCATCTCCCTTCATTTTCTATTAGTGGTATGATCCTGTCTATTAAGGGAGTCATGAGCCTTGCCTAACAAAACACATCCTTAAGTTCAATTTTCAAGGGATCTTTGCAGATGACAGAGCAGCCAATGCAGAATGTAGTTGTTGATGCAACTATAATAAGGACTAGAAAAGAAAAAATGACCGGCAAGGGAAGGAGACTTGAAGGGTTTGGAGGTGGACAGAATACAGTCTAAGAAAAATACTTTAAGTTTATTGTTACCTTGCAAGTTAAAGGGAACAGGGAGAAGGTAAGTGAAAGAATAATGGTGATGCAGTATGCGTAGTGGGATTAACTTGTGTATGTTTAAGCCAAGGCCTCTTGTGAGGCTGGATTTCAGTCAGCTGGGGTTTGGAGAAAGATGGTTGTAAACCAGTGAAGAGCAAGCACTGGATGTGGAGCCAGTGTAGTGGTGTTCATGAGTGCTTGTTGGCCTTCTGAATTGTATCTTGTTTTGTAGGGAACTTATCTTGTCAGGGTTCCTGCGTGAACATGTATAGCCCTCAAGCTGCCAAACGTCAGTAGCCGCAACCAAGTCCACTGCCTGACATAGTACACTCAGAGACAGCAAACTAGTGACTTACTTAACTAGGATGAGTAGGCATAAAGTGGAATGGCTTAACTACAATTACGGGCCGCTCAGTCCATAATTCCATGTAGTGAGATGAGTAACATTTTGAGTATTGGATAGTATTTCTTTGAAAATCAGGGGGCTAGGAATTGTATATCACTGTAGAGCAACTTCAATGGCCATGACGCTGAGCCATTCAATTGATGACATGTTTAAATTAGGAAATTTACAGTCAGTTTGATTTTTTTTTTTGTTGGGCTTTTTGAGTGAAAGGATTGAATGTTAAGGTTAGTAGAAATGAATATTAATATTGCAGGAGCAAACAGATGTCTGAAACATACCTGTATTGTGAGTTCCTTTCTAGAATAATAGATGTTGAAATAACTGACCAGAATTTCTTTCAGGTGTCTGAATGGAGAAGTTTGATTTTTTTTTTGTTGGGCTTTTTGAGTGAAAGGATTGAATGTTAAGGTTAGTAGAAATGAATATTAATATTGCAGGAGCAAACAGATGTCTGAAACATACCTGTATTGTGAGTTCCTTTCTAGAATAATAGATGTTGAAATAACTGACCAGAATTTCTTTCAGGTGTCTGAATGGAGAGTGCATATGGGTTCATTGTATTTTAGGCTGACAAACAGCCTCAGGCTTCAGACTTCCATTTAGTGTGAAGAGAGTACATGTCACTCAATTTATATAAATCTGCTGATCAGTAAAAGAATTCAGAAGCAAGTAAACTTGTCTGTGTGAGGAGCATCTTTATTTTGTGATTTTAAGTATTTTAGCTGTTTGTTTATGACAAATGGGGCATCTTCTGTAGTTGTCAGAGTGGCAATAGATGCTTGGATACAAAGCAGCCTAAGCAATAGCGATGAGAATTGACTGAAGTTGTCTAAGTCTATGCAGAAGTTCTCTGCAGCCATATAGAGCTAAAAATGTTCCAGAAGTATGTGATCAGCGGGGGAAAAAAAGGGTGCAATAGCACATTCCAATGTGCTAAGGATAAGGAGGGTCTTATTCTGTATTTTTCATGGGCGTAAGTCTCATCTACGCAGGTTTATTGCCTTAGAAAAATGATACGCGGTTTTTCTTTGTTGCTTGGGTCTGCATCAAAGCTGTTCTTCAAAATAATGTATTTTGGATTTCTGGTAAATGAAAGTAATTGCTCTTTATGGTGAGTTTTGAGTGGCTAATGTGAATGCATCTATAAATGTTCTCCTTTTGGCATTTTTCCAGTTTCTAGTGTTCATGACATTGCTTTGCACCTGAATTAACTTGTTTTCTTATCTGTATGGCCTCTATTGCTTTGGAGACATCTTAACTGGATGTCATCTTTGTTTTAAATCTTGGCAGGCAACCAGCAGTGCCTTACTTAAGTGCAATATACTAGTGAGTCAACATGTTTGCTTTATCCATAGTAGATGCCAGATTCTCTTACTTTTGTGTCAGCCATTTCAGAGGGATGCTTAGCTGTTTATTCTGTGCGCTGTCTGATAACATTCTGAAAATGAGGCTTGTGAAACTGAAATATTAAGGAAAAAAAAATCTTGGAAGTTGTGGTGTTTTCTGTATCTGAAATCTTGCAGCTTTTTATACACATTCTTCAGTGAATCCTGAAAAACTTCCTGCAAATGAGTGATGGAACATCACGTAAATGGATGAGTCACCTGGGATGCTGAGCAGTTGGTTTGAGTGAGTAGAGGGCTGTCTAAATGGAACGATTAGCCAAGGAAGTCTGGGATAACAAAATGGTGCAGGAATACTTTGATGTGGTTAAATTGCTGTAGCTTCTGAATAAACTGAATCATACTGTAGTGATGCAAGGAGGCGAAGAGGATGCGTTTGGTGCAAGGTAGTTCAGATTCTTACCTCCCAAGAGAGACTGACTTCATAGCTTCTGTGGGATTTTCAGGATTTTGGATGAAAAGTGTGAGTTACAAGTCAAATAGATTACTGTTGTTCTGGTGTTGATGGTTGATTACATACATGATATTTCAAGCTTTTGAAATGTACATATGCATGCTGTTGCAACAGCTGCTACTATCTTAGCTAGGAAATACACAATTTGAAATTGGTTGTTTGGAAAAGGCAGGTTGTACTTGAAATAAATGGACATAATTCTTCTTCATTCTACAGAGGTACTGGAGGTTGTTACAGAAAACTGTTTATTGTTGTGTTCTTACTAAAAAGGAAAAAAAACCCCAAGATTTTAGTGCATTTTGCATCCATGAAACCTCTGTTTCTCTTGAGACTCCTGGTGTAAGACATTTGGTTCGTCGCATTATGGATAGTGAAAATATGCAGCAGAGAACTTCAAACTGAGACTACTTACATAGATACCTATGTAGCCTTGCTATTTAGCATGGTTTCCTGTGATGCCATCATCATTAAGACAAATCGCTATATTTAGTAAATACTTGGTTAGCACTAGCATTTCTGAAAGATTGTACTCCTGACCGTGTCTCCTCCTCTGCTGTAATGCTAGAGTGGTATTAAGGATTCATAATAAATCCAATATGAGTTAACTCTTTCTCACAATTTCCTTTTACTTTGCTTTAAAGTTTAAAATTCTTTGCTCTAAAACTTTATTTAATGCTTATAGCATAAAATTGCCTCTAAACACCTGCCTTCCTAGTGTTGATTGTTTCACGCTCTAGTTGATTCCATTATCCTTCTTCTCTTTGTTACTGTCTCTCAATTTAGTTGGGGTTAAGTTTGTATCAGGTGGACACCTGGTAAAGAGATGCCAGCTGTACTGAAGTGGAATTCTTACTTTTGTTGGCATTTTTATGCTAAAAAGAGCTGTGCAGAAGCTCTCAAAAGAGGCCAGGACTCATACGGAGCTGTAACTGACAGTGAGCGTAGGGAAGGTCAGTAGTGGTGCTTCTCATGTAAAAAAGCCTTTCGGAACTAGTGGCCTGAGAGGTCATGAATTCATTTCAGTGCTATTTTTGTGGATGCTTTTGTAGTGAATGATCAAAACTTATTACAGTAACAGAAATTCTCAGAGATTTCAGTTAGATTTGGGTAAATTAAGCAATGTTAACTTCTAGTTAATAGGAAAAAAAATTAGGAGAACTGCCTGGTTTGGAACTTGCATGCTAAGTTCTGGTTCAGAACACTCAAGCTGTGAGTTGTTACATTTGTGTGTCTTCTAGTGGGAATGTGGACATAACTCTGCTATAATTACATTCCTTCTGTACACTTGGAGAGGAGCTTCACTGATGCTGATAAAATTATGATTTCAGATTAATCCAGATTCTTATCCGGTGCCTTTGACTCTTGCTATAAAATAAGCAATAGATTTTCAGCTTAAAAAAAGAAATCTATTTTGTCAAGCTCATTTGACTTTATCAAATGCTGTTGAGAAGTGATTAACAGTGCAATTTGCGATGGATGGAGAACGGTGTGGTAAAGAAGCCTGTTTTAGAAATGGTGTTGCAGGTAGAAATTTGACGCTTGGATTTACAGGCTTTGCTTCAGATGGTTACTATGGTTATGTGATAAACCAGCAGGAAGCGACTCCTTGGTGGTTACAAGGCACAAGCATTTGAGAGGATGCAGATGCTCTCTGTTAAAGCCTACGTTCCAGGCCACCCTGTGGTGCACTGTTGTTGTCACTTAGCCCTCGGTTCATACTTATCCGCATGTGGTTGTGAGATGTTCCTGGGCAGGTGATCTGTTCTGTCAACTTGTGCTCCATGGATTTAGTTTTTTTTACTTCAAGGCATTGCCTAATCTATTCACAACTAGATAGTATTTGTGCTAAATGGATTTTATTCTGAAGAGGAGAGTCTAAGTAGCCTTTTCCCATTTCTGTTCTAAAAGCCCCTGATACTTGAGTTCTCGCAGCAAGGTTTTGGTGGCAGTTGAAGCGATTGCTTTTAGCTGTTTGCTAGCCTTTATATTCTCTGGGGATGTAGACCAGAGTGAGCTTGCTTGTCGTTTGTAGAGTTTCTTCGGAAGACTTTCTTCTGCAGAAGTCAAGGTGACCTGCCTGACTTCTGATACTGATGTGCTCTGACCTCAGCCTGATTCGTAACCACCTAAAGACGAGCATCTCTTCCAGTCTAGATTGAAATCATGGGTTAGTATAACTGAGAAATACTTTTGTCTTTGAATTCCTTCCATTGAATGTGGAATTTTAGCTATACTGATCAGCAGGCTTAATTTGAGCCTAGTATGTAGAGATTATTTTATGGCCTACTGGGGGAAAGAGGTACTGCTCTGCTGTCATGGTTTTGCAGTTAAAAAACACAAATGTGTCAATTCGATGGGTAGTGCCTATAGTGAGGGTGCTGGAGGTGAACAGTTTTGCATCTGAAACACAGTGTACTAGCTTTGAGGTGTAATTCTTCTGGGACTGGTTGTTTTTTAGAAACCTTGACTTACAGTGCCTTGATGTGCTGCTGACATGGGATAAAATAATGGCCTAATTGCAAATTTGTAGAGATGATCTGAAAACAGAATTTAGGAAGATAAGGGAAGATACAGAAAAAATAATTTCACACTTTTTTAAATGGCTGGTAGAAAATCTAGAACTATTTCCAACTTTCCCCCCTTGTGGTCTCACTGCTGAGATGGAGAGAAACGTCTCCTGGTGTAAGCAGAACACAAATTCTGTGGCTATGAAACGTCCCAATGTAGGAAGGGTTTTTATGGTATGAAGTATTGGACTGTAACTCAAGTTCACTTCCTTGCTTCATCCAAAAAAACCGCCCATAACCAAACCCAAAAACACAACTCTCTGAAATCCCAGCCTGTTGTCTGACTATTTCAGGCTACAATTTCTTGCCTGTGAAATGAAGATACTGGTGTTTTACTGGAATACTAGTATAATCTAGTGTTGCTGGGTATCACTGTGTTTGTAGCCAAAAGCAGCAAGTCCGGGCCTGCATGATTGCAACAAGCAGTGCGGAATTTGGGGAAAGGTGCTAAGTGCCTTTAAAGCTTTGTTTGCCAGCAAAGTTGCTTTGATCCTGGCAAAACATCAGTTATCTGAAATTAATGAAGATGGGTACTCTACACCTCTATCTGTCATTAGAACAGGATATTATACTGCTGCCACATATAAAATGAGATGCACAACCATGTAATTCCGGCATATATCATTGAAGTGCTACAGATTTGAAATGCTTGGCCTTTTTCCAGCTTGGTTGATATAGCTAGTAAGACTCTTCCTGCACTTTTGATAGTCCTAAGGTAGTCCTGCTAAATAGCTGCTAAGTTTCTTTCTTTTAAATTAATCGTTGAGTTAACTCTCAGTGGTGAGAGAATTCCTGAGTACAGGTTGGGTTTCAAATGGTTAATGAAGGGTTTCTTTTGTCTTTCAGGAGGAAGATGTTTTATTGCGATAAACAATGACAGTGCATCCTTAGGAATGCTCTTTGTGGAGCATAAGAACTAGAAAATATTTGTCTTGAGCAACTTTTAGATTTTTACAAGACATGAAGCAGGGTATTAGTTGTGTTTTGAAACATGTCTTGTAAAACTCTAAGACTTTGGAATTTTCCTGTAGAAATATAAAAAGGCTCATGGAGATTCACTCCTAGAATAGCTGGTGTTCTTTGTGTCTTCCATCTTTTGAATAGCAGTTACCTATCTGAACATAAAAGGAGAACACAATGACTGTCCTTTAAATATTTGTTTGGCTTTGAGAATAGTATCTTTGCCTTCTAGCAAGCTGTGTGTGAATTTTCAGATTTCTAAGGTCATTATCATTAATCAGGCACTTCTTTCTTATCCTTGCTGTAATTTTATTCTGAGGCACCGCTTTTGTTGCGGTTACTGCCAAGACTGTTTTTAATACAACAGACCTTATTTTACAGCAACCCTGTAGAGTCCAGTTGTCAAAAGGAAACAAAAATAATTACTCAGTTTCTGTCAAATGTAATTTGAGAAAGCCCAGTCCTTCCCTGAGGTAAATCTAATTTAGTTTGCTGCATTTCATCTATGATTGGTTGCCTTGGTTTTCTTCACAATTAGAAGAGAAAATATGTTAGTGCTACCTTCTTAATAGCAAGCTAACCACAAAAGATCTGATTAGTTTCCTGTCTTATTTTGATCTGGTTCATAGGTTGTGACCTGGTCATTTTTTTGAACTGAATTTGGTCTTTTATGACTTCCTTTTGTTTTTCTAGCAAAACGTCTATTCAAATCGAAGTTAATTTTTATGCAGTTAATTCCCTTATTTATCATCATAAAGCATCTAGTTTCTATTTTTAGATCACACTTGGAATAAATTACATGTTATGCAAATGAAGTGGTGGCTCTTTCTAAGCTTAAGCTGTTTTTTAATTTATCCTGTTTTTATGTTCTTTCTTGGAGGTACAGAAGTTAATTTCCATTATTTTAAAATCTTGTTTTTTTTAAAGATTGCGTATATATTGAAAGTCGCCGGCCGAATACCCCGTATTTCATCTGCAGCATTCAAGACTTCAAACTGGTAAGGAAAATTTTCACATATCCTCCTTTTCCCTGCCCCATTCTCCGGTGAGATGGCAATATTTCTTAGTCTGTATCTCTTCCTGTAGCTCCTTGCTCCTTCTGAGTAAATCTTTAGCTTCTGAATAGTAGCTGTTTTGCTATTAAGACAGTGATCTGTCCTTGGTATAGACTTAATTAACTGGGCTGTAGAGTTCAAATTGTGGTCTATGTCATTTTAATGTTTTGGAACCCACAGAAATATTAACTTTGAGTTGAGTGTTTTCGGGAAATTGTGGCTCAGTAAGTTAAGTTGTTTTTTGTTTTTTTTTTTCCTGGGAAGTTAAATTTGGCTGTGCCTTTGCCTCTAGCTTTATATAGCACAGCTGTGTAAATGGAAGCATGTGGGCTGACTTGTGGTAGCCTGTTTATCCCAGCTGATCGGTGGACTGACAGTTGAGGATGCAAAGAGAGACTAGACCAATATGACAAGTTTGATTTGGAAAAATACAACATTTGAGAATGCTTTAGCACTTTATTCTTTAAAAATGAAAAGCCGGGGACCTGTGCAAGAAAAAATTAGTAGGAGTTGTGGTTTGCCCCTTTTTGTCTGAATTTTTATGCTTAAAAGGTAAAACACGTTCATTCCCCGTATGCTGTAGCTGCACAGAAAACCACTTGCTGCTTACGCAGTGCAGAGCAGGAAGCTGCTGCCTGTTGGACACAAAGGGCACCTATGCTTGTTTTGGACTTTCCAGTGCTTTGGGTAGTGTAAGGGGGATATTTGGAAAAGGTAACTGTTACTGATCATCTTGCTGTTGTTGGTTTATGGAAGTTCTGAAAATGTAAAACTGTCCTTCTTATCAATGCATAGTCTACAGACGTAGATCACCCACTATCTGTTGCTATCAGAATATATCTTCCTTTTCCAAGGTTTCTTATTCAAGTCTTCCATTTTACTCCTTACAAGTTTATTTTGTGAGGCCACAGTGAAGGAGAACGTGTAGACCTTCTTCAATATTGACGGCACTGCTTGGCACTTGTGAGTGCGGGCTCTCTTCTCTCTCCTGCCCTCCCTCCCTCTCTCTCCCCCGCCCCTTTTTTTAAAAGGAGTTCTTGAATTTGTAGTTAACAGGTTCTAGCAATGGGTTAAGCCACAGTTGTACTACTCTTGCGCATTAGCAGGTGCTTTTGTGTCTGACTAGAATTACAATGTGATAGTTGCCATTCTGGGCAATAAGTTCCTGCTGAGTTGCACTAATTGCTCAGGATATTAACAACAAAAGCTGAAGCTTCTGCTGTCAGCATTGGTCTTGTACAACACATTAAAGCTGTTTGCAAAACTATGTGGGAAATGTATTGCAGTATGTTTTAGTACCTTTAAAATTTTTTTTTGAGTGGTTTCTCTTTCTCATGTTTTCAGCACGCAAAGGATATGACATCAGGGTTGCTGGCAATTTTGCATATTTTTTCACATGGAAATAGTATCATTGTTTTATGTTTACTTTTGCCTGCTCTGAGTTCTTTAATTTCTCTGTTAGATTTTTTTCTTACTGACATCATGCATAAAAGGAACTTGTAAAAATGACAAAACCAGAAAACCCCCTTGATGCTGATTACGCTAGCAAAACTGAATCTGCAGTGTGTTTGTCACTGATTTTACTACTGGGGGAAAGGAAAGATGTACAGTGGAAAGGACACTTGATTTCTCTTCTAGTGGGAAATACCAACAGGAAAACAGTCTTGTTTTGCCTTCAGCTAAATATGTCAAGTGAAGCAGGGAAGTTAAAGTCAACAGCTTTGAAATGTCGCCTACTAATTAAGTACATTATCATGTTGGTTGTCATAAACTAAAAGTTTTTGGCTGAGTGTATGAGTCTTACCCTATACTTCCTGTTGTTCTAGGTGCAGTTCAGGCATAGGAGTTGATGGTGGTGTTTTTTTACTGATAAAAACAAGGAACGTAAGCTTGCATTTTAAAAAAAGGGAGGAGGGGGTTAAAAATGACAAAGCAAATGCTGTCTGATATACACATGTGCTATCTTGCAGTGTAAAGGTACTGAGGGTCATTCTGGGGATGAGGCTGGAGTACCATTCAGTTTCGTTCTTGAAGTAAACTGAAGTTTGACTTGCTTTTTCCAGTAAGATCTTCAATCATAATTAGATATGATTTTATGTTTATTGTGGAACTAGAAACTGGTTCTATGAAGTCTGGCAGTCTCTTCTATTTTAGTGTTCAAGCGTCCTTCATTTGACAGACAGATGGCAGGAGGCAAAGAAGGCAGAAGCAAATACTGAAGTATAGAGTGGTGTATTCCCTAAAATAGGGCTTACTCCCTTTCATGTTACTCAAGTTGTATTAGAAACAGCATCTTTGTGGTTAGAACTGTTTTGCCTGCTTCACTTTCACAAATACCAGTGTGGAAAATGGGGTGAGATTACTTATAACTTGATGAAGTCATACTACTCCAGAAGCAGATGTCGCAAATAATTTCAGAGCAGCTTTGTATTCTAGTGTCTAGATCTTGTGGCCTGGAGAAACCAATAATTGTTTTCCTATGCATGCTCTTTCCAGTTCCAGCAATTTTGGCAAGTAAAATGGTATGCTTTGTTGCATTAGCTTATACTTCCATCAGAAGTTTCTCTTGAGGTTAAGATGAATCAGTCTACTAAAAATTCTACTAGAGGAAGAGCTCTTTTGCTTTCCCGGAGAACAATTGCACTTCACCAATGGCCATAAAATCCTCGTGATGAAGCTTTACTTACTGGTAATTTCTTTGTAATCTGTCCTGTTGCCATCCTGCATTTTGTTGCTGTGTGTTGCTTTGCATGAAGCAGAGCTGTGATGCTGCAGAGATTGGTCGTTCCCTTCGTGAGTTGTATTAGTTCTTGTATTAGGATAAGCTGAGGTTGGGAGGAAGAGCAGCAGATTTGGTTCCCAAGCGTTGAGGGCAACTGGAGGAGCGTAGCTAGCTTTCTAGGTCTGTCTCCTGAGTCAAAAAATCAAATGGTGCATTAAGGAAGGCCGTGTGGGAAGAAGTTAAGTGATTTGGTCAATCCAGCTTACCTATGTTAGAAACTGTCATGGGTAACATTTATCCTCTTTTGTCTTTACCATTTCTGTGGTACTGGGTTCCTTCAAGCTTTCTGGGATTCATGTAAATGACTTTATGGAGTTGAGAAGTAAAATATGATTAACTATGATGTGTTGTGTCTTAGGGAAACTGTCAACAAGAAGTGGCACTTTAAGGAATTGTCATGTCCGTTCTGGTCTGCCATTGCTTCAGTACTTCCATAACATGGGTTTCACTGTAAGACTAATACCGTCTTTCAAAATCACTTCCAATAACATGTTGATAGTCTGATACGTGCTTGGGGAGAGACCTAACTAACACCAGCACCAAAGGTGTGATGGGAGTACTGCTCTGCTATGCGAACTTCTTGGCATGCTTTTAAGAAATGCACTGACTATTCCTGCAGCTGAGAAACTGCTTTGAAAAAGCATTGATTTGAAACCTGCGGGAGCCTCATAGAACACTGTTAGGGAATAAAGATGATGACAGAAGGGACTTCACCTGTTCCTTTATTGCTTGTCCTTTTCCACTGAGTTTGGAAAACCATCTGTAGTTCAGATGTGCTATTTAGCATCTACTTGGTATAATGCGCATCAGACTTCGAGAAGGCAAATGCACACTCAATTCCTGGTCAAACTTCATAGATTTTTTTTTTTTTTTAATGCCTAATTCTCTATGATACTTAGAGGGAACTGTGTTAATCTAATGATATGCCTCCCCAGCCCGTATGTCTGATGGTCCGTAGTTCTGGTACGGTTTTGTGTTTTGGTTTTTTTACACCATGTTTCAGTACACAAGGATGTCCAGTAAGGTTTGGAGGTGATGAAACAAGCTATCTGTTAGTCTTAAATATGAATGCTTATCAATTTTCCTTTCTCCCATAACTGTCTGTGAATACAAGTGGTAACTGCCATTTGTTGGGGAGCTAAGAAGTTTCACTTTTTCTCACTAATGATATCTGCATAGAATATTCGTAGTGAGAAAGCAATCAGGAATAATTTTCCTTCTTTAAAAGCTGTTTATGGCTTAAAAGCCATAAAAGTTGCCTGTGTTTAAACATGAGTTTCTACAAATAGGAGGAGGGTGTTTTTGTTGGTGCTGGTATGGTAAATAGGAATGGAAGATACTTCAGTAGCTTGTGGCAGCTCAAGTTCCCTGATGTTTTGCTACAATGTTGTGTTTTGGATTTAGAGTTACGGCATAGCTGAGACTCATTTTAATGGTGAATTGTTAAGAAACTAGTCAAATTAACTTTTTTTGTTGTTCAGAATGGTGCGTGATATGAAAGGTACCACAGGGAAAAAATGATAGTGTCTTCAAGGAAGTTTTTGTTTGTGTCTGTTTTCTCCGTGGAAGATGCCACAGCAAGTACAACCACACTTGCTTTTACTTTGCCTTGCCACAAAATGACAGTGGATGTGAAAAACACCTTCTAAATAGATACAGTTCCTTTCTGGTGTAGTAGTATTTTTAGAATCCAAGGAAATTTCAGGGCTTGTTTAGGACCCAAGCAAAGGGTTGGGATTCAGGAGTGAGGCAACAGCGAGTATTTTTAAGGCACAGTGTCTTGGATCTCTCCTGTTATTTTCATCTGTCTGAACTTTGCTTAAAAAAGCAGATGGATGGTATGCAGGAGCTGGGAGTGAGTGAAAACTCACTTAGACATTTCAGCTGCTGGCTGCATGCTGAGATCTGAGTGCTGGGTTCAAAAACCAGCCGCCTGTTGTAGGAGCCTTTTAGGTTCAAAAATTGGTGAGATTTCAGGATGGGTGAGGGAAGGGATAGCAGGGAAACGTGCAGATATTTTTCTTTCTCTCTGTTTTTCAACAAATTAGAAGTGCAGTGTTGGTCCAATTTATCTGTTGAATCAGATGCTTCCTTATACCACTAAAAAAAATGTTCTGTTTTTAATAGGTCATATTTTTCAGCTTTTGCCTTCTAATCTGTTTTGTCTTCACATAATCAAGAGTTTTGCTGCAATTTCTATAGTGGCCACTAACTGGGATTTGTTAAATTGATAGTAAATTTTAGTTAGGGCATTAATTTTGACAAACGTTCTCTTTGCGTTCATTCTGTGTGACAAACTCTCGAATTGATTACCAGTATCTATCAGATATTTTGATGGAGAGGCACAGTGATCTTTTTACTGGCAATTGGTAGTCCTTTGACAAACCATCTCAACTGTGTTTGTAAGGTATTCTATAGGAAGTCCATCAATCTTCAGGCAGTCAGCAGAATTTAGCATAAAGGTAATTTTGTTGATGGTTCTTTAAAGGCCAAAAAATGCTGCCAAACCCACTGTAGCCTGATCTGAACCAGATCTAGTTGGCAAAGCTTCCTCTGTGCAGCGATCTATTAAATTCCACAGAGACGCGCAGATCTAATACAGTGCAATAATAGAGCTGCTGGATAAAAAAAAATTACAGATTTCCAAATAGTGTCATTATGTTAGCTTTTTTTACTATACCAGATGTCTTCACTAAATAGACTTTTTTTGTTAATTTAGCTTTTATTAAGATAGCAGTAATTGCAATGTAATTTAAGTTTCTCTCTGGAAATATTCAGGTATACATTTAGTACGGGTGTTGTCCACTGATGACAACAGAACTCTCAAGTGCTAAGAATGTGTGCATTTTCATTTATAAACCTGAGTTTAACATTGTATCTTTTTTTTTTTACTAGTAAGCTTGATTTCTGCAGCAGTAGATAGTAACCTGGTTAGTTAACCCATTTTTCTTGAAGGGAAACAGCAGGAATTGGTGGAAAAGAATTGAAAGATAGGAATGGAAAGTGTTTCCTGTGAATCTTGTCTTGCTTAGAACAGGATTTTTTTTTTTTTCCAGCTGCCTACAGAGTCAAGCTGCTTAAATAAAAATTACATGGCACTTGGCACTTCGTCTTGCTTAGAAAAGGATTTTTTTTTTTTCCAGCTGCCTACAGAGTCAAGCTGCTTAAATAAAAATTACATGGCACTTGAGCAGACGTTCTCCAATGCAAAAAAGATGTGTGGTGCTTAAAGTGAACGTTAGTTTTCTTTGTAATGGAGTGTTGTGCTGTACTGCAGTGTGTAAGTGTATTTTTGTTGCACCTCTGTTTCTCCCCACTCGAAGAACAAGATGCCCTTTTGTCTGAGCTGGATCGCTGAGGCTACCGGTTCTTATCCAGTGCTTCTGGTGTTCTCTCAAGGCAGCAGTTCTGTTGTGAAGTGACATACCGAAGATGTAAAAATACAGAATGATGTTTCGGTAGCTCTCATGCTATTTTGTTGGCTACTTGTGATGATTTGATTTTTGTTGGGAATTTTGCAGAACGTTTTGAGGAACAAGTTCTTTGGGAATCTGCTGTTCTATTTTTGCTGTCAAATACTGAAATATTTACTATACTTGTGAATGTTGACTGTTACAAGTACAGCTTCTTTTTCTTCTCCTTAGAGAAAATGATGGCGTGGTGGGTCATGTGAAATGGTGTAATATGCCATAGATGCTTTCCTTGTTTGCTTCACTTCACCAGTTTTGAATTATTGAACTTAATACATTTTAAAACTGAAATTGCCTTAGCCTATCAGAAGAGTATGAGATCGTTACCTGTACTTTAAAAAAAAACCACAACAAAAACCAAGTTATTACATTCCCGCCCCC